>NC_090356.1:7323219-7665719 GCF_035084215.1 Heptranchias perlo
TCCTCTGAGCTGTAAAGGTCTTACAAGAAATAGGTTTGGGACAGTCCCAACTCAGTTTCTAATCGACACGGGCCCAAAGCACAAAATGGTTCCTAGTTGTCACTAAGATGGCAATCTCACGAGAAAGGCCACAGAATGGCTGGTATGAGAAATAGAAAGAATGCCATATCGTTACAGTAGGGATTCTGTTTTCAGGTCGGAAATCAGAGACATTGTTTGGACAGAGAAGAGGAAGGTTAACTTTATACCCAACCATGATGATTATAGGATTTGATGGGGTAGAAAGAGAGAAACTATTTCCTCTGGTGGGGAGTCCAGTACAAGGGGGCATAACCTTAAAATTAGAGCTAAGCCGTTCAGGGGTGATGTCAGGAAGCACTTCTTCACACAAAGAGTAGTGGAAATCTGGAACTCTCTCCCCCAAAAAGCTGTTGAGGCTGGGAGTCAACTGAATTTATAATGAAGCAGTCCGTTCCCGCATGCTGCAAAACCTGGACAACGTCCGGGCTTGGGCTGATAAATGGCAAGTAACATTCGCACCAGACAAGTGCCAGGCAGTGACCATCTCCAACAAGAGAGTCTAACCATCTCCCCATGACATTTAACGGCATTACCATTGCCGAATCCCCCACCATCAACATCCTGGGGGTCACCATTGACCAGAAACTTAACTGGACCAGCCATTTAAATACTGTGGCTACAAGAGCAGGTCAGAGGCTGGGTATTCTGCGGCGAGTGACTCACATCCTGACTCCCCAAAGCCTTTCCACCACCTACAAGGCACAAGTCAGGAGTGTGATGGAATACTCTCCACTTGCCTGGATGAGTGCAGTTCCAACAACACTCAAGAAGCTCGACACCATCCAGGACAAAGCAGCCCGCTTGATTGGCACCCCATCCACCACCCTAAACATTCACTCCCTTTACCACCGGCGCACTGTGGCTGCAGTGTGTACCATCCACAGGATGCACTGCAGCAACTTGCCATGGCTTCTTCGACAGTACCTCCCAAACCTGCGACCTCTACCACCTAGAAGAACAAGGGCAGCAGGCACATGGGAACAACACCACCTGCATGTTCCCCTCCAAGTCACACACTATCCCGACTTGGAAATATATCGCCGTTTCTTCATCATCACTGGGTCAAAATCCTGGAACTCCATACCTGACAGCACTGTGGGAGAACCTTCACCATATGGACTGCAGCGGCTCACCACCAACCTCTCAAGGGCAATTAGGGATGGGCAATAAATGGTGGCCTTGCCAGCGATCCCACATCCCGTGAAAGAATATAAAAAAAACTTCAAAACTGAGATTGATAGATTTTTATTAAGGCCATTAGGGGTTACGGAACCAAGGCGGATAGATGGAGTTAAGATACAGATCAGCCATGATCTAATTGAATGGCAGAACAGGCTCAAGGGGCTGAATGGCCTACTCCTGTTCCTATGTTCCTATGCTATATTTGACTTGGGAGTGCCTGATGCTGTAAGTCGCTGTCCAAAATGGAAAGTGTTCCATTTCCCAGTGTTCCATCTTAAGCACTAAATTTGCCAAAAAAGTAAAAACAATGACAGGAGGCAAGAGATAACAAGCGAGACAGAGAATCAGAATGAGAGAAAGAAAGTGAAGGACAGGTCTAGCAAACGAGTCGGCAACACAATGTTGTCTGACTTGTTTGCAGACAAGTCCTTTTCAGGCAGGACAAATAGGCTAATTTCTGTCAGCCGCAGAAAAAAAGGAAGACTTCTATTTATCTTTATCACGTCTCCCAGAAACAAAGAGCTTCACATACAATCAATTATTTTGAAGTTTATTGTTACTTAGACAAACAGGGCAGCCATTTGGTACACAGCAAGATCCCACAAGCCGCATTAAATTGAGTAACTGGTCAATCTTAATGGTATTGGATGAGGGAGGAATATTGGCTACGACACTGGAAAAACTTCCTGTTCTTCAAACAAGCAGCTTAGCACCTTACTCTCCCTCAGTACTGCACTGGAGTGTCAGCCTAAATCATAAACTTAAATCTTCCAATTGGGTTGAAAACCACAACCTTCTGCCCAAGAGGCAAGAGTACTACCAACTGAGCCAAGCTGCCGACAGCCTATTGCGTATGAGTCAATATTGTGCTATATGTAGCAAGCTCTGTGAAGCAGTCAGTAAATAGGGATCGTCAAAAAAATGGAAATAAAGTGAACGAATATGGCGATAAGCAGCTCAGATCTAAGTTTTTTTCTAATTTTAAATACTTGAAAGAAACCTTCATTGCACTTAGTATCATAGAATGTTACAGCACAGAAGGAGACCACTCGGCCCATCGAGCCTGTGCCGGCTCTGAAAGATCTATCCAATTAGTCGCACTCCTCTCCTCTTTCCCCAGAGCCTTGCAAATTTTTCCTTTTCAAGTATTTGTCCAATTCCCTTTTGAAAGTTACTATTGAATCTGCTTCCACCGTCCTTTCAGGCAGTACATTCCAGATCATAGCAATTCGCTGAGTAAAAAAAAATTCTCCTCATCTCGCCCAGTTCTTTTGCAAATTACCTTAAATCTGTGTCCTCTGGTTACCAACCCTCCTGCCAGTGGAAACAGTTTCTCCTTATTTACTCTTATCAGAACCATTCATAATTTTGAACACAATATAATTTTGACTTGTGTATGTTTTTCAGGTTATGCAGCAGAATGCTTATCAAGTACCTAAGGAATGCCTGGCCTTTGTGCAGTAAACAGGTGCTGCAATATTCAGGATGGGCAGGTGATGACAGAACCTGGTGCACTGTGCTCACAGAACCAGCCTCTGTATGGCACTAACAAACCCAGGTCATTAACAGCCTGTCTCTCAAAGGACATCAGGGCTATGCAGTTTCTATCACCTTCACCGAATCCTTCCAGGTTGCAGGGTACACCCGAGCAGAGGTCAGTCATTTCCATGCAATCAGTGAAGGTATTGGGGGGGAGGGGGGTGGAAATTGGAGGGTGAGTCAACCAGGGAAGCAGTCAAGTATTTCCATAGCGGTTGTATGTGGAGTAGCACTGCCACAAGTCTGACGGGAAATGGTGGGTAATGGGGAGATTTAAGATGGAGGGGAAAAGAAAGTATCATAGAAGGAGGCCATTTGGCCCATCATGCCTGTGGCGGCTCTTTGGTAGATCCATCCAATTAGCCCCACACCCCTGCTCTTTCCCCATAGCCCTGCAAAGTTTTCCCCTTCAAGTATTTATCCAACTCCCTTTTGAAAGTTGCTATTGAATCTGTTTCTACCACCCTTTCAAGTAGTGCATTCCAGATCATAACAACTCGCTGCATAAGAATTTTTTTCCTCCTGTTTGGCTCTGGTATACATGTTTTCTTTACAGCTTTTTTTTCTCCTTTCTCCCCTCCTTTCCGAAAGGCACTGACTCTTGCTGAGGTGCAGATCCCCTGATGCCAGTGGTCTCAGATACCTCACCCAAGTGACCATTCTTCAAGCATCAGGATGGATGCTGAGGGCTGGAAGGCAGTGCAATTATGGAGGCCATTACGGCCAACCTCAATCTTGTCCCAAGCCAATGTCCACACACACTTCCCAGCTGGGGTTACTTAATAGCAATCAGGACCACAAACCCTGGATGATTATTCTCTTCCCTAGACTATGGGGTTCTGAGGCCAATTATGGAACGCTACTGCTTCCCTCACTGATACAAGTTTGGCACCAACCAGCAATCAAACCTGGTATCTAGCCAGTCAATATGGCTTTGTACTACCCAGGTGCTTCATTTATAGCTTAAGTTATACTTGTTCATACAATATTACTTTGTCTGCTATTTTAAAGGTCTTAACCCAATTATTTCACTGACATTGCACACAGTTATCTCTAGATCATAATTTTAAACAAACAAACAAACAACAACAACAACAACTTGTATTTATATAGCGCATTTAACGTAGTAAAACGTCCCAAGGCACTTCACAGGACCGTTATCAAACAAAATTTGACACCAAGCCACAAAAGGAGATATTAGGACAGGTGACCAAAAGCTTGGTCAAAGAGGTAGGTTTTAAAGGAGCGTCTTAACAACAACAACAATAACAACAACTTGCATTTATATAGCGCAAACAAAAGCTAAAAAATAAATATCACTCTTTTGTTATGCTTTTTTGTTTGAGCAATATGCTTGGTTTAAGAAAAAACAGTTAAAGAAATGTCATACACATGTGGTACAGGAAATATCGGGCAGTATTGTTATTTGCTGAATGAATTCAGTGGGATATCTCTTCAGGCTGATATTCTTCTAAAGTTTTCAAATCACCAGCAACATTGAAAAAGGCAGAAGACTAAAAATAAACGAGGGTACAAAAGAAAGTAACACAAAACGACCCAACAATTCATCATAATTAAAGGGCAACAGGGAGCAGAAAACATAAGGCAGGAAAAGAAAGAGGCCATTAGGCCCAACAAACTTAATTGATCAACTCAGGTAGGTGGGCTGATCTATGAAAAGGGATGGGCTTGTTCAGTCTAATGGCCTTTTCCACTTCTTATAAATTCTTATGTTCTAGCCTCACCTTCCCACCTTCTCACCATATCCCTCAAATCTCTTCTCTCTTCAGAAATGGAACCACTTGTCTCTTAAAACCTACTTAAGCTGCCCTGGTAACTTATCCCAAAAATCTCTTAACTATTGGGTGATAAAGTTCTGCCTGACTTCCCTTCTTCCTAAATTGTAACTTAGATTTTCAGATATTTGAACATAATGAACAATTTTCCTGTGTCAACTGTGCCTATCTTCTTTCCAATCTTGTAAACTCCATTTTGATAAAGCCCAAAGTCTTCTCTTTTCCAAAGAAAACACAATCAACCCCCTTTAATCTTGCCTCATAATTTAAACTCTTTGTTTGGAATAACTTTTGTTGTTTATATCTATGCCCTCTCAAACATATAAATGCATGTAGAGCATTGCACAGCCCTGGACTGTTCACTTGAATGGCTGAAGTACTCATCTCAGACAATGAATACTGAATCCCACATGTCAGAGACGACATGGTAAGCAGTGGACACTAATTATGGAAACTTAAAGCTAGGGCAGGAGTAGTGAGTATGAGAATGTAAGTGGATGGAATTAAGGAACAATCCTGCAGGTGGCAGAACTAACACAAAACTGGCCCCAGGTATACAGCTAAGGTCCATGAATGACCACAGTTACAGTCTGTGAGAAGACCAAGTGCAATATTCAAAATTATGAAGGGTTTTGATTGAGTAAATAAGGAGAAACTCTTTCCACTGGCAGGAGGGTCGATAACCAGAGGACACGGATTTAAGATAATTGGCAAAAAAAACCAGAGGGGGAGATGAGGAGAATTTTTTTAAGCAGCGAGTTGTTATGATCTGGAATGCACTGCCTGAAAGGGCGGTGGAAGCAGATTCAATAGTAACTTTCAAAAGGGGATTAGATAAATACTTGAAGGGGAAATAATTGCAGGGCTATGGGGAAAAAGCAGGGAAGTGGGACTAATTGGATAGCTCTTTCAAAGAGCTGGCACAGGCACGATGGGCCGAATAGCCTTCTTCCATGCTGCATGATTCTATGATTCCATCTAATATATTATCAAGTGTCAGCCTTGGCTCATTGGTAGCACTTTCATCTCTGAGTCATAAGATTGTGGGTTCAAGCCCCACTCAAAGACTTGAACACATAATCTTACTGACATTTCAGTCCAGTACTGAGGGAGTGCTGCACTGTTGGAGGTGCCGCCTTTCAGATGAGAAGTTAAACTGAGGTTCCATTCTGCCTTCTCAGGTGGATGTAAAAGATCCCATGGCACCATTTCGGAGATAAGCCTTAACCAAGGCTTTGATTCCGAGCTTTGATGTGATTGCATTGCAAATTTTTCAAACAAATAAAAACACTTGGCAGGTGAGAATTGTGCCTCTTTTAATGCACTGACAACCCCCCCATGTTGTTCGTCACTCGACTCCGTTACCCACATGCTTGCCAATTTTCAGGCAGACAACCAGGCAGGCACACCTGATCTAAATGCATTGCCTATGCTCATGTGTCACATTATGTGCAGCATTCCTCCAACATGATTCAGCCCAGCAGCCTCTCTCAATTTGCTCATCCTGAACTCTGAATCTTACCATAAAATATATATTGGTTCCCGGTCTGGCAACACCTCAATTTTAAAATTCTCATCTGTGTTTTCAAATCCCTCCATGGCCTCGCCCCTCCCTATCTTTGCATTCTCCTCCAGACCTACAACCCTCCGCGATCTCGGCACTCATCCAATTCTGGCCTCTTGCGCGTCCCCGATTTTAATCGCTCCACCATTGGCGGCCGTGCCTTCAGCTGCCTAGGCCCTAAGCTCTGGAATTCCCTCCCTAAATCTCTCCGCCTCTCTACCTCTCTCTCCTCCTTTAAAATGCTCCTTAAAACCTACCTCTCTGATAAAGCTTTTGGTCACCTGTCCAAATATCTCCTTATGTGGTTTGGTGTCAAATTTTGTCTGATTGTGCTCCTGTGTAGCGCCCTGGGATGTTTTACTACGTTAAAGGCGCTATATAAATGCAAGTTGTTGTTGTTGGTGTAAATGACAATCTTAGTAGTATGGCCCTTATTTTACTCATACTGTAAATTGCTATGAGAAAGGCACAGTGAATAAATTGAGGAGGAAATCTGTTCATTTTTGTGAATTCCCTTAGAACTACATTATCATCATTTATACTGCCCATTCATAAAGGTCTGATCAATGAATAGTAAAACTTGTTAAGGGCTTGTTAACTTCTGGTTAATGCCTGCAAATGTTCATAAATTTCATTATATTGCCCATTCATAAAAGTCTGATATGTAAATATAATTTCTTTACAAACAGGATTGTTGGAATGCTTTGCCACAGGGCATGATTTGGGCAGAGGTCATTGTGTCTTTTAAGGAACATTGGATAAATATTTAATGCAGAGGAAAATATGAAGCCATAAAGGGAGACAGCACAGCAGTGGGATTAGTTCTGGATTATTCAGGAAAAGAGCCAACACAAACATGATGGGCTGAATGGCCTCTTTCTTTGCTGTAAATTTCTATGGTTCTATGGTTCAAAATCAAAAACCAAATAAAAAACTTGTTAAAGACTTGTTAACTGCTAGTTAATGTCTCTAAAGTGTTTGTTGAAGTCTTTTCCCATTGAAACACTTAATTATTATTTCAACATAGAAATAATTCTAAGAAGTTGGCATCATCTCGGCCTACCATTAATGTATGAATGGAGATCAATCTGAACAAGTCTCAGCGGCTTCTACCAGCTTCAATGAAAGAAAGAACTCGCATTTATATAGCACCTTTCATAACATCAGGATGTCCCAAAGCGTTTTACAGCCAATGAAATACTTTTGAAGTGTAGTCACTGTTATAATGTAGGGAATCGCAACAGCCAACCTGTGAACAGCAAGGTCCCACAAACAGCAATGTGATAATGACCAGATAATCTGTTTTTTAGTGATGTTGGTTGAGGGATAAATATTGGCCAGGACACCGGGGACAACTCTCTGCTCTTCTTTGAATAGTGCCATGGGATCTTTTGTGTCCACCTGAGAGAGCATCCGGAGCCTCGGTTGAATGTCTTATCTGAAAGACAGCATCTCCAACAATGCAGAACTCCCTCAGTACTGCACTCTATGGAGTGGGACTTGAACCCACAGCCTCCTGACTCCGAGACAAAAGTGCTACCACTGAACCACAGCTGACACATGTACAACATTCAGTTGTCATCTGACCCATGCTTCCACTGCACAGCTTTCCCTGCCAGGCCATGGCAGCCCTCAGCTGTCCCCTGCCATACCATCTCTTAGCAACCTCCAACAGGCCAGCGCAGCATGGCATGTCTGGTCAATTCCAGATCACGGCAGCCCTTAATAATACCCCCACTGACAACCCACTCACTGAAAGAAGTGAAGTTATGGCTGACAACTTAATTTATTTTTGCGTGAGTCATTTATAGATTCATGTTGTTCGTAAATTCCAGAAAATAACATTATAATAAAGTTAACTGCTCTCTGTACTAAGACCCACTGATCTCTTCATGAACTGACAGCTGAGAAGTCAACCATTCTTAAATTGGCCATAAATGGGAAATAAGTGCTCATTTCAGAAAAAAATGAATCATTCATATATTCAGCCCTGAAATTGTATTGCATTTGATCTAAAAGGATAATGAACTACACTTGACGTGTTTTTTTGAACAACATCCATTTTTGAAATAAAAATAATGCTTATGAGAAGGCTTCAATAATCGTTGGCTGCAGATAGAATAAGAATAAAGAGGTAATCCTTTCCCAAACTTAATAAAGTATTGAATCTTGTTTGTGTCACTTGGCTTAGTTGATCACACGCTCACTTCTAGTCAGAAGGTTATCGGTTCAGTTCCCACTCCAGGGACTTGAACACATAATCTAGGTTGATACTCCAGTGCAGAACTGAGGGAGTGCTGCACTGTTAAAAGTTCCATCCCTTGAATCGGAAGTTAAATTGAGGTCCTGTCTGCTTGTCCTACTGATTTAGGTGAATGTTAAAGATCCCATGGCACTACTCTAAAGGCAGCAAGGAGCTCCCCCTGATGTTCTGGCCACCATTCTCTCGACCAACATCACAAAAACAGATTACTCATCTTATTGCCAGCTTGAAGTGTGAAAAATGGACACCATGTTAGGCAAGTGTATTAGGGTTATGGAAGCAAGGCGGGTAGATGGAATTTAGATACAGATCAGCCATGATCTAATTAAATGGCGGAACAGACTCGAGGGGCTGAATGGCCTACTCCTGTTCCTATGTTTGTCTATATAACAGCAGTCACTGCACTTCAAAGTACTTCATTACGTCAAGCACTTTGAGTTGTTTCTGAGAGATATAATAAGGATCTATATAAATTCAAGAACTTTATCTTTGTGTATGTCTGTAATAGCTGAATAAAAAAATTATTTAAATCAGAAAGAAACACTAATGAGATGGGAAAAGCGTGGAGTTGCTGAGATTGCAAGAACTGAGACCTGTCCCCAAAGAAGATTCGTTGCATTGACCCCGTTGCTTCTGAATATTTCCCTCATGACTTTAGAGAACAATTTTTCTTAATTTCTTTTCTGCCACGTTGAATTATTTTAACTTCACCAAAACATTTCCTAGGTAACAACTGGAGAAGTGAAATCCACCCCCAACATGTTAGTCTCTTTGTCGTATTAACAGCGTAAAAGTGAGTGACTCACCAAAACAGGAAATCCAGTCAAAAAGTCGTAGATGAAGACTATTCCACTGATCAAGTAAGTGATCTGTAGAGAGGTCTTTAATGGTTCGGAGCCATCAATGGACGACCTCCTGTTACCCTGTGCATCTTCCACTACTATCGTGGGTACGTTGAATTTGTTTTTGTCGACGTTGTTTCCAGTTTGGACGGTGAAAGTCTGAAAGAGGGCAATGCCAATGCATGCCACGCCCATCACCACGCTCCCGCTGATCAATAACAGGAAGCAGACCCCGAAACCGAGGCCTATCTCCGTGACGATGAAGCGGCAGTCCTTGGCATAGAAACGTTCCGTGGTGTCATGCCAGCCCACTGCAGGTAAGGTAGAGAGGATGAAGGACACCATCCAGATCCCCATCACTGTGTGCACAGCTTGCTTCTTGGTGTTACTCAACCTGAAAGAGTTAATGAAAACAGTTACTACTTATAGGACACATCTGTCCTGCTTGTAAATGCAGATAAATCAGACCATCACTTACATAGAATTACATAGAATGTACATCACAGAACCAGGCCATTCGGCCCAACAGGTCCATGCCGGTGTTTATGTTCCACACGAGCCTCCTCCCACGTCTCCTCGTCTAACCCTATCAGTACATCCCTCTATTCCTTTCTCCCTCATGTGTTTATCTAGTTTCCCCTTAAATGCATCTATGCTATTCACCTCAACCACTCCATGTGGTAGCAAGTTCCACACTCTCACCGCTCTCTGGGTAGAGAAGTTTCTCCTGAATTCCCTATTGGATTTATTAGTGACTATCTTATATTTATGGCCCATAGTTTAGTGCCTTCTCCAATATACTGTTCAGTCATTATTACCGTAAATAATACTCAATAAACCAGATTTTTTTTCTGTGCGCTATGTATAACAAAATTGTGAACCTATTTATGAAGAGCGGCCTTCAGGTTTTGTTCCCCATGGTTAATAACTGCGGGTAAAATGAAAGTTCATTTACAATCAGAACAGAAGAAAATACGGAACGCAAGAAAGCCCCTTAAACCTGCTTCTTCCACAGATCGTGTCCTGTCCATTTTATCATGGGCCCTGCTTCACTCATTTAAATTCCTGAGGAAAAGTAGTGCAAAGAATCTCGCTGCCCCAGCCAAACTGGTAGATCAAAGAACATGCCAGGATATCTATCTGCATCCTACACCCGCAGATACAACTGCGGGAGAACCATCGCCACAAAGGCCACAACAATTGAAGGAGAAGACCCAACACCAGCTTCTCATGGCAACTAGGGATGGGCAATAAAGGCGACAATTAAATAAAACATGGGGGAACCACCTGTTAGATGTTTCTGGAAGCAGCTAGACCAAGGAGTGTAGGGCAGGAAGTCAATACCAGAGAGTAAGTGTTATGTGTGACAGGAGTTGGGGAAGAAGGAATCATAGATTAAAAGGAGGGAGATGAAGCAAAGCTTCCCCAACAGTTCACCTGGCCAAAGCCATGAGTCGCTGAGCCGCACAGACCATCAACAACAATTTGCATTTATATAGCACCTTCAACGTAGGCAAACATCCCAAGGCGCTTCACAGGAGCGTAATCAGGCAAAAATTGAGACCAAGCCAAAGAAGGAGACATTAGGATAGGTTGGTCACAGAGGTAGGTTTTAAGGAGTGTCTTAAAGGAGGTGAGAGAGGTGGAGAGGAGGAGAGGTTTAGGGAGGGAATTCCAGAGCTTAGGGCCTAGACAACTGATTGTGGGGCGAAGGGAGCGGGGGAGCACAGGAGGCCAAAGTTGGAGGAATGCAGAATTCTTGGAGGGTTTTAGGGCTGGTGAAGGTTACAGATATAGAATGGGGTGAGGCCATGGAGCGCTTTGAACACAAGGATGAGACTTTTAAAATGGAGGCACTGGAGGTCTGGGGGCCATGTTATGGAAGTGTAAGTAGGCGGTCTTAGTGATGGATAGGATATGGGGTCGGAAGCTCAGCTCAGGGTCAAATAGGATGCCGAGGTTGCGAACAGTCTGAGCCAGTGGCCCAGGAGTAGGATGGAATCAGTGGCGAGGGAACGGAGTTCGTGGCAGGGGCCGAAGACAATGGCTTCAGTTTTCCCAACGTTTAATTGGAGGAAATTGCGTTTCACCCAGGCCTGGCTATCGGATGCAGTCTGACAACACAGAGACAGTGTAGGGGTTGAGAGAGGTGGTGGTCAGGTAAAGCTGGGTGTCGTCAGTGTACATGTGGAACCTGATGGCATGTCTTCGGATGAGGTCGCCAAGGGACAGAATGTAGATGTTGTTAGGGTAAAATTTGGGCTGTTGGGTTAAAGGAAACGGTGAAGTGACTACTGTGTGCATGGCGGCGGTCATTACCCTAAAACCACACCGAAATGCGCTTTGTGCAGACCAGACTAACCTTAATTAAAAGCTTAAACATAACACTTGACTACTAACAAGATGGACACTACTAAACAAAATGGATTCTGTAACTGTGGGAAAGACAGTTAAAGTGCTGAGTTTGTATATTCCAAAACTGACTTACAGTCTGGGAATACAAAAGACATTTCACAACGAGCTGATAAAAACTACAGAACCAGACTGAATAGACAAAGACCATACTGTCTTAAGGTGATAACGGTTGTTTTAATGTGATTGGAGGTCTGTGGTTGCTGTGCGGGCTTAATTGGCTAATGTGTAAACTAATAAAGACTAATGATGTAATAGCTACTGAAAATCTGTATTTCAAAGGTATAAAAAAGCGTGACTCCCATTTTGAAGTTGAGAAGGTAGTTGCGCACGCTGCGGAGCGTCCAGTTCTTCTCCCAAAGTACTTTGTCCAATAAACTGCATGTTGAATCTTTAAGTCTGACTCCGAGTGGTGATTTTCCCACAACAATGTGAAATAGGAGGAGGACTTCAGAGGTAACGGTGAGGGAGTGGGAAGAGAAGCCATTGCATGAGATTCTCTGACTACTACTGGATAGATAAGAGTGGAAGCAGGCGAGTGCAGTCCCATCAGCTGGACAACGGAGGAGAGGCTTTGGAGGAGGATGTTGCGGTCGACTGTGTCAAAGGCTGCAGAGAAGTCAAGAAGAATGAGGAGGGATACTAGACCATGGTCACAGTCACAGAGAATATCATTTGTCTCTGATAAGGGCCGTTTCAGTGCTGTGGCAGGGGCAGAAACCTGATCGGAGAGGTTCAAACATGGAGTTTCGAGAAAGATGGACACAGATTTGGGAGTCAGCAACACGTTTGATGAGGAAAGGGAGGTTGGAGATGGGGCGGTACTTCACAAGAATAGAGGGGTTGAGAGCGGGTTTTTTGAGCAGCGGGATGATGATGGGAGATATAAAAGGGAAGAAGACAGTACCTGAGGAGAGGGAACCGTTTACAATATCAACTAGCATGGGGGCCAGGAAGGGAAGTTGGGTGGTCAGCAGTTTAGTGGGAACAGTGTTGAGAGAGAAGACATTGGGGTCTCATGGACAAAGTGAGCTCAGAGAGTTTGTTGTTGGTGGTTAGGGTGGAGGGGGCAGAGAAGAGGGGTTTAAGTAGACAGTGGTAGTGGACAAAAGAAGCCGGGGTTTACCTTTGCATTCCAGGATGATCCTGGAGTAGCAAGCAGTTTTGGCAGAGGAGAACAGGGCCCAGTACTGCTGGTAGTGTTTAAGCCAGATTTGGCAATGAATAGCTAAACCAGTTGTGCGCCAAATACGTTCAAGTCTGCGCCCCTTGGCCTTAAGGGAGCGAAGGTGGGGCCCGTGCCAGGGGGAATGACCAGGATGGGAGCGAGTAAGGGTTTTACTGGGGACAAGGGCATCAATAGGGAGGTGAGGGTACGATTGAGCAGATCGATAAATGCAGAATTATTGTGGCGAACGAAGGAAAGACTAAACCGTTGGGAGTTTGCAAGTGCCGTTGTGACTTGAGGAAAAGTTTTTTCTAGGGATGAACGCGGAAGGAAGTGGGATGTGAGTGCTGAGGGATACAAGTAAATGATCAGAGATGGCCTTGACTATGATTGATGGGAATAGAGAGGACACACGATCCAACAAGGTCAAAGTGGTGGCTGTGAAAATGGGTAGGAGAGTTTATATAGATGTTAAGGGAGGACAGGAGGGCAGTGACTTCATAGGAGAGAAGACAAAGTGAGTTGAGATGGAGGTTGAAATCACTGAGGATGAGGGTGCAGAGGCTGAGGGAGGAAAGGAGTGAGGATATCTCGGTGAGAAACTAGGAGTGAGGCCTGGATGGGCGGTAGAGAACAAGGATTTTAAAGGAAACATGAGAGGGGTGGAACAGCGTGAGAAGCTCAAAGAAGGAGAAGGTACCAAAGAAGTAGAGGGACAGGACAAGGTGAGATTTGGTGATAAGGGCCACAATGCCACTGTGGTGGGTTGGGTTGGGTAGGTGGTGGAAGACACAGCAAAGCAGGGAGGCTACAGCAAGGGGCAAGGCGTAATGACCCGTAAGCCAAATTTCCGTCAAGGCCATGATGTCAATGCAAACATCTACAATAAGGTCATGGATGGCAAAGGCCTTGTTCACGAGAGAACTCAGGGTTCAATCCTGGCTCAGTGTTGAGTTAGGTGATCACAGCCAGAGCAGGAATAAGGGTGGTACAATTGGCTTCAGTACCCTCGGTAAGGGAACAGATAATTAGCAGGATTGTCATTCCTGATCACTAACCAGAGACCCCTGGTGTGTATGTGTCTACTTTTTATACGTATTATATCATACACACACACGTGCGTATACATGAATACATATATACACATGTAAACGCCCCATCAGTCTACTCTCAATCATCAGCAAAGTGATGGAAGGTGTCGTCGACAGTGCTATCAAACGGCACCTACTCACCAATAACCTGCTCACCGATGCTCAGTTTGGGTTCCGCCAGGACCACTCGGCTCCAGACCTCATTACAGCCTTGGTCCAAACATGGACAAAAGAGCTGAATTCCAGAGGTGAGGTGAGAGTGACTGCCCTTGACATCAAGGCAGCATTTGACCGAGTGTGGCACCAAGGAGCCCTAGTAAAATTGAAGTCAATGGGAATCAGGGAAAACTCTCCAGTGGCTGGAGTCATACCTAGCACAAAGGAAGATGGTAGCGGTTGTTGGAGGCCAATCATCTCAGCCCCAGGACATTGCTGCAGGAGTTCCTCAAGGCAGTGTCCTAGGCCCAACCATCTTCAGCTGCTTCACCAATGACCTTCCCTCCATCATAAGGTCAGAAATGGGGAAGTTCGCTGATGATTGCACAGTGTTCAGTTCCATTCGCAACCCCTCAGATAATGAAGCAGTCCGTGCCCGCATGCAGCAAGACCTGGACAACATCCAGGCTTGGGCTGATAAGTGGCAAGTAACATTCGCACCAGACAAGTGCCAGGCAATGACCATCTCCAACAAGAGAGAGTCTAACCACCTCCCCTTGACATTCAACGGCATTACCATCACCGAATCCCCCACCATCAACATCCTGGGGGTCACCATTGACCAGAAACTTAACTGGACCAGCCATACTGTGGCTACAAGAGCAGGTTAGAGGCTGGGTATTCTGCGGCGAGTGACTCACCTCCTGACTCCCCAAAGCCTTTCCACCATCTACAAGGCACAAGTCAGGAGTGTGATGGAATACTCTCCACTTGCCTGGATGAGTGCTGCTCCAACAACACTCAAGAAGCTCAACACTATCCAGGACAAAGCAGCCCGCTTGATTGGTACCCCATCCACCACCCTAAACATTCACTCCCTTCACCACCGGCACACTGTGGCTGCAGTGTGTACCATCCACAGGATGCACTGCAGCAACTCACCAAGGCTTCTTCAACAGCACCTCCCAAACCCACGACCTCTACCACCTAGAAGGACAAGAGCAGCAGGCACATGGGAACACCACCACCTGCACGTTCCCCTCCAAGTCACACACGATCCCGACTTGGAAATGTATCGCCGTTCCTTCATCGTCGCTGGGTCAAAATCCTGGAACTCCCTTCCTAACAGCACTGTGGGAGAACCTTCACCACACGGACTGCAGCGGTTCAAGAAGGCGGCTCACCACCACCTTCTCGAGGGCAATTAGGGATGGGCAATAAATGCTGGCCTTGCCAGCGACGCCCACATCCCATGAACGAATTTTAAAAAAACATACATGCGGACAGTATCAGGCTGTACTGTGACGCTCCCCATACTTGAATAGCCTGTCGAAAATCACTGTGTAGGCTCACATGTGAGGATTGGTCCGGCTAGATACCAGAGGATGATCAGTGTGGGTCTTTACCCTGGGCTTGCGGAGAGGAGCCGAGAAAATTGGCAGAAAAAATGGGGGCAAACACTAATAGTTAACTTTAATTTTGTTAAATTGCGAGTTGCTTGTCCCTGATGTTTACCTACACACAAGTCCGTTTAATTGCTACTTTTCTTTTCTAAGTGCTGGCCTAGTCCCTGTGTAAAACTCTTCAATGTTTTTTTGATTAACTTTATGCTATCTTTGTTCTCTTGTGTCTAGTATCTTAAGACACTAAATTAATTATTTACTACTACTGTACCTCAGGGTCTGAATTAGGTATTCATGGACAGCGTGCCCCACCCCCACTCCCGCCCCCAAACAAATTTAAATGCAAATTATTCATAAATCTGCACACTCCCTGTTCCATCATTCATGGCCCAATTTAGCTCATTAAATATGAAAGAGCTGTGCCTCAGCTGTTAATGAGCAGGCACCTAGCAGCTCAGCTTGCAAGCTAAACCATGGGGGAGGGAACAACACACAAAATCCCACGTGTGAGAAAGGTGTTATGTTCTGACGAGGCCAGGACGACAGAGCTTTATGAGCTGGTGAGGATGTATGGTGAATGCTGCCATGAAGTGTGGGTAGGGTTGCCAACTCTGGTTGGACGTATTCCTGGAGGTTTGATCACAAGACCTCCCTCCCACTTTCCAACGGCCCTGCATATTCAAACAGCCTTTTTCCCACATTTCTACAACTAATAAACAAAAAACGCATAATCTTTATAATGCCCCCTATGATGTTTCTCCTGGGTCGCTCGCAGCAGTGTCCGGGAGATTAATCTTCAACTCCTGGAGACTCCAGGGCAATCCTGGAGGGCTGGCAACCCTAAGTATGGGTCAGAAAGTGAGAGCTTAAAATGGCTGATGGAGAGAGCATCACAAAATGGAGGCCACTTGTAACCAGGCTGTTAAAAAATTAGTGGACACACACAACACAAAAATGCCACCACACTGGCGTGAGAGTGTTTTCTGTACTATGAACACCAAAGTGGAGAAGCAGAAATGTATTGTCAGGATGTGACAAGGAAAGTTTATAGGGGTCAACGATTAGATGTTGGATTTTCAACCAGACGGTCCTTGTTTGTTTTTTAATTCATTCTCGGGATCTGTGCATCGCTGGCGAGGCCAGTATTTATTGCCCATCCCCAGATGCATTTGAGAAGGTGATGATGGACCTTCTTCTTGAACAACTACACTCCATATTCTTTGTAGCGATTCGATACAACTGAATGGTTTGCTAGGCCACTTCCCAGGACGGCTAACAGTCAACCGTGTTGGTGTAGGACTGGAGTCGCATATGGACGGCCAGTTTCCTTCTCTAAAGGACATTAGTGAACCAGTTGGGTTTTTACTCATGCCAACTTTTTATTTCCAGATATTTTGAACTGGATTCAAATTCTCAAACTGCCCTGGTGGGATTTGAACTCCACCATGACTTTGGGCAATAGCGTAAAGCGAGCAATAGTGTAAAACGGGCGATAGTGTAAAACGGGCGATAGTGTAAAACGGGCGATAGCAAACCCAAAGCCCGTTTTACATCCCTCCCGATTTTCATTTCCATTGAAGTTATGTCACACCCTCAATCCCCTCACCACCAAAAATTCCCGCTTGAGTAACTCTTGAGTAAGGGATGCACCTTCAATGGACTCCAGAATAACCACCTGATAAACGAGTTCTGCCGTAAGTGTGCTCGTGTGAAAAAACTGCAGGAATTGGAACACTCGCCCCCAGGACAATGAAAGAATAAGATGCACTCCCGCTCCCACTATGATCAGACCTTGATTAAGGGTTGGCCGCAGGCAGCTTTGACTTCTTTTTGGTGTTGACTTACTGCATCAAGTCAACAGAAATAGATTTACATCGAATTTACAGCACAGAAGCAGTCCATTCGGCCCAACTGTTCTATTCTGGTGTTCATGCTCCACACGAGCCTCCTCCCACCGTACTTATTTAATCCAACCCTATCAGCATATCCTTCTATTCCTTTCTCCCTCATGTGTTTATCTAGCTTCCCCTTAAATGCACCAATGCTATTCGCCTCAACCATTATAAGAGTAGAGAAGATGTTTCCACTTGTGGGGGAGACCAGAACTAAGGACCGTAAAGATAAGATAGTCACTAATAAATCCAATAGGGAATTCAGGAGAAACTTCTTTACCCAGAGAGTGGTTAGAATGTGGAACTTGCTGCCACAAGGAATAGTTGAGGCGATTATTATAGATGCCTTTAAGGGGAAGCTAGATAAACACATGAGGGAGAAAGGAATAGAAGGATATGTTGATAGGGTGAGATGATGTAGGGAGGGAGGAGGCTCGTGTGGAGCATAAACACCGGCATCGACCTATGGGGCCAAATGGCCTGTTTCTGCGGTGTATATTTTATGTAATTCTATGTACTCCTTGTGGTAGTGAGTTCCACATTCTAACCACTCTCTGGGTAAAGAAGTTTCTCCTGAATTACTTATTGGATTTATTAGTGACTATCTTATATTTATGACCCTTAGTTTTGGACTCTCCCACAGGTGGAAACATCTTCTCTATGTCTAACCTTTCAAACCTCTTCATCACTTTAAAGGCCTTCAAGAAACACTGTGCAGAATACAGCTTACAGAGTTATTTGACTGACACCTCACCTGGGACAGGAGAATATAATGATCAGTGTAGGTCAGCAATCTGCCAGTGGAATGGAGAATTTGGCACACACATTACAGATGCCGTGGATTTCTTATCACAAACAAAAATAAATGCTCGGTTACTATGGAAACAGGTTGCACCCTTAACACAGCTATCGTTAGCTAGAAGCACAAAGCTAGGACTAAAATGGAGGTTGCTCCCCACAGTGAAGTTAAGTGCCGATCTTTGGGGGTATTTTGGCAATGAGAGTTGACTAAATTAGAAAGGCTTAAATGATCAAGGCCTTGTAGTCCATTTTGATATCATCCTTCCAGAACACACTTCCCCTTGTCTTTCCCTTGGAGCTTTAACATCCACCTAAATAGGCAGGCTGCGAACTCAGATTAAGAACTTATCCAAAGGAAAGCACTCCCTTGGTACCACACTGAAGCACTTCTTCACACAAAGGGGAGTGGAAATCTAGAACCCTCTCTGCCAGAAGGCTGTCGAGGCTGGGGGTCAATTGAAAATGTCAAAACTGAGATTGATCGATTTTTGTTAGGCAAAGAGTATTAATGGTTACGGAAACGAGGCAGGTAGATAGAATTAAGATACAGATCAACCATAATCCAATTGAATGGCGGAACAGGCTCGAGGGGCTGAATGGTCTGTTCCTATGTTCCTATGCAGTGTCAGCCTCGATTCTGCACTGAAGCCCCCATTTCGGACTCAAACCGAGAGATGAACTGATACTGTGTTATCAGGGGAGTTTATTATTCACAAATAGCCATGCACAGTCACCCTCAACTTCACTGCAGATGTTCTTGTACAATAAAAAGAGAGTGGGATAGAAATTCTGATTTGGCACTTGTAAACCTCTGATTTTCAGCCCATTCACTTTGATGGGCTGGTAAGCACAGAATTGGAATTTGAATTATATATACAGATAAAGAAAAACAGCAAATAAATAATAAATCGGATACTGTTAGATCTGTGCATTACACAGAATGCATTCTATTCTTTTAATAATATAATCCAGATGTTTGAGGGGGAATTAGATAAACACGTAAAAAGAAAGCATTAAAGGTAAGTAAAAACTGGAACTCGCTATCTGACAGCACCGGGGGAGCACATTCACCACATGGACTGCAGTTCAAGAAGAAGGCTCAGCGCCACCTTCTGTAGGGTATCTAGGGATGGGCCACATCCCCAGAATGAATGAAAGATGAACGGATTTTATTTGGGGATTGGTCTATGTGGAGCCAGCATTGAAAGACACACAATGGATCGAAAGTCCTCCATCAGTGCTGAAATTTCTATGATGTTAGAATATTTACACATTTATACAACACCCTGTCACATAGAACAAAGCATTTCACCCACAGTGAATTAGTCTATGAACTGATCCTTTTCATGTAGGTAAAGCTGAGCAGCAAACTCCAGGTCCGACTTTCCTGTTCCTGGACAGAACATCGGCTAGGTATAGGAAGCAGAAGGAGTTACGCGTGGATACATAGGCACGCAGGCCGGGAATTTCCTTAGAGCTGCTCCCGCTCCACTGCTCTAACGCCAGCGGGACACCCCGCGTGAATGGGGTCTCGGGCCCAAGTCAGGGCGTGCACGGAGCGGCAGACGCCCCACGGGGAAACCCCGGGCCACAGTCAAAAACCGAGCCGTATCGCTCGACCCCACCCCCCCACCCCTCGTCCCTCACCCCTTTACCTGTAATTAACTGGCCACCGGACCATCCACATGCGGTGATAGGACAAAGAAGTGACGGAGAAGCAAGTCACCAGGGTCAGCGTGTAGAATGTGGAGACAAACACTTTGCACAGCCCCTCGTTCCATTCGTAGTCTGAATGTTGCCTCCTGAGCTGGATGACCGAGTACATGGTGATGGGGATGCCCACGTTAAGAATGTGGGTCCCGGCCAGCGTGCAGATGAGGAACTCGAGTGGCTTCCATTTCTTCTGCTTGGCACTGACGCTCAGGATCCCCCAGGTGTTGGCCAGCAGAGACACCCCAGAACAGATCAGCCAAGCCAGCGCATTGTTGTACAGACTCTTCTCGTCTGTGCTCTCACTCATGGCGGATCGTGGAGCCCCCATTGGATGGGACCTGTGGCAGATTATGTGCAAGGGTGCTGGCGAGCAAAGGCATCCTAGGATTGAATCTGTTCCAGTGAGAAGATAGTCAATGCAGCCTCACACCTCTTCATCCCACACACACAGGGATGCCGCACAGACACGATATATCACCACCACCTGTGCACAAAACAAAATTAGTATTAAAAATGACACAGACAAAACAGACAGTGAGGGGTGTTAAGTGTCACAGAACCAAGGTGGGCAGATGGAGTTAGGATACAGATCAGCCGTAGTCCAACTGAATGGAGGAACAGGCTCGAGGGGCTGAATGTCCTCCTCCTGTTCCTATGTTCCGATGAGCTCTCTCAAAGGCTTAGAGATTAAAGGCACTGCCAGATGCCGCACAAAGACCTGAAGGTCCCAGACTTGATCCCCGGTCTGTGCCAATTTAGCCAGTTGCACTTGGAACACTACAGTTGGCCTCAGTGCCCTTGGAGTGCAGGGAGAAATATCAGCCACTCCCAATTGCTAACCAGTGACTTCCTCGGCCCTCGTTGCACTTATGTTGTGTGTGTGCTCACATCGAGTAAAGGCAGAATTGGGCTCAATTGTGATGCTCTCCGTGGTCAAATAGCCTGCAGATACTTGCAGTGCAGGCTCACACCTGAAGAATGGCCACTTGGGGATGATGGGGGATGGGGCTGTCTGACCCTATGGAACCAAATAAGAACAAAAAGAACTTGCGTTTACACAGTGCCTTGGATACACCGAGTTCTGGGCCAGGACTGGGATACACTGGGTCCTGGGCCAGGACTGGGATACACTGGGTCCTGGGCCAGGACTGGGATACACCGGGTCCTGGGTCAGGACTGGGATACACCGGGTCCTGGGCCAGGACTGGGATACACTGGGTCCTGGGCCAGGACTGGGATACACTGGGTCCTGGGCCAGGACTGGGATACACTGGGTCCTGGGCCAGGACTGGGATACACTGGGTCCTGGGCCAGGACTGGGATACACTGGGTCCTGGGCCAGGACTGGGATACACTGGGTCCTGGGCCAGGACTGGGATACACTGGGTCCTGGGCCAGGACTGGGATACACTGGGTCCTGGGCCAGGGCTGGGATACACTGGGTCCTGGGCCAGGGCTGGGATACACTGGGTCCTGGGCCAGGGCTGGGATACACTGGGTCCTAGCCTACCTTTGCACTTTCTGGGTTGGCCTGTTAGGGGCTGAAACTCTGCCTGTCTCAAACATGGCCGTTGATACAGGATGGGGCGAGGCCTGGAACAGGAACTCTCTACTTCGGGAGTACCTGCATCCTTGGCCCTTAGTGAGACCCTGTATATGATTGCTGGAGATCCACTTGGTCAGATCCTCTAAGGGCGGGCGTGGGGCCCACCGTGATCGTTCCCTGGCCCCACGTTGCCTCCGACACTCGCCCACCACAACCTGACATTCTCCACCCAGACTTTCCGCTCCCTTCAGTGAGCATCTGCCCCATCCCAAAGTAACAGACTCCCCCCCACCCCGCCACCAGAAAGTCCTCCAGGACCAGCAATGCTGTTTCCCGGCAGGCACACCTTGGCATTTGCACAGATGTAAGCCCCCTCCCCAACTGCAGATGTTTGGGGGCCGAACATCCATCTGAACTATCGAAACAGGCAGACTAGAATTCGGTTTAACATCTCACCCGAAGGGAAACACTGGCGAGTCGGACTGGACTGACTACTCAAGTCCTGCAATGGACGCTGAAGCCCTTCTCTCCTGAGTCAATACCTTCTGGAGAGGAAAGGGAAAGAAAACTGAAAAGCAAACTATACAAAGCAGGTCAACATAGCTCCTACCTGCTTCCCAGAGAAAATATTTTCATCCTCTTCAGGTGCCCGCACTAGAAAGAAACAGAATTTAAAAAAAACACTCTAAGTTTAAATCATTTCAGTAAAAGAAACCCAAATATCAGCCTTTTGCTGAAGGGAGCTCAATTCGACAGCATACGGAAGACTGAGCTGACAGCCAATTCTTAAATAAAACTGTGGCTGAAGAAAGATGTTCAGTGCTAAAATCTGGATTCTAGACTCACGCTGCATGTTTATTCGACATCACGGTCACTGTGGAGAAATTAGCCTCTTGTCAATTTTACACGCACTTACCCCTGCTAGACAGACAGACACATCACACTGGAAAATGGCCAGGAGTGCTGTCTAAAACAGGGGATGGGCTGTTCGATCTCCAAGAACAGTTTATGGAAAAGATGAAACATTAATGCAGGCTGGTCCCTGCAGAGACCGTTTCCATGGTCACGTATGCCTTTGGGGTGATGCAAAACATAGGATTTCAATCCTGTCTTAACTTCCTCCTCCTACAAGTGCCTAAATTCCTCTCTTTGCCTCCATTTTTGGTGCTTTTCTCACTCCCGCATTCCCGACCGCTGCCTTTGTACAGTACAACGTAAGGATATACATTGGTTCCCGGTTTCAGGAACGCCTCGTCTTTAAAATCTCATCCTTGCTTTCAAATCCCTCCATGGCCTCGTCCCTCCCTATCTCTGCAACCTCCTCCAGCCCTACAACCCTCCGAGATCTCTGCACTCCTCCAATTCTGGCCTCTTGCGCATCCCCGATTTTCATCGCACCACCATTGGCGGCCGTGCCTTCAGCTGCCTGGGCCCTAAGCTCTGGAATTCCCTCCCTAAACCTCTCCACCTCTCTCTCCTCTTTTAAGACGCTCCTTAAAACCTACCTCTTTGACCAAGGTTTTTGGTCACCCGTCCTAATATCTCACGTTGCTCACTCCCGAGACGCCTTGGGACGTTTAACTTTGTTAAAGGACTATATAAATGCAAGTTGCTGTTGTTGTTGATGATGATATTTAAGAACAGGAAAAGGCCATTAGGCCCATCAAAACTGATCAATTTATCACAGATCAGCCCATCCAACCCTCTCCTCACCTTATCCGTCAATCCATTCTCTCTTTAGGAACACATCCAATTGCCTCTTTAAACTGTCTGCTTCAACATCCTATTAATATCCTGATAAATTATTCCACTACTCAAACAACCTTCGTGTAAAAAAGGAACTTCCCACCTGGCTTCTCTTCTTCCTCGTAACTTCCTGTTTTTCAGTTTGTGTGCTCTGGTATTTGAACTGTTCACCACAGTGAATAATTTGTCAGCCTTAGTTTTGTCAATTTTTTTCCCCCTCATTTGTTCAAAGGATGTGGATTTACGCTGGCAAGGCCGCATTTATTGCCTATCCCTTATGACTTTATGACAGAGGGAAGGTCATTGATGAAGCAGCTGAAGATGGTTGGGCCGAGGAAGCTTCCCTGAGGAACTCCTGCAGCGATATCTTGGGGCTGTAATGACTGCCCACCGACAACCACAACCATCTTTCTTTGTCTCAGGTACGACTCTAGTCATTGAAGGGTTTTCCCTTTGACCCACATTAACTTCAGTTTTTTGCTAGGCCTCCCTTTGTGCCATAGTTGGCCGAGTGCTGCCTTGATCTTGAGAGCAGCTACTCTCACCTCTCCTCTGGCATTCCGTTCTTGCGTCTATGTTTGGGCAAATGTTGTTATGAGGTCTGGAGCCAAGCAGAACCTAAACTGAACATTGACAAGTAGGTTATTGATGAGTAGGTGTTACTTGGTGGCTCTATTAATGATGTTCAGTGGAGTGAACCGAATTGGCTGGACCTTGGTATCTATGATGGTTTGGATCCACGGGAAAAGGCTGATTGTTCTTCTACTTGAACACTTTTGGCTGCAGAAGCTTGAAAACAGTCCAGTCTTATCTCTTGCACTCAGGTGCTAGGCTCCGCCATGGTTGAGAATGGGGATTTCATGGAGCCTCCACTTCCTGTTAGCTGCCTGGCTGTCCACCACCATTCTCAAATGGATATGGTAGGGCTACAGGACTTTGCTCTGGTCCATCATGGGACCACTTAGCTCCATCTATAACCTGCTGCTTTTTATGTTGTGCATACAGGTAGCCCTGTGTATTAGTTCCACTAGACCCATACTGCCATTCTAAGGTAGGCTTGGTGCTGTTCCTGGCACACCCTTCAACACTCCGCATTGAACCTTGGTTGGTCTCCTGGCTTTATGGTGATCAAAGAACAAAGGGAATGTGCCAGGCCATGAGGTTTACAGATTATGGCCGTCTACAATTCTGCTGCTGCTGATGGCCCACAGTGCCTCATGGGTGCCCAGCTTTGGGCTGCTAGATCTGTCCTTAATCTGTCCATGATGTTCATGCCACAGTACACGATGGAGGATGCCTTGACAGTGGAGACGGGACTTTGTCTCCACAAGGACTGTGCGGTGGTCACTTCTGCCAGTGCTGTCGTGGACAGATGTGTCTGTGATGGTGAGGATAAGATCCAGTGGGTTTCTTCCTCATGTCGATTCCCTCACCTGGCAGCTGTGTCCTTAAACACTCGGCCAGCTTGGTCTGTGATGTAACTACCAAGCCACCCTTGGTGGTATACACTGAAGTGCCCCACCCAAAGTACATTTTGTGCCCCTGCTACCCTCAGTGCTTCCTCCAGGGGGAGTGGTAGGTGGTGATCAGAAGGAGGTTTCCTTGGCCTCGTTGACCTGAAGCCATGAGACTTCATGGGGTGCGGAGTAAATGTTGAGAACTCCCAGGGCCATTTCCATGCGACCGTTTATCACTGTCTTCCAGTTCTGATGAAAGGTCATCGACCTGAAACATTAAGTCTGTTTCTCTATCCACAGATGCTGCCTGACCTGCGGAGGGTTTTCAACATGTTCTGTTCTTATTAGAAGTAAGACTAATGGTTTGGGATTTTCACAGAAAAGCAAACAGAATTGCAGATTGTGATCCTAAAACACCAGTAAAAGTCTTGGAATGTCATGAAACAGAAACCCAATTTGCGTTGTTCAGTCACTGTAAACCCAATGGCCAACGCCGATCACTACTGTCGAAAATACATGTGTGTAAACAGCGAGTGAGGGCAGGTTCAGGACCAGCCTCTGCCACGATGTTCCTCGTCTTCCAAAACACACTGATTAGGCCCACACATAAATAATGGGCATTTCAGGGGGAACTGGGGAATGACAGGGGCAGATGGAATTGTACTCAAGCAAGGACTCACTGCTTTCACAATAGAAGAAAGGAGAGGAGTGAGGAGAGGGGAGACAGGAGAGAGGAGAGGGGAGACAGGAGAGAGGAGAGGGGAGACAGGAGAGAGGAGAGAGGAGAGGAGACAGGAGAGGGGAGACAGGAGAGAGGAGAGGGGAGAGAGGAGAGGGGAGAGGGGAGACAGGAGAGGGGAGAGAGGAGAGGAGACAGGAGAGGGGAGACAGGAGAGAGGAGAGGGGAGACAGGAGAGAGGAGAGGGGAGACAGGAGAGAGGAGAGAGGAGAGGAGACAGGAGAGGGGAGACAGGAGAGAGGAGAGGGGAGAGAGGAGAGAGGAGAGAGGAGACAGGAGAGAGGAGACAGGAGAGAGGAGAGAGGAGAGGAGACAGGAGAGGGGAGACAGGAGAGAGGAGAGGGGAGACAGGAGAGAGGAGAGGGGAGACAGGAGAGAGGAGAGGAGACAGGAGAGGGGAGACAGGAGAGAGGAGAGGGGAGAGAGGAGAGAGGAGAGAGGAGACAGGAGAGAGGAGAGGGGAGACAGGAGAGGGGAGAGGGGAGACAGGAGAGACAGGAGAGAGGAGAGGGGAGACAGGAGAGGGGAGACAGGAGAGAGGAGAGGGGAGACAGGAGAGAGGAGAGAGGAGACAGGAGAGAGGAGAGAGGAGAGAGGAGACAGGGGAGAGGAGAGAGGAGAGAGGAGAGAGGAAAAGGGAGAGAGGATAGGGGAGAGAGGAGAGAGGAGAGAGGAGAGAGGAGGGGGGAGACAGGGGAGAGGAGAGAGGAGAGAGGAGAGAGGAAAAGGGAGAGAGGATAGGGGAGAGAGGAGAGAGGAGAGAGGAGAGAGGGGAGAGGGGAGAGGGGAGAGGGGCGAGAGGAGACAGGAGGAGACAATTGGCAGGAAAAGAGAAAATAAAGATAAAACAAATATAACAGAGATACTCACTGAAGCACTGTCACAAGCTCAGATTAGTGTCATAGACTTTCTTTACACCGTGTGATTCACTGAGTATCTTGTACAGATTGTTGAACAGTAATCTGCTTGCACTATGTTATGATTGCACCATTAACAATTTGATATAAATGTTTCACTTATACATTGAATTCTTATATGATTCTGTTCTAGTTGGTGCATCAGCTGAATGATACTCCTTTACATGTGAGTTTAGATTCCAGTGAAGCTAGTAAGCCATTGGGTATCTGATGGATAGAAAATATTATAACAACAAATTACTTTTTTATAGAACTGTCACAATGTATATGGAAAGATTTCATCAGCAGCCTGGTTTCTGCTAATCTTTGAGTACTTCATTGCAATAAGGTTATTTAGTGTGTGATTGGGTGGCACCATGAGATCATGGCCAGTCCTTTCATCTCTCGAGCTTTGGTTTGAATGGGATTAAAGTTTCCTCTCTCTCTCTCTCTCTCTCTCTCGGCTGACAAGGTCCCACATGTACAATGGGAGCAATCTCACCCACAGAGACCATAAAGATGGGTGGCATAGGAAATGGAAATGTCACAATAGTACTGGGTAACGCCTCTATTCTGCACACCAGGCATCCTTGCTCCACTGAGGTTGGAACCCAATGTTCATATCATGAATTCTTTTGTCAGGACAGCATCGTGACAACCCAATACATCCCAGGGCCAGGCCAGGGCAACCCAATACATCCCAGGGCCAGGCCAGGGCAACCCAATACACAGTGGGACAGGGTTTGGGTAATGCAAAAAGTACTGGGCTGGGTTTGGGCAACCCAATACAAACCAGGGGAGGGTCAGGACAAATATTCACATTGCAAGTGGTCTCACCAAGGTGGGGGGCAGGCTGCCCACAGCAATATCCTTTCGTGCATGTAAGGCGGCCAGCGTTTTTCACCTCCTCCCATAGTAGAACACACGGCTATTGTGAGAAGCCTTTCACCATTTGGCTTGGCTAAGATTAACCTTTTTGGGTAGCAGGGATACTTAGAATCATAGAATCACAGAGCCATACAGTACAGAAGAAGGCTATTCGGCCCATCGTGCCTGTGCCGGCTCTTTGAAAGAGCTATCCAATTAGTCCCACTCCCCTGTTCTTTCCCCGTAGCCCTGCAAATTTTTCCTTTTAAAGTATTTATCCAATTCCCTTTCGAAAGTTACTATTGAATCTGCTTCCACCGCCCTTTCAGGCAGCACATTCCAGAAACATGCTGTGTGAATTACTAAACCATATCTTCTGCTGCCAAAGAGACCTCCCAGAAACATTCTGCCACCACAGGGCTTTATAGCTTAGACTGGCTGAGTCGAACCTGAGTCGAACCTGAGTTGAACCACTACAATTTAATCAACTGATTGGATAAATTTTAGTTATTATGATGAAAAACCTTAAATTGTCCAGTTTATTTCACAGAGAGCAAATAATGTGCAGTAAGCAGCCTATGCATAACAAACCACTAGGGAGAGTAGGCCCTTATCAGACGTGTCTTCTGCACTCCGTGTCTAATCAGCTCCCATTTATTATTAAAAGGCTAAATTGGTAGCACTCAGAAAGTTATGGCTTCAACCCCTGCTCCAGGATTTGACCTCCTGACTGTGCCTGACAGGAGCACAGGTTGGAGAATCAGGGCCACGGTGTTGTAACCCCCCTCCACCCTGCTTTCCTTGCGTGCGTGGCTCCCGGCTGCGAGTGCAGAACAACGGAATCACCCCTATAATCTAGGGTAACACTGCAGTGCAGCACCGAGGGTGTGCTGCATTGTCGAAGGTGCCGTCCTTCGAACTGGACATCAAACTGAGGCCCCTGCTCAGATAGACATTAAAGATCCAATGGCATTATTCAAAGAAGAGCAGGGAGTTCGCTCAGTGTCCTGGCCAACATGCCTCCCTCAACCAAAACCTCATCACAATGATGCTTGTGGGTCCTTGCTGCGTGCAAAATGGCTGCTGTGTTTATCTACATAGCAATGGTGATTGTGCTTCAAAGTATTTCATCTTACGTGGAGCGCTGTGAGATATTTCTCGGTGATGTGCTACGGTGCTGTATAAGTGCAAGTATTTTTTCTTCCACACATGTGGTATAGAAAGAAACATCATCTGCCTACAAGGCGCAAAAGATATCCAGTACTGAAAGGTTCAAACTGATTAATTTAGCAACATCTCTCAGTCTCCAACACAGTGGTACTTACAATATGTTCTGGGGACCACCTCCCATTCACCTACAGCCCCTTAACAGGCTTGGTGCACCGTATGTCTTTGGGACGCCACCTATGGATAGGGTCGCCAACCCTCCAGGATTGTCCAGGAGTCTTCAGAAATTAAAGATTAATCTCCCACACACTGCTGAGAGTAACCCGGGAAAAAAATCATAGGGGCATTAAAGAAATTTGTGTTTTTTTTAATTTTCTTTCAACACTTTTGTTTGTTAGTTGCACAAATATTGTAGTTGGGAAAAAAGGGCTGTTTGACTGACAGCCAAGTATCATCCAATCGGGTAACGAAGAGTCTGTTCACTTTCCGATTGGCCGTGGGAAGGCGGCGCGCTGCGTGGATGGACATGCTGGGCGACCAATGGCGGGAGCGTGGGGGCTGGGCGGTTGGAGGTGGGAGGTCATGTGATGAAATCTTCTGGAATATGTCCAATCAGAGTTGGCAAGGGGCTGGCTGGCTGGCTGTGGGGTGTTGACTGAGCTGGAATTCCCTCTCCCTTCTCTGCTCGCTAGCAAAAGAAAGCGAAGGAATATTATATGGAGACAGAAGTATCCCAGCAAGAGACAAGTGGTCTGTTAAAATATACCTATTAAGTAGAAATATTGGCCTGATAGTTTTATTTTTTCTTGTGGGGAAGTGCCTGCCTTTCAATCTGACATCACATTCACCTGACGAAGGAGAAAGCCTCCGAAAGCTTGTGATTTTCAAATAAATTTGTTGGACTATAACCTGGTGTTGTAAGATTCTTTACATTTGCCAACCCCAGTCCATCACCGGCATCTCCACATCATGCCTTTCAATCAGCAATGACCTTCACCAGCATGATTGAAGTTAGGAGCCCTTCCACCATTCTATGATGCAGTGTGCTGCAGTATTCCTAAGAGTGGCCCTCAAGCAAGACATTGGTTAGGATTGACGACTTCAATGAACTGTTAGTGAATCACCCATTAACTCAATCAATTAAACCCAAGGACTCTGGTCAGTCCAACTTTTCACGTCGTAGATCATGACCCATAATGGTGAGATTCACGCAATAAAGAACCAGGCAGTAATATCGTAATCGAACAAAGTGCTTTGGATTAATTATAACAACTTAATTCTTGTAGTATTATATTGTTAATAAGAAATCAATGAAACAGAGCACAGTGGCAGTGTCAAATAAATCATTATGCAACAATTACCTCAGGTAGACAATTAATACAAATGGATTAGTGTTCAAATACATACACTCAGGCATAAGACTAGAAATTTAACTCTCTGTTGAAATTGCACGGGTCATCTTTTGTGTTAATTGTTGTGTTGGGTAGTACTGTGGTTCATTCTGATCTGGTCCCATTCCTCTGCTTATTCTGGACCCTGAATGACGCTTGCCTCTCTCCGATTTCCAGTCCCCACTCCCTCTCCAGTCCCCAGTCTCTCACTCCCCTCTCTACTCTCTCCCATTCTTGGATTAAGAATATAAAAAATAGGAGCAGGAGTAGGCCACACGCCCCCTCAAGCCTACTCCGCCATTCAATAAGATCATAGCTGATCTTCTACCTCAACTCCACTTTCCCACCCTATCCCCATATCCTTTGATTCCCTTAGTGTCCAAAAATCTATTGATCTCAGTCTTGAATATACTCAATGACTGAGCATCCACAGCCCTCTGGGGTAGAGAATTCCAAAGATTCACAACCCTCTGAGTGAACAAATTTTTCCTCATCTCGGTCTTAAATGACCGACCCCTTATCCTGGACTATGATCCCTAGTTCTACACTCTCCAGTCAGGGGAAACAACCTCTCAGCATTTATCCTGTCGAGCCCCCTTAGAATTTTCTACGTTTCAATGGGATCACCTCTCATTCTTCTAAACTCCAGAGAATATAGGCCCATTCTACTCAATCTCTCCTCATAGGACAGTCCTCTCATCCCAGGAATCAATCTAGTGAACCTTCATTGCGCCCCCTCCTAGGGAAGTATATCCTTCCTTTAGGTAAGGAGACCAAAACTGTACACAGTTTCCTGCACTCGTGGTGATAAATAGGGAAATATTGAGTCTTTAATTTTATTTAATTTATATATTGTCCAGCCCAATATTTATCCCTCAATCAACATCACTAAACAGAGATGTTTGCAGTCTTTACACATTGGTAGGTGAGATGGAACTGCTTTGATTATCTGGTCATTATCACATTGCTGTTTGTGGGACCTTGCTGTGTGCAAATTGGCTGCCGTGTTTGCTACATTACAACAGTGACTACACTTCAAAAAGTACTTTGTTGCCTGTAAAGCACTTTGGGACGTCCTGAGGTCGTGAAAGACGCTATATAAATGCAAATCTTTACATATGTATGCAAAATCTTTCAGTTGGTGTCGCTGTGATGGTGATGCTTGCTATTCTTACTCCCTCCACATGATGGCGCTATAACCTCTAAAAATCAATATTACAAGAAGGCCTGCAATTCCTGCTTGCTCCAGAGGTGGCGCTGCGTTCACTCTCACCCTGCCCCCAAGGAGCCATTTAAATAATCGGGGTGGGCGTTCGACCCACTGAGGCAGCGCACCTCAGACCGGCTTAAAATACAAAGAGCTCTGGAAATCCGCCTCCTTTATAAGAGGGCCTATTTCACATGGGACAGCCTGTAATCCTCTGGAGTTGTCCCGGCCAGGATCATGGCCTGGAACACCTCTGTTGGCCCCACTTCCACCGCTGCTTTGACCTGGACACTGGTATAAAGGAGACGGGATCAGCGGGAAATCCAGAGGGCAATGCCACCCCACCAATGCTGCTCCTTCACGTTGGACCTTCGATGGCGGACGGAACTTCTGCCCGCTCCCACCCCTGCCCCCAACAGCAATTCCCTGCACATCATCTTCTGAGCGGAGACCCATTGAGGGTGAAATTCACCTTGGGGCGGCAGTGCAAATGTCATCGGAAAAGAAAATCGGGCAGAGTGTTCGTCGGGCGGGTTGTTCATCGGGCTGCCGATTCCCTATTGCCTGTTTTGCGTTACTGACCCAAGAAGAATTTCACCCCTGGTGTTTCCCGCCTCTGTCTGTTCTTTCCTGCCCCTTTTATGCTGGCATTCCGCCCCAGACCCTGAGAAAATTTGCCACCAACTTCACTTTGGTGGTTGGAACAGCTCGGTTGAAATGCTAATGCATGTGGCTTGACAGATGGAATTGCGATTTCTAGATCAAGTGCGAAAGCCGGTCTGAGGGACTTACGCAAAGGATGGCACAGTTTCAAAACAGTACCACCTCGCCTACCAATGTGTAAAGACTGCAAACATCTCTGTTTACTTGTTTACTTCAAAAGAAATGGTTCTACATGAAAGAAGGCTCACAGCACAAAAACACAGTCCTGGCTGCAAGTTTTCAGTTCTGGCATCAGACCTAGAATCTCTGTGAGCAAAATGGAACTCATGTCTCTGTGGCACAACATCTCATCTTGAAGGTCTATGAAGGAGAGAACTCACTGGTTGCCAATGGACTGTTGGAAGCTACTTACTGAAAATTGGCTATTAACTCCTTGAGAACTGAACTGGTTGATTTGATTAGATTTTGTGGTATTTACTATAATTTTGCTGCTGTATGTTATTTCATCTGTAAATAAATCTGACCAGGTAGTTTAGCCTGTATACATTGGTCTGGTTGGGCAGTGTATTTTTTTCCACCTTCTAAGGGGAACGTGGGGACCATCCCACACATTCTCTAGAGAGCAATGTGTCATAATTCAAGACTAATTGTAAAACTTACAGTACATTAACTTATTCATCTACCTACCTACCCACCCACCCACTCACCTACCCATCCACCCACCCACCCACCCATCCACCCACCCACCCACCCATCCACTCACCCACCCACCCATCCACTCACCCACCCACCCACCCACTCACCCACCCACTCACCCACCCACCCACCCACTCACCCACCCACTCACCCACCCACCCACCCACCCACTCACCTACCCACTCACCTACCCACTCACTCACCCACCCACCCACTCACCCACCCACTCACCCACCCACTCACCCACCCACCTATCCACCCACCCACTCACCCACCCACCTATCCACCCACCCACCCACCCACTCACCTACCCACTCACCCACCCACCCACTCACCTACCCACTCACCCACCCACCCACCCACTCACCCACCCACTCACCCACCCACCTATCCACCCACCCACTCACCTACCCACTCACCCACCCACCTACCCACCCACCTACCCACCCACTCACTCACCCACTCACCCACTCACCCACCTACTTACCTATCTATTTATTTATGTAAAAGACTTGCGCCTACTGTGTATCTCACACTGCAGATGACACACGTCCAAGTGTCATTAGTAGAAAGAGAAGAGAAAGCCTGTCATTTCCCATTGGTTTCTTCTGACCTCGAGCTGGAAATTTACAAGCACTTGCCAACCTGCAAACCTCCCTCACCTATGGCTATTAACCTGCAATTGACCTCAGAATGCACCTTTTTATAGCAATTAGAAAGTTGTGGATTAAAGGGATAGGCCAAATTAAACACAGCTCCACCATAGCAGCAAAATAATACATTGTTCATCTACATATTATAGCACCCCATCAATTATAAAGTAGCATATCATCTAATTTATCATTAACGATACGGTGGGAGATTTACTGACAGTATTAAAATACTGAAGGCCATCTCATTGATAACAATACGTCAGTACGGGATAAGGCCCCATAATACTAAAATACCAAAGGCTATTCCATCGATAACAGCACCTCAATGGAAGACAAGTCCTCATAATACATAAATGCTGAAGGGCATATCATCAATAACAATATCCCTAAGAAGACAGATGCCACAGTACTAAGATACTGCAGTCCATCTCATTCATTACAGCATCTCAATGGAACACGGAACCCATAATGCTAAAATACTGACGGGCATTCTCACTGATGACACCGCCAGAACTGTTTCATTTGTAAGACTTAAAAACATTTTCATTGCATGGCTTTCATTTTTTTGCAAAACCATGAAGCTGAATACTTCCTAACACAATGAGCGCAGAGCATGAAAAGCACAAGGCAATGGTTCTATTTTTAGTCAACTAGGAAGAAGGAGGCTAATCTACTCTTGCATTAAAAGATACTCTGGGCTTGCTGCAAAAACCTACTGCACTCCTCAAAGGCTTTACATTAAAGAATAGGTAATTTCTGAAGAAATTTTCTTGATTTAAAAAAAAAATTAAGCAGCAGTATAACAATCTCACAAGAACACTGCGACGTAAAGGCAAGGGGGGAAAAGACCCAAGTAATTTAAAGGGGGATACCTTTAAGCGAAATAATGATTAATGTAAAAGGATTGCAAAGAGACACGGGCTAATTCTAATTAATAGCAGCAGGATTGTGCCCTGGCTGGTTTCTTTTATCCAATGTTGTTTATTGTTCAGAGTTCCGTGTTTTAGTGGAGGAGACACTTTTAATCTCTTACGGTTCGATGGAGCGAGCGAAAATGCACGTGTACATTTAAAGCTACAGTGCTGCCTTACAAATGGAAAGTGCCAGTGAGATCCTGAAATGTCCACCAAGACTGATGCTGCAACGAAATCTATCTGTTTGTATTCATAACTGCAATTTTTTTCCACTCCTCTCCCCTCCTGAAGGTGTACAGTTCCACAGACTGCGCGTGTTCTCAGGTACTTCGGCTGAGTGGTCATTCTTCAAGTGAGAGCATCAACAGTGAGGCTATTCAACTGTGTTGAGCACCACAGCCAAACCCGAGAAAAGAAACTGCTAATGCACTTCAGCGCTGTACTGAGGGAGTGCCGCGCTGTCGGAGGTGCCGTTTTTCGGATGAGACATTAAACCGAGGCCCCGTCTACCCTCTCAGGTGGATGTAAAAGATCCCATGGCACTATTCGAAGAAGAACAGGGGAGTTCTCCCCGGTGTCCTGGCCAATATTTATCCCTCAACCAACACCTAAAACAGATTATCTGGCCATTATCACATTGCTGTTTGTGGGACCTTACTGTGCGTAAATTGCCTGCCTCCTTTCCTGCATTACAATAGTGACTGCACTTCAAAAGTGCTTTATTGGCTCTAAAGCACCAAGCATTTGGGGCATCCTGAGGTTGTGAAAGGCGCTATATAAATACAAGTCTTTCTTTATTTTAACAAAAAGACAGTTGCTGCCTCCTTGGTTGTCGGTTGCTTCCTAGTTTGTCCTTTCTCTTTCTGAGCTACATTTAAGAGTTGGCAGAGAAAGGGATGAAATTCTATAAAAACAGGTTTGAAACCATTACTATGGGCTCCACAGCCAAAACAAAGATCAACTTTAAAAGCAGGAATAAGACAGTACTGTACATTGTTGTACTCAGGTTTTGTAGCACGGGGGCTGAGTTCCAAAGCACTGAGCCAAAGAATGGTACAACGTGAGCTTTGATCCAAATTTCTCATGAGCTTCCAGACATGTTTTTGTCAGGAAATGGCAAAATTGAGGTCAAGCTATTTACCACAGTCAAGGAGGAAAGAGTTTGAGGAGGAATTAGTTGGGTGTCCTACTTCGGGAAGGATGTCAAGGCCAAAGAGTTAAGATACATGAAGATGATCCCAGCAATGATACTGGGGCTAAAAGGGTTTAATTATGAGGACAGGTTGCATAGACTAGGCTTGTATTCCCTTGAGTATAGAAGATTAAGGGATAATCTAATTGAGATATTTAAGATGATTAAAGGATTTGATACGGTAGAGAGAAACTATTTCCTCTGTTGGGGGAGTCAAAAACAAGGGGGCATAACTTTAAAATAAGAGTTAGACTGTTCAGGGGTGATGTCAGGAATCACTTCTTCACATGAAGGGGAGTGGAAATCTGGAACTCTCTCCTCCAAAAAATTGTTGAGGCCGGGGGTCAATTGAACATTTCAAAACTGAGATTGACAGATTTTTGTTAGGCAAGAGTATTAAGGGTTATGGAACCAAGATGGGTAAATGTAGTTAAGATACAGATCAGTCATGATCGAATTGAATGGCGGAACAAACTCGAGGGGCTGAATGGCCTACTCCTGTTCCTAGGTTCCTATGAAAATTTGCTACATTAAATGTACTATATATCTGTTGGTTGTGGCTGTACATTGGGATTGACATTAAAGTTATACTGTACCTCCCAATACATCTGGTACTGAAGTTAATACATCCAAGTGCATCTGGCACTGAATCTATAGCTCACACTCTAACACTGAATTAATTAAAAGCTTCCAGTGCATCAGGCACTGAAGTTCATATCTCCCAGTGCATGGGGCATTGAGGTTAATATTTCCTAGTGCATCAGGCTGTAGCTACCTCATCCTTGTACAATGTAAATAAAAGTTAATAGCCACATGCTGAAGTCAATATCTCCCAGTGCATCAGCCATGATCTAATTGAATGTCGGAACAGGTTCGAGGGGCTGAATGGCCTACTCCTGTTCCTGTGTTCCTAGATGAGAGGGTTTAGTTATGAGGAGAGACTAGAGAAACTGAGGACATTTACATTAAAACAGAGAAGGTTAGAAGAGATCTGAAGGAAATATTCAAAATTATTCAGGGTTTTGATAAGGTAAATCAGGATAAACTATTTCCACTGGTTAACAAATGAGTACCTGGAGTGCGTAAATTTAAAATCATCTCCAAAATAACGAAGGGAGAGATTAGGAGACTTGTTTTTACACAGAGGGTTGTTAAGATATGGTCCCCACCAGAAACAGTTGTGGAAGCAGAATCCAAATTGCTTTTAAAAGTGAGAGGGATAAATACTTGAAATAAAAGTTTTAAAAGTTATGAGGAAAAAACAGGGGAAGGAGACTAAGTGAATAGCTCCTTCAGAGCCCAATGACCTCTACACTGTACGATTCGATGAGTCTAGTCAGACACAGCTATTCTCGTACACCGCCTGGTACCTGGCACTGGCAGTGGGTAGAGGAAAGGTCAGTCTGCCCACCTCTTCAGCTGAGAATAACGTATGGAACAGGACATCGACAGAGTGAGGGGAGAGAAAATAAAATGCAGCTCAGTAGAAAAATTTCACCGGTGATCACTGCCTTTTTGTGCAAGGGCGGAGTCATTACTGAAATCTTCACACCTCGTTAACTTTTCACAATTTTAATTGGTCACATTTTTGTTACATTGCCTTCTTTTCTGTTTTGTTTAATCTCTGTCCTTATAGGCTCCCCGTGCCAGTCACATTTGAGCCACAGACGGTACCACCTGAAGAAAATATTAGTTTGTTTTATTTGTTCTGATGTTGGCAAGTCTGCATTTATTGTCCGTCCCATCTGCCCTGAGAAGGTGGTGGTGGGTCTTCTCCTTGAACTGTTGTAGACCTTGTGCTGATGGTCCTCCCACAATGGTGTCAGGTAGAGAATTCTAGGATATTGACCCAGTGACAATGAAGGAAGAGGGAAGATACGAGTCCAAGTCAGGATGGTGGGTGAGTTGGAGGGGAACTTGGAGATGATGGTGTTCCCACAACCTTGCTGGTCTTGTCTTTCTCAGTAGTAGCGGTTGCAAGGGAGGGAGGTGCTGTCATAGTAACCTTGGTGAGTTGCTGCAGTGCACCCTGTAGATCGCACATACTGCAGCCGCAGTGTTGGAGAAGAAAACTGAGGCAAGTACTGAAGATGTGAGATTTTGCCCAATCAGCGCCTGCGTTACGAGTGCCGACATATTGGCATCGCAGGCGTTCCAGGCGGACACCTAAAAGGGGCGTTAGACCCATTGCATATGTTAATTATGGGCTTAATGCCTGAAGGACCCAACAATTAGTGTACGATGAGCAGAGTAGGTGCTGGGCCTGCCTCACTCAGAATTCTTCAGCGGCTCCTGCGCACACCAACAAGAGGTAGTTTCAAAAAATAATAAACCTTCCTGTGGAGCCAGGAGGAGCAGGAGCGCTCCCCCAACTCCACAGTCATCGCGATTGCCCCCTCCCCTCATTGTCTGCTCAAACCCTCACCTTCCGCGACTTACTTTTGGGCCAAGCAAGGTTTGTGGCCTGACATTTGGAATGCATGAGCTGCCAGTGTAGGCATAAAATGTTAGTGAGGCCCGAGGCCCAATCTCGGGCCGGCACTGGCCTCTCGGTTGGGGCGTGCACTGCTCGTGCAGCCCAGACCAATTTGTACCTAGGAGTCAGTCGTGGCTCGGTGGTAGCAGTCTCGCCACTGCTGTGTTTCCTACATTACAGCAGTGACCACACTTCAAAAAGTACTTTGTTGCCTGTAAAGCGCTTTTGGACGTCCTGAGGTCGTGAAAGGCGCTATATAAATACAAGTCTTTATTTTTTAATGTTTGTATGCGGAAGATAGCTCAGAAATGAAGGTGTCATTCTTGATATTGGTTGAGTTAGAAGCCCTGGAACCACACAAGAGAGGAAACTGGCCTGCATCCCGCCTGGGCTAATGTTATTCTATAACTGGCGATCAGGGGGTGCATGAGAGAGCCGCTGCTGACTCGACCTTTGACCTAAGCCCTCCCCTCTGGGGATGCGCATCAGCTCCTCTCCTCTCCCTGACAACGTCCGCTGAATCTGACAGCTCTCCCTGTGGATAATCATGAGCATGAATCAGTATCGCAGCATGTGGGCAACCTCCCTTTTTATTCTAATGTACTCATTCTTTATCACACTGAAAGATCCAGGCCGGACAGGATTTTGACCCAACCCAAGTCATCAGAATCCTACTTTAACAAGAGTCCTTCAATTCACTTTTCATGTCTTGCAGATATTCTTTTAAGAGAGACATTCTGTTTAACAATAAATAAATAAATAAAGGAAATCCTTTTCTGCAAACCTTCTAAAGGGTTCTCCATAATTGCAGGGGTTTATTTTAACAGAAATTAAAACCAGACTCCAAACACTCCCTCCTACAGAAGATTGCAATCTCTAGCCCTTCTACCTCAGGATCACTATCTCATGTGAATGGTGTTGGTATTCATTCCAAACAAGAGAATGCAATGGCGGTAGGGCTTTCCCAGAATGCACCGCTTAGCTAAAAGCCCTCTACTAAAACTATACATGGTGCCGACATACTCAGGGGTCAAGGGAGGACAGCCATCCCCTGAAATCCATATCATGGACTCAGTTTGCCATTTTTAACCACTGGTTAATGACTCGCAACTGAAATCTCATCCCCATTGTGTCCAATGTTGACAGCACAGTTCATAACAGTTTCTGTTCACACGATCACACGATCATTATGGATGATGAAAGCCATTCAGCCATCTTAATTCATCCATCCAGAAGCATCCTAGAGTCCCCCAATGTAGCATTCAATTGTTCCTTAAATGATTCCAGGGTTCTTGCCTCTACTGCTCTATCTGGAAGTTTATTGCACATGCTGATCACTCTTTGCGTGATAAGGAATTTCCTGATAATCAGTCCGAATATTAGTGTTTACTAATTTGAGTCTGTGTCCCCTTATTCCACTCCTGCAATGTAATATAAAGTAAAATTCTGGGTTTACTTTATCCATTTCTTTAACCATCTTATCTGCCTCTAAAAGGTCACCTCAATGACCCCTTCTTTCTAGGATGAAAAGCCCAAGTTTCTCCAGCTTTTCCTCATGACTCAGGTCCCAGACGCCAGGGATCAGCCTCGTGTCTTGTCTCTGCACTGCCTCCATCTCTTGAATGTCTCCTTTGTTTCTTGATGACCAGAACTGGATGCATTAAAGTATCTCAAGCTCAAGTGCTCAGTCACAATAACATTGCGATGGGTGGCCTATCAGTTTATACAATAATATACACAGGTATTACAGGTAATATACAGAGTGAGGGATTTCCTGAGTAGGTTATACAGTATCCTGTAATGCACAGAATGACGGATACCCTGAGCAGCGTATACAGAGTCATGTAATATACACAGTGAGAGATACCTTGAGCAGTGGGACTTCAATTATCCATCATAATGGAAGGGACTGTACTCACAGATAATAGGAATTGGCAGATAATTGAGAGTCCCCAGATTACTGTACATGGTTGATTGCTATGCCTTCCCCACCCACTCGCCTGATACCTGTCCAGCAGCACTCACTTCCTTCCTCACCTTGGCAAAATCAGCAGGTACGGCAATAGCTGATCAATCAGCTGATCAGCTAACTCACAGTTCCACCAGGCACCCGTCCAACACTCTAGTCACTAGAAGTCAGCCAGAAACACTCCTTCACAGCCAACCAATGACCCCCGGAGGTAAGTGCTGAAGGCATTGTGCACTCATCTCCAGCGACACTTGCTGCAAAATCTCAGCCAAGTTGCTGACTATAAAGTCAATATGGAGCTTGTGAAAAACAAATTTAAACAGGCAGGCCCTAAGTATCTCATAGCGAGGGGTACCCTGAACAATTTATATAGTGTCATGGTATACATTCAGTGAGGGGTACCCTGAACAATTTATATAGTGTCATGGTATACATACAGCGAGGGGTACCCTGAACAATTTATATAGTGTCATGGTATACATTCAGTGAGGGGTACCCTGAACAATTTATATAGTGTCATGGTATACATACAGCGAGGGGTACCCTGAACAATTTATATAGTGTCATGGTATACATACAGCGAGGGGTACCCTGAACAATTTACACCATACATTGTAATGGATATCTCAAAGGCATTCTCTGAGCAGTTTTCTTTACCAAATACCTCAAGGAACTGCCTTTAGCAGTGTGTACAGTATCCAATTGTGCACACCTCAAGGGATACCCTCAGCAGTTTACATAGTATCCTTTACATCATAAAGTATTCCATTCAGTTTATTGAGTAATGTAATCTGCAGGCAAAGCGGGCATTGTACCAATGACAATGACTAATGCAACCTGTCAAATGGCTTCTACCAACCAAGGAAGCAGGTGTTTCCTAGCTGATGAATTCCACATTGAAACACAGCTGTTCACACAGTGACACATCACAACTTGGGGTCTGTGGAGCTCAGTACACTGATTCCGTGCAAAGGTTTGGCGAGTGTAGATTTAATTTTCTCTTTCTCTTTTTGCCTCAGGCTCCATTGAAACATCATAGAGATCGCAATTAGATAGAGCAAGATAACTCCCAAACTGAATATTGATCCTCTAGAACTTATAAAGTAGGCTGGCCAATTCCACCTTATGCCCTCCAAGTATGGAATCTCACAGTCCTCCTTGCATCCTCAGTGTATTGAAATGAAGACTTATTGCATCATCTCCTACTCTAACTCATTTTTCCCCAGAACCTCCTTACCTACTTCAATCTTTCTTTCCTTCTAAAATCTATAGACTTTTAAAATCCAAGCTTGGTGTTACTCACCTTGTGACTACTTTGTGACTTACCTTCCCTCCTCTTTTATTCTTCTTACATTTGGTGGTGTCCTGTACTAGGGATCTTGACCCATCAGCCAGGATTCTCAACAAAACATTGTACACCTGAGACATCAGCGGGTATTAAATGCTCTGGTTGGCAAGAGGTGTGTGCCCAACACATCTGGAGGTAATAAACCATACACCCAACACACACAGTCTTAATACATTGGAATCTATTAACCTCAATGTCTGTTGCACTGGGAGGAATTAACTTCAGTCCAGATGCACTGGGAAATATTGACTTCAGCACCATGGTTATTAACTTTGATTTATATTGTTACAAGGAGGACAGTCTGATGCATTGGGAAGTATTAACCTCAATGCCCCATGCACTGGGAGATATGAACTTCAGTGCCTGTTGCACTGGGGGATATTAATTCAATGTCAGATAGAGTGTGAGCTATAGATTCAGTGCGAGTTGCACTTGGATGTATTAACTTCAGTAATAGATGCATTGGGAGGTACAGTACAACCCCAATGTACAGCCACAACCAACACATATAATAAAGCCAAGCATCCCAAGGTGCTTCATAGGAACATAAGAACAGGAATAGGCCATTTAGCCTCTCGAGCCTGTTCCGCCATTCAATTAGATCATGGCTGATCTGTATCTTAACTCCATCTATCCGCCTTGGTTCCATAACCCTTAATACCCTTGCCTAACAAAAATCTGTCAATCTCAGTTGTGAAATTTTCAATTGACCCCCAGCCTCAACAGCTTTTTGAGGGCGAGAGTTCCAGATTTCCACTCCCCTTCGTGTGAAGAAATGCTTCCTGACATCGCCTCTGAACGGCCTAGCTCTAATCTTAAGGTTATGTCCCCTTGTTTCAGACTCCCCCAACCAGAGGAAATAGTTTCTCTCTATCAACCCTATCAAGTCCTATAATCATCTTAAACCTCTATTAGACCACCACTTAATCTTTACACTCAAAGGAATACAAACCTAGTCTATGCAACCTGGCCTCATAATTTAACCCATTTAGCCCCAGTATCATTCACAAAGGCACCAAGATTGAACACCAAGCAGGAATTAGGAGGTCTGCAGAGGTGACCAAACTTGTGTTTGAAGAGGTAGATAGTGAGAAGACTTTTGAAGGCAGGTAGAGATGCAGCAAGGTAGAAGGATTTAGGGAGAGAATTCCAGAGTTCAGGGACACGATGGATGAAGTCTCTGATACTGGTGGTGAACTGGGGGCTGCACAGTAGTCCAGGCTCACAAGTGCGAAAGGTGCAAGCTGGGATGTAGGGCTGGAGGACATTGCTGGTAAAGTTGAGTGAGATCATGGAGGGATTTATACATGCGGACAAGGATTTTGAAATCAATGCGCTGAGGGTATGGGCTCCTGTGGACGGTAATAATGACTGGGGCAATGAGTGAGGACTGAGTGCAGGAAAGGGTGTGGGCTTTAGGGCTCTGGGTGAGTTGGAGTTTGTTGTGTAGAGTGGAGTTCGGGAGTCTGGCTACAAGTCCGGTTTGGAAGTAACAAAAGGTGCCCGTGGAAGGGGGAGCGGGGACTGGGAGGTAGGTACTTTTTAAAAATTCATTCATGGGATGTGGACGTCGCTGGCGAGGCCGGCATTTATTGCCCATCCCTAATTGCCCCTGAGAATGCTTTCTTGAATCTCTGCAGTCCATGTGGTGAAGGTTCTCCCATAGTGCTGTTAGGAAGGGAGTTCCAGGATTTTGACCCAGCGACGATGAAGGAACGGTGATATATTTCCAAGTCGGGATGTTGTGTGACTTGGAGGGGAACGTGCAGGTGGTGTTGTTCCCACGTGCCTGCTGCCCTTGTCCTTCTAGGTGGTAGAGGTCGCGGGTTTGGGAGGTGCTGTCGAAGAAGCCTTGACGAGTTGCTGCAGTGCATCCTGTGGATGGTACACACTGCAGCCACAGTGCGCCGGTGGTGAAGGGAGTGAATGTTTAGGGTGGTGGATGGGGTGCCAATCAAGCGGGCTGCTTTGTCCTGGATGGTGTCGAGCATCTTGAGTGTTGTTGGAGCTACACTCATCCAGGCAAGTGGAGAGTATTCCATCACACTCCAGACTTGTGCCTTGTAGATGGTAGAAAGGCTTTGGGAAGTCAGGAGGTGAGTCACTCGCCGCAGAATACCCAGCCTCTGACCTGCTCTTGTAGCCATAGCATTTTTGTGGCTGGTCCAGTTAAGTTTCTGGTCAATGGTGACCCCCAGGATATTGATGGTGGGGGATTCGGTGATGGTAATGCCGTTAAATGTCAAGGGGAGGTGGTTAGACTCTCTCTTGTTGGAGATGGTCATTGCCTGGCACTTGTCTGGCGCGAATGTTACTTGCCACTTATCAGCCTGAGGTAGGGAATCTTCCGAAGGTGGAAATCAGCAATTCCAGGGATAGATTGGATGTGGGGCATTAACACTGGGAGGTATTAACCTCAATGCCCGATATGGCAGGAGGTATTATAATTAAACAATTAACATATATGTATATTGATTTCTAAAACAGCATGCACTATACATCAGCTATTCACATCAACAACAACTTGCATTTATATAGCGCTTTTAACATAGTAAAACATCCCAAGGCACTTCACAGGAGCCCCATCAAACAAAATTTAACACCGAGCCACATAAGGAGATATTAGGACAGGTGACTGAAAGCTTGGTCAAAGAGGTAGTTTTTCAGGAGCATCTCAAAGGAGAGAGAGGTGGTGAGGTGGAAAGGTTTAGGGAGGGAATTCCAGCCTGAAAGGACTCAACTTCTTTACAGCGACACTGATGAATGATCGTGGGCACCCATCTAATTTTTCTCTGAAATCCAACAGGTGGAAATAACTCTGTACATTTGTACTTTACCGATTTGGTGCAACTCGCATTTATCTTCTAATTAAGTGTTAAAGGGGAGGGGCGAGGAGGGAGGAGCCTGGGCTCATTTAACCAGCCCCTTCTGTCCTGCCGCAGGTGCAGATGGACCATGTCCTTTAAGGACCACAGCCAAGGGATGGGAGGGGGGGCTTCTTTCGTGCACGCGCATTCTCGGAAATCAAACCGGGCGCGTGCTTACCCACGGGCCCGCGCTCAGAAAAAACGCGGACACGAGCCTCAACGCCAAGAATGAAAACCAATACCACTGAAGGGGGGGGGGGGAAGGGAAGGCACATCCGGGGGCGCGACTGCCAAGTTAACGCGAGCGCGCTCTCTCGGGCACGCGCCTAATTGAGAAGGGGGGGAGGGGGGCGAGAACAACCAGTTAATTTCATGCAATTTCTGAAGGGTGCGGAGTTCCGCAAAGAGAAGATAGCACAAAAAATTAATCATATGAAATAATAATTGCAAATAATGAGGACTAAAGCGAAAGACTCGGTTTAGTTTGAAACTCTATGCATTTAAATACAGTGAATATTCAATAAATCCCAATTTATATTATTCAATAAATACTGCTACATTGTAATTGCAATTTTTTTTCAACGGTTGTTATTTATATGGAATATCTGCTATTTATATACATTGTATATTTCCCTCTTCCAACCCTATCGTTTATTATTTCATACGTTACATCAGTATTTATTTGGCCATTTAATTTAATGTATTTTGCTGAATCAACTTTGCCTTGGATTTATTTTTGGAGGGGGCCGATAATCCTGAAAAATAGTTTCTGGGAATCTGAAATGAGCAAATCCCTGTCATTTCTCTGCTAACATATTATTTAAATATTCAATCTCGAGAACTTTGCGTTGGAATCTTATCCCCTTATGTAAAAATAGTTCTGCATAACGATTTATAAATTAGGAACGGAGAGAAAGGGGATTTTTTAAAGGGAAAAAAAAAGGACAACACATCAATTTACCTCCAGAGAGTTATTTCAGCTCAGGGAGACCTCCAGCTTGACACGCTCACCCTGCATCAATTCTCCTTTATCTCCTTCGGACGACAAATCGCAGATCCAATATTTCCCCAACTAACTACAGCGATGCACAGGGATAAACACGGACGGGTGAGCAGTCACCCATCTGACAGAGCAACGTGTTAAAATACCGTTGAAATCAACATGAAATCATCACCGTGTAACTGGGCATCAGGCGAGACTCCCAGCTCCGTGCCTCTGCTCGAATCGCTAGTCAGTCATTCATTCCATCCACATACATGTATCCAAATAAAATGCGCCGGGTGGAGCCCCGGAATCTGTGTTCCCCCCTCTCTCTTCGCAAGTTCTGTTTTCTCCTTTGCACTGCCGAAGGGATGCAAAGGATTAAACATTTGCAGCCAGGGGTCGGCGGGGCTTATTGGTGAGTGTGGAGTCACGACAAAGGGTGGGGAGGGGGGTCGGGGGACTGGGGGGGGGGGGGTGGGGATAAAGTGAAGATCAAACCCACGCTGGGGGTGGGAGGGGGGTTCTCCCTTAAATTTTATTAAGCGCATGCTCAGGGAAATGTACTTAACACTGACATACGCACACACAGGACTTTCCCGCTCAACTTGCCTCGGAAATTCGTCTTGAGAGCGCTGATACCAGCAGGAGCTAGCATTTCTGGCGGGTGTTCCAAGATAGATAAAAGATGCATCGAGTGAAGCATCCATCCTAATTCTCCCATACCATTATCCCACCAGCCCACTGTACATTAGTCCAGTCATGGTAACTTGTGACCTGGTAGAGGTCTTTAAGATTATGAAAGGGTTCCATAGGGTAGACACAAAGATGTTTCCACTATTGGGGGAGACCAGAACGAGGGGCCATAAATCCAAGATAGTCACTAATAAATCCAATAGGGAATTCAGGAGGTACTTCTTTACCCAGAGAGTGGTTAGACTATGGAACTTGCTACCAAACTGAATTGTTGAGGCGACGAGCATTGATGCATTTAAGGGAAGCTAGATAAACACATGAGGGAGAAAGGAATAGAAGGATATGCTGATCGGGTTAGATGAAAAGGCTCTTCGATGAAGAGGCGGCTCATGTGGAGCATCAACACCAGCACAGATCTGATGGACTGAGTGGCCTGTTTCTGTATATTGTATGTAAAATCACAAGGTAGACAAAGGTGAAGGAAGCCACTTGGCCTATCATAAAAGATAATAAATCTTTTATTCATAATAAAAAAAATAACCTACACGCCTCACCACATTACCTTTCTCTTGAATGAATCTTAAGTTCCTACTACCCTACCCGACCCAGAAGACCACTCCAGTGTGGATTACTCTTTGTGTGATGATTAGGACTCAGCCTTGGCTCAGTTGGTAGCACTCTTGTCTCTGATGTCAGAGATTGTGGATTCAAGTCCCACTCCAGAGACTTGAGCACAAAATCTAGGTGCAGACTCGATGGGCTGAATGGCCTCCTTCTATGCTGTACCCTTTCTACGATTCTATGACACTCCAGTGCAATACTGAGGGACACTGCACTGTCGCTGTCTTTCGGATGAGATGTTAAACTGAGGCTCCGTCTGCCCTCTCAGGTGGACACTAACAAAATAAATATTTTTGCACTGGCATATAGTTCCCTTTTTTAACAGACATCTCCCTTTTATTGTGTAGCTCAACAAATTCTATTTTAACTTGGGGTCCTGGTCTGATTCTGTTGCTGACTCATTTTAGCTGAGTTATTGCATCTTGTTGGCTGAGAGGTATTTGCTAAATGGACCATGTATCATATGGACATTCAAAGGCATTACGTGATCTCACAGCAGTAGGTGAAAAGGGGCATATTATCTGTAACTTGCGTCCTTGAGAACTTATTCCTTACAGCCATTATACAGGGTCAGATAAAAGAGACAATGAAACCGCTGCTGGCCTTGATAACCTAGATTATAGCAATTAGTAACAATCAAACCTTCACTGGGAGATACCTCAGACACAGACACGTTATTTTTAAAGGGCAGCAGGTATCAGCTATTGAACATGCCCATGTACTCCGAAGGGGTGCAACCTGCATGAAAAGGAGAAAAAACTGCAAATGCTGGAAAATGAAATAAAAATCTAATCTCAAAAACAGTGTACATTTTGGGGACAAAGGTTATCGGTGCTGGAAAGTGGAACACGTCGTGATTTCAGACGCCCAGTGCGGGCATCAGGCACGTCCAGGCCTGGTGTGACACTGCCGTCTGCAGACTAAAGCTGGAAACACTCAATGGGTCAGTCAGCATCAGTAATGAGAAAAGACAGGTTACGATCTTTCAGGTGTGTACCCCTCATCAGAACGTTTTCTGTTTTTATTACAGGTTTCCAGTTTTGATTTTGCAGAGTCACGCTCCCTTTTACTCAAACAATATAGCCTATAAATTCGGCCGAGCTAGGGCATTAACCAGCCTACTAAGCCCCCAATATGGTGGACAGGAATTGCACCCACATTCAGGTGCGCCCCCAAATTTCTACCCTTATGCCTCAGCTACAGCTCCTTATGACACCATATGAATGAGGTTCTGAGCTAGACTGTCAACCAAGGAGCTGAGTTGAGAATGTGCAATCTCACTTCACATAGAAATCTCACAGCCAGCAAACAGCAGAGACTTCATCATATTACTCTGGGTGGTGATTTGAACCTAGGATCCAGAGGTGAAAGACCAGTGTCTAACCCACTGTACCACCCAGTCCTCCTCTTAAATACGTTTTACCATAAACTTAAAGGGAACTTTTAGTAAAACAAAGATTTTCTGATCTATCTTTAACAGTATGGTTAAATGGAACTGATATTGCTGGTTCGAAGGAACTTCTATTTAGACACAAACATAGACATTGAATTGTCTCTTTGTTGCCTCCCAGAAAATGCAGTGAGACGGCTGGAGAGCATATATTGCATAAAATAGAGGGTTTCAAAGTTTTCCATGTAGGGAGTACCTGCAAATATTGATTCACTCCTGGAGACCCTCTGCAAACAATAACACACCCCTGGGGACCTCCTGCACACACTAACACACTCCTGGGGACCTCCTACACACACTAACACACTCCTGGGGACCTCCTACACACACTAACACACTCCTGGGGACCTCCTACACACACTAACACACCCCTGGGGACCTCCTACACACATTAATACACTCCTGGGGACCTCCTACACACACTAACACACTCCTGGGGACCTCCTACACACACTAACACACTCCTGGGGACCTCCTACACACACTAACACACTCCTGGGGACCTCCTACACACACTAACACACTCCTGGGGACCTCCTACACACACTAACACACCCCTGGGGACCTCCTACACACACTAACACACTCCTGGGGACCTCCTACACACATTAATACACTCCTGGGGACCTCCTGCACACACTAACACACTCCTGGGGACCTCCTACACACACTAACACACCCCTGGGGACCTCCTACACACACTAACACACTCCTGGGGACCTCCTGCACACACTAACACACCCCTGGGGACCTCCTACACACACTAACACACTCCTGGGGACCTCCTGCACACACTAACACACTCCTGGGGACCTCCTACACACACTAACACACTCCTGGGGACCTCCTACACACACTAACACACTCCTGGGGACCTCCTACACACACTAACACACTCCTGGGGACCTCCTACACACACTAACACACTCCTGGGGACCTCCTGCACACACTAACACACCCCTGGGGACCTCCTACACACATTAATACACTCCTGGGGACCTCCTACACACATTAATACACTCCTGGGGACCTCCTACACACATTAATACACTCCTGGGGACCTCCTGCACACACTAACACACTCCTGGGGACCTCCTGCACACACTAACACACTCCTGGGGACCTCCTGCACACACTAACACACTCCTGGGGACCTCCTGCACACACTAACACACTCCTGGGGACATCTTGCACACACTAACACACCCCTGGGGAACAATCCACTTCAAAAATAATTCATTTTATGTGAAGCACATTGAGATATTTTGACAATGTGGTAAGGCGCTATAAAACACAAGACTTTTTTTTCTATATTTCAGTGAGAATATAGCAGAGTATTCAGCTAGAAAATTGGTCAAAATAGAAACCAAAAATGCTGTCTGCCAAATGTTAACTTGTCTTTCTCGTTTAAATCCTGACTGAATTGTGGTGTATTTCCAGCATTTATGTATCTATTTCAGATTTCCAGGATTCATGGTTTTTTTTAACTATAAAATGTGTTGATACTAGCAATTTATTTTTCTGTTCTTTCAGCAGTAGTTTCACAAAAAGCTGTGGCGGTTGTGAGTGAATGGGAATTACCAAAACATGGAGTGAGCTAGAGAATAATGTGTCTGTATCAATAATATATTAAAAGTCTTTTGTGTGTGTGTATAAATACTTTAGTACTTGTAAATAAATGGTGTATACAGTTATCAAAGTATCATAGAATCATACAGCATTGAAGGAGGCCATTTGGCCCATCGTACCTGTACCTGCTCTTTGAAAGAGCTATCCAATTAGTCTCATTCTCCCCTACTCTTTCTCCATAGCCCTGCAAATTTTTCCTTTTTAAGTGTATACCCAATTTCCTTTTGAAAGTTATTATTGAATCTGCTTCCAACACCCTTTCAGGCAGCGCATTCCAGATCATAACAACTCGCTGTGTAAAACAAATTCTCCTCATCTCCCTCCTGGCTTTTTTGCCAATTATCTTGAATCTGTGTCCTCCGGTTACCGAGGATGCAGATTTAAGATAATTGATGTATTTGATATTTTATGGTTTGTACTTTATATAAACTCCCTTTCTACAAAAACTAACTAAATGTTGATCCCTGTTGGGTTTAGACAGCAAGCCAATTCCACCTTCTAAGCTCCAAATATGCACCTTGCATTCCTCCTTCTCCTTGCAGTGTTTAAATAAGCTCGTCACACTATTGCCTTCTCTAACTCATTCTTTCCCAGCACCACGGAACTGCAGAGCTCCTCACTTCCTTTAGTCTTCCTTCTCTCACAGAGGGGTAGAATTTCCATGGGGGTATTCCCTGATCTCCCACCAAACCCTCGTGGAAATTCCAAAGAAGAATCTTCAAGCTTTTAAAACTCAAGCTTGATGTCACCTAACTATTACTTCTTAATTCACCTCAGCTTCACACAGTGGGAACTCATATTGGGAATTCGGGCACTGAGGTCAGCGCACTCGATTCACGGTCCACACGATTTTCCGTCCATCCAAATCGGTTGACTCCTGCGCCTGACTTGCACTCCCATTGCACAAAGCTCTGCACCAGTAGCACTAAAGAGTAAAGATGAACTCTTCCCCTTCTCAACCGTAGTGCTGTTCTGCACTCTAGGCCCTGACCTCCCTCACCTGGGTTTTTCCAATAAAAATTGCAAGCAGATAATTATGTTTATTACATTTTATTTTATTCATGAACCAAGATTGCTGCAGTGAACTGCAATGATTAATAAAAGTTAGTAATCTCTGTTAATATCTGTGAGTTCATTGAATGAATCAGATGGACTTTATTTGAAGCAAATGATTGAATATTTATAGTTTTTAATTTTAATATGCGCTACCAACAATTAACTTAGCTTCGTCCTGAAAGGATTACAGAGTTACAGATTCAGGCAATTATAAGCTGTATCGAGACTAAAATTTGTTAACAGCAGATTTAGCTCCACGCTGTAACACTTTCATGGGGCATTTCTGTGGGAAGGAAAGCTACAGCAAGCAGGGCAGAGGAAATCTGTCAGTTTTTAGAACTAGTCGATCTGTTAGGACAGAGCACGGCTCCTGGGCAGAGAACAGTCAGTGGCTGGCATTTTCAAAGGTTTAGGAGCACTGTGGAGTCAATTGTGCAGTCCTTACGTAACAGACACATCACTAACTCATATTTGACTAGTGCCAGGATCAACTCTGTGTGAAATGACCAGCGGATAGCTAGACAACACCTGACCATTACCAATAAATCTCTAAAACCTGACATGTGTTGCTTGGTTAACAAGAGTTACATCTGACTACTCGCAGCCTCACGTCTAGAGCTAAGGATGCAGTTTTTGGGCAATTGGCTTTCTGATCTCCGGAGCATGTGATGCATGGATAGCTCTTTCTCGGCCGGCACGGACACAATGGGCCAAATGGCCTCCTTCTGTGCCATAACTTTCTATGATTCTATAGTTATGGGTGACCTCTGATGAATTCATCTTTGACCAAGATCAATAGAACAGCAACTTATTAATGTAAAATTATAATTAAATTTAGCCCTTGATCAATACTGCTATTGTACATATCATTATTATATGGACATTCCATTGGGATTGCACTAACTTGACTCTTTAAAGTTGTCAAGTCTGATCAAACTTGGAACCTGGTAACAATTCTATTATTATGCCTGATGTCACACAGATTGTGTTCCAATCCCTGGGTGTTTAGTATTAGACAGATTTTGTCTGAGTGTTTAGGGACTTTATAAGATCACAAGATAGACACAGATGGGGGAGGCCATTTGGCCCCTTTTAGCTCATCTTTGCTTCTTCGACAGCACTTCCAAAACCCGCAACCTCCAGCACCTAGAAGGACAAGGGTAGCAGGTACATGGGAATAACATCACCTTCAAGTTCCTCTCCAAGTCACATGCCATCCTGACTTGGACATATATCGTCACCACTCCTTCATTGTCGCTGGGTCAAAATCCTGAAAATCCCTACCTAACAGCACTGTGGGAGTCCATTCACCACATGAACTGTAGCGGTTCAAGAAGAAGGCCCACCATCACCTTCTCAAGGGCAACTAGGAGGGGCAATAAATGCTGGCCTTGCCAGCGACGCCCATATCCCATGAATTAAATTTTAAAAATCAATCGAGAATACACAAAAACTTGTATTCTTGTCTCCTGAATGAATTAATTTAAGGTGTTTGCCTCCAATACTCTACTCAAAAGACAATTCCTAGTGTTGATCACTCTTTGCATGAAGAAGTTCTTCCTGACATCTGTGCTAAATTATCCTTTGACCAATTTTAACCTATGCCCTCTTATTCCACATCTGGAATTAGCGTGGGGGTAATTCCAATCTCATGCTGTAACTTTGGCAGAAATGGCCATTTACGCCATTTCTTCAGGGCTCCCCCCATCTACCCCCTAGTGTCTTTGCATGCCTTGAAGTAGTATTCCAGATCTAACATATCTATACAGTTGAATATTTTCTATATTTCTAGAAGATCCTCTCTCAGTCACCTCCTTTTAAGGCAAACGAGCCCTAGTTTCTTCAGCCTACCCATAATTCAATCCTTTTTAACGGCAAGAACCAGCCTCCTGGCCCTTCTCTGCATCACCTTCAAGGTTTGAATGTTTCCCTCATGCCTTGGTGGCCAGAACTGAACGCAATACTCAAGATGTGGTCTAACCTGGGCAGTGTACATTTTAGCATGGAATACTCTGTCTTACACTCAGAAACATTCTCTCTGCCTGTCTTTCTTCTTATCAAAAGCTAGGACAGAGTTAAGAGACTTCCCTACCTCATGGTAGCACCCAAGTTTGAAGCTATTAGATTTTTAAGGGTCCTCACACAAGGCAGGACCACAGCCTAGAATTTGAGAATCGCAGGCAGTGGGATAGTGATCACTCAGGCACTATGTGTAAGGTGCTTCACCACATGCAGAGGCTCAAGAAACTTACTCTTAAATCTAATACAGGTGAAGATTGACCACAAAATAATTTCACAATTATTGGAAGATCAGAGGTGGGCAGAATCTATTTTACCCATTTTTTCTTCCCCCAATTTTTACCGTGTACTGAAGGTGCCAAGCTATCATTGGGGCACAGTTATACAGGTAACATCTCAAGGGGCTTTTCTTCATATGGATCGTTCGACAGTGAGTTCCAGCGAGCTATTCAATTGTGGAGGGCAAACCAGATCTCATCCTAAGCCAATAGCCACATATGTGGACTTTCCAACAGGGGTCGCTGGATAGCAATCGGTAGTGGGAAGCCTAAAACAAAAGCAAAGTACTGCGGATGCGGGAAATCCAAAATAAAAACAGAAAGTAACTCTAGGCTCAATTCTTTCTGCATTTTCCATTTGATATGCATTTCGGTTCTAAATATATTTTGCAGTTTCACTGCAGTTAATGCTCAGTTAAGATAATGACACATAAAAGCACCTCACTAAACTCACGATCACATTGTTTCGAAATGTAATTTCCAAATTCTGCCAGGGAAGGAAATATTATTTACAAGACCCATTTATCTTCCAGCTTCTTGTGAGTGTGTAAAACCAGTCAAATATACAATCTCTTCATTCTCTCCTAGCATTTCATAGGAAGAAAGACAGACCCAGAGAACTGGAAAATGCAAGGGCTGGAGAGATAGATAGATGGTAAACAAATACATTGAATACAAGAAATACAGAGAGCTAGAGAGAAATAAAGAAAAGTACAGAGACCCGGGGAGACAGATCGATAGATTCATAGACACATAAATTAATAGATAGATAAATAGACACATAGACAAATAAATTGGTGACAGATAGATAGAATGCATAGATAGATAGTTAAAAAGAGATTCATAGGCAAATGAATTAATAGATAGTCAGATAGACAGATTAATAGATTCATTGATACATTAATAGATAAATGGTCAGATGGATGGATATATGAAAGGGATAAATATTGTTTATATCTGCTTTAATCTGAATATTTCTCTTTGTTTTTCAAGAAAAATATTCAACGCATGAGCAAACTACACAAGATTACTAATTGTTGCATTTAAACATTTCTCAGGAAATCCCTTCAAGTTGTTTGACGTCATTCCACCCACAACCAAAGCACATCTAGTTATTTATGCAGGCCTGGGGACGTTCTGCAATCAGGAGACTCCACAGGGAATAAGTGGCAGAAGCCATCATTTCATTCTGAGGAAATCCAATACCAGCCATTCATTCTGGCAATGACCTTTACTCAAGGATGGCATCAATATTGATTATTTTGCACCGTTTTGTGAGTCAGAAAATTGTAATAGCTCTCTTTTCAGTTCTCTCCTAGTTTAGTAAATTGCTTATACTAAGAGCAATGAAGGGAACTGGATCAGAAATATTGTTCCTCCCACGTTTCACATGCTAATATTTTATACAATATTTATCATTAAAAAAAAATTCTACAGAGTTAAAGTCTATAATGCAACTTTTATTTACTATCAGAAAGATGCCCTATAATGGAAACAGCCATTCCTATCGCTTTTTCTATATTAAGAGCAAATCTTTGCTAAAGATCAATATTTTTCTATCACCAAGTGAAGATGATATAACCATCGGGGTTCCACTGCATAGCTAGAACAAGTGGACCATTAACTTCACATCGAATTTGACACAGATTCTTCCAGTTAAATTCATGACAACTTAAAATAGCCCATTGTTTCCTCACATTAATAATTTGAGGCATGAAACTTTGTCGCAGACTGTTGGGTGAATTTGATTTATTCAAACAATATTTAAAAATTGTTTAGATCTGGTTGATGCTGGGGAACGGTTCCCTGGGCAACAGCTACTCTGCAGGAAAGTCAACCAAGTGGCCAGTCTTCATCAAAGAAGGAGACTTGTATTAAACGTTCTAGGAGCAGGACTATGATGCACGTAGAATGCGTGCACAAGCAGACCTGCCATCGATGAACAAGCCTGCAAATCTTATCCAGAATTCAGTGACATATCGGAAAGGTCTTGCTAAATTGACAATGTTTAATTCTTAAATACATAGACTGACATAGAATTTACAGCACAGAAACAGGCCATTCGGCCCAACTGGTCTATGCTGGTGTTTATGTTCCACAAAAGCCTCTTCCCACTGTACTTAATCTAACTCTATCAGCATGTCATTCTATTCCTTTCTCCCTCATGTACTTATCTAGCTTCCCCTTAAATGCATCTATGATATTATATATAGCACTTTTCAAGTAGCAAACATCCGAAGGAGCATTTCAGGAGATCAGAGGACAGGCAGTTGGAAAGAAGATGCATAAATTGACCAAAGATATGGTCAAAGAGGTAGCTTTAAGGAGGCTTTTAAAAGTGGGGAGGGAAGTAGCTAATCAATTGGGTTTAGGAAGAATGTTCTGGAGTGCAGGGCCTTGGTGGCCAAAGGCTCTGCCAGCAAAAGCGCACAGGGGAGGCAGGTAGATGGGGGAACACGCGGTAGAACACAGTTGGAAGAGCAAAGGAGCTGGAGAAGATTGCAGAGTCCGCGTGGAGCAAAGCCATGGATGGATTTGAAAATGAGAACAATTCAAAGCTGATGGACTGGGCAACAAGGAACCAATGGAGGTTGATGGGGTCAGGGGTCAGAGATGGACTGGATCTATACGGGATAGCACATGGACAGTATTCTGGATGGGTTGAGTTTATGGAAGGTGAAACTCAGGAGAGTGGTGAGGAGAGCTTTGTAAAACCTTGAGGTGATGAAGGATGGGTGGGGCCAAGGAAGGAATGTGGGTGAGCAATGTTATGGAGGTAGAAGTAGGCAGGCTTCCTGCTAGGATACCAAGACTGTGCACTCTTGGGATCACCCTGAGCGACCAATGAGGAAGAGAGATAGAATTGACATCTGAGGGACGTAATTTGTGGTGGGAACCAAACAGCACAGTCTCAGTCCTACTGATGTCCAGCTGGAGAAAATTCTGGTTCATTCAGGACTTCATGGTGGACAGACAGCCAGAAGGAAAATTAAAAGGTAAATAAAAGCTTCATTGTAAAGCATGGTTTGTGAACTTCAGAGGCAGAAAATTGCTTTGACTGGGCCAGTAGATCATTTAGCCAATCGCACATTTAAACCACAAACGGTTTCTGATGTGCTGTTTTATACAGTCCAGAAATGCTTCAGGCTTGTAAAACAGCAGATCTCACTTAACAGATCATGAGCTGACATGGAATCTAGAGAGACTTCTTGAAAGCATAAAGTTCCAGATGCCGAAGTACTTCAGTCACTTATTGAGATGGGCTGTCATATGTGAAGTTATTTTAGTCTTATTTGAAAATTGGTAAGACCAAAAATGTTCTGATGGATGGGCAGCAGCCTGATTAATAATTTATAGCTCTGTGGTACAGTAATATTGCCCTGAGGATACATATCTTTTATAATATATCATGAAAAGTCTTGCATAAAGCACAATCCTGTTGTAAGTATCACACTTTAATCCTGTAACACTTGCCCTATCACATTTTGTTGAGATTTTGTTGAGATATATTGTTATAAAACAATATATACTCTGACTCACTGTGAACAACACCAAGGGAGATCTGCTGAGATCTGCTCCAGAACTAGCTGCGCCTCTAGCCAAACTGTTCCAGTACAGCTACAACACTGGCATCTACCCGACAATGTGGAAAATTGCCCAGGTATGTCCTGTCAACAAAAAGCGTGACAAATCCAATCCGGCCAATTACCGCCCCATCAATCTACTCTCAATCATTAGCAAAGTGGTGGAAGGTGTCGTCGACAGTGCTATCAAGCAGCACTTTCTCACCATTAACCTGCTCACCGATGCTCAGTTTGGGTTCCGCCAGCACCACTCGGCTCCAGACCTCATTACAGCCTTGGTCCAAACATGGACAAAAGAGCTGAATTCCAGAGGTGAGCTGAGAGTGACTGCCCTTGGCATCAAGGCAGCATTTGACCGAGTGTGGCACCAAGGAGCCCTAGTAAAATTGAAGTCAATGGGAATCAGGGGGAAAACTCTCCATGTGGTGAAGGTTCCCCCACAGTGCTGTTAGGAAGGGAGTTCCAGGATTTTGACCCAGCGGCGATGAAGGAACGGCGATATATTTCCAAGTCAGGACGGCGTGTGACTTGGAGGGGAACGTGCAGGTGGTGTTGTTCCCATGTGCCTGCTGCCCTTGTCCTTCTAGGTGGTACAGGTCACGGGTTTGGGAGGTGCTGTCGAAGAAGCCTTGGCGAGTTGCTGCAGTGCATCCTGTGGATGGTACACACTGCAGCCACAGTGCACTGGTGATGAAGGGAGTTATTGTTTAGGGTGGTGGATGGGGTGCCAATCAAGCGGGCTGCTTTGTCCTGGATGGTGTCGAGCTTCTTGAGTGTTGTTAGAGCTGCACTCATCCAGGCAAGTGGAGAGCATTCCATCACACTCCAGACTTGTGCCTTGTAGATGGTGGAAAGGCTTTGGGGAGTCAGGAGGTGAGTCACTCGCCGCAGAATACCCAGCTTCTGACATGCTTTTGTAGCCACTGTATTTATATGGCTGGTCCAGTTAAGTTTCTGGTCAACGGTGACCCCCAGGATGTTGATGGTGGGGGATTCAGCGATGGTAATGCCGTTGAATGTCAAGGGGAGGTGGTTAGACTCTCTCTTGTTGGAGATGGTCATTGCCTGGCACTTGTCTGGCGCGAATGTTACTTGCCACTTATCAGCCCAAGCCTGGATGTTGTCCAGGTCTTGCTGCATGTGGGCACAGACTGCTTCATTATCTGAGGGGTTGCGAATGGAACTGAACACTGTGCAATCATCAGCGAACATCCCCATTTCTGACCTTATGATGGAGGGAAGGTCATTGATGAAGCAGCTGAAGATGGTTGGGCCTAGGACACTGCCCTGAGGAACTCCTGCAGCAATGTCCTGGGGCTGAGATGATTGGCCTCCAACAACCACTACCATCTTCCTTTGTGCTAGGTATGACTCCAGCCACTGGAGAGTTTTCCCCCTGGTTCCCATTGACTTCAATTTTACTAGGGCTCCTTGGTGCCACACTCGGTCAAATGCTGCTTTGATGTCAAGGGCAGTCACTCTCAGCTCACCTCTGGAATTCAGCTCTTTTGTCCATGTTTGGACCAAGGCTGTAATGAGGTCTGGAGCCAAGTGGTCCTGGCGGAACCCAAACTGAGCATCGGTGAGCAGGTTAATGGTGAATAAGTGCCACTTGATAGCACTGTCAACGACACCTTCCATCACTTTGCTGATGATTGAGAGTAGACTGATGGGGCGGTAATTGGCTGGATTGGATTTTGTTGACAGGACATACCTGGGCAATTTTCCACATTGTCGGGTAGATGCCAGTGTTGTAGCTAGTTTGGCTAGAGGCGCGGCTAGTTCTGGAGCACAAGTCTTCAGCACTACAGCCGGGATGTTCTCGGGGCTCATAGCCTTTGCTGTATCCAGTGCAGTCAGCTCTTTCTTGATATCACGTGGAGTGAATCAAATTGGCTGAAGACTGGCTTCTGTGATGGTGGGGCTATCGGGAGGAGGCCGAGATGGATCATCCACTTGGCACTTCCTAACCTACCAGTGGTGTCATCCCTAAACCCACTTGAGTTTGCACCTGGAGTTGTGAATAATTATGCAAATGAGGTTTTTTATTTCCATTGACTTTGTTGGGGAGAGATGTAAAACGGGCTGCCAACTCGCTATCACCTGTTTTACACTATCGCACAAAGTCAAGATCTACCCCTCTGTCAGGTTTTAATTGCCAAGCAAATTTGTTAAACAGGAATAGACGAAGCAAATAGTAGCAGTAGCACAAGGTGTACTTTTACAGCCAGCTCTTCAAGTAGTAAAAATAATAAATATTTTGTGACTGCTGCATTAAACCATGATATAATTAATATTCTTATGTCGTGCTTCTTTTCCATTTCCCACCATCCATAGAAGCTCTCAAGCTTGACTCTCTTCAAAGGCTTCAGACAGACTCTTTAATTTGAACAAGACAGGTTGATAAATACCTTCAGCAATATAATTGGGACCAAGCAAATTTAAATAACTGTTGAATTCAAAAAATGCTGCTAATCAAACACATTGGAACAAATCACATAAGATGTTTGTATTTGCATTGTATTCACTCCTTTGGACACTAGACAAAGACAGACCAAATTAAATCTGCAACAAGTTAAACTGGGGTATAATTTCTATGAGCGAAGCTGGTTTTTAACCCCCTATGTACCGTGATAGAATTAAAGAACTTGTTACCTTGTTAAATCTTAAACAGAAATGCTTCATTATTGTCATGATGTGGAGATGCCGGTGATGGACTGGGGTTGGCAAATGTAAGGAATCTTACAACACCAGGTTATAGTCCAACTGTCCAACTATAGTCCAAACAGTTGGACTATAACCTGGTGTTGTAAGATTCCTTTCATTATTGTCAAACAGGTAACTACATTGCCTTTATTCGTTGAAAGGGAAAATAGCCCAATAGTTGCTTGTCCCAATTATTGCGATCGTGCTGCATGTATGCAACATTTCCATGTGTCATTATATGACAGCCTGTGCTATATTAGGAGCATAATTATGTCATTTAGTTCAGTAATATTAGATCAAGCACATGGCTGGTTGCTCCATCTTTGCAAATATTTTCTCATCCTCTCGTCTCCTCCCCTCGATTAGAATGAGGGAGCTCTTTCGCTGCATCTAAATAAGGAGCAGTTTCTACATCAACCCAGGTAGGTCCATGGTTCTAAATTCCAGCCAGTGTGGGTATTACTCAGAATCACCAATGATTCATGAGAAGCATCATGGAGATTATGAGCAAAACAATCTCACAGATCACCCATTGCCCAGACATTGGTTTCCCACACGTGCCATCCAGAACATGCAAATCCCACGAGGACTTATTTATTCTGGAGCGAGCCTTTGGGATTCTTGTCTGCATTGAGTCCTTCATTTCCCCTGAGTGGGGGTTAGTTGTAATTTCTTCCCACATTCAGAGCTGCAAATTGAGCACCACTGTAGCTATAATTGAAAAGACTACAGTAACAGCTTATTTACATATTTATCTAGGTTCATTTCTAGAGGAATAGAATTGAAAAGCAGAGCAGTTATGTTAAACTTGTATCGAACCCTGGTTAGACAACACTCAGAGTACAGTGCACAGTTCTAGTCTCTATGTTACAAAAAGGATATCGAAGCACTGGAGAAGGTGCAAAAAAGATTTACAAGGATGATACCAGAACTGAGAGATTATAACTATCGGGAAAGGCTGAACAGGCTGGGGCTCTTTTCTCTAGAAAAGAGAAGGCTGATGGGTCACCTGACAGAGGTCTTTAAAATTATGAAGGGGTTTGATAGGGTTGATATGGAGAAAATGGTTCCGCTTGTGGGGGAGATCCAAAACAAGGGTCATAAATATAAGATAGTCACTAATAAATCCAATAGGGAATTCAGGAGAAACATCTTTACACAGAGAGTGGTTAGAATGTGGAACTTGATACCACATGGAGTAGTTTGGGGCGAATTGCATTGATGCATTTAAGGGGAAGCTAGATAAGGACATGAGGGAGAAAGGAATAGAAGAATATACTGATAGGGTGAGATGAAGTAGGGTGGGACCAGCATGGACCAGTTGGACCGAATGGCCTGTTTCTGTGCTGTAATTTCTATGTAAAACAGGAGCTGGCACAGAGAGCCACTCTACAGCAATCATATTGTCATGTACCAGTGTTACAAGCCAGATGGGATAGTGCTACTTCAAGTTCTTTAGTCTTATGGTAAATTGACTGTAGTGGTTGCCATATTTCTTTGAAGATGAGCTAGAACTTCAGCCGAGCACTGAGCCTTTCTTGTTTCCAGCTCCGTCCTGACCTTGAATGACTAGCCTGTGGGCTATCTTCTTGATTCCAACCCCCCCTCCCCCGCTTGTTTCCAGATGCTGTATCAGCCATTTTTGTCTTAATAATATTAAGGCTCTCTGGGGTATAGTTTACCTCATCCTTTCCATGAAATCTTGGCAACTGTTGTAAGCTGAAGAGTTGAAATTTGGCAGAAGATAGTCCGCATAAGTTGTAAGTCACCGGGAAAGGCTTCCTGCTTCTGTAGAGGGTTTTAAGGCAGAACATGGCATAGGGCCATAGACACACTTTCAGTTTGAATAATCCTTTTCCAATTTTCTCTCTTCTTCTCTTTCAAAATGGTCTTTAAATATCCAGCCTCCATAACATACCTGACTCATGATATGTAAACTATAACCAAATAAAGGAAAAAAATATTGGACTATTTTTGTGAGTAGGATTATGCTCTCCTCCTATCCCAAGGGCGCTGAGTTTTGTGAGGGTACAGTTCCTCGGGTGCCAGGATCCCTCTGGTACTACACCCATGTGGCCATTTTTCAAGTGTGAGCCAAGATGCTGAGTGGCAGTGGGCTATTCCACCATAAAGGTATCATAGCTGAGCCCAATCAATTGCTCAATTGGTGTCAAGACACATGAATTTTCCAGCAGGGGTCAGTGGGTTTCAATCAGGCTCAAGACTCTTCCACTCTCTAACCCAAGGGTGCTGAGGCCAATTCTAAAATTCCAACTGCTAATCTGGCTGAAATAGACTGAATTAGCACAGACTGGGAGACTAACCTGGGACATTATATTCTGTTTGTTTTAGTGCAACAGTGGGAGTAGTGCCTCACCCACTGAGCTAATGAGGAACTATAAGTAGGACTTATTTAGCGATGGTTAATGTTTCCGGACAGAATCTGTATTCAATTATCATTTGTAATGGTTGGTCAGAGCACAACTGGAGTACTCATACGGTTCTGGTCACCATGAAATAAGGAATCTATCTAGGCATAAGAGAGCAAAGAGAGTGATCCCTAAAATTAGAGGGTGAATTTTGAAGAACAACTTGATAAGCTAAAGCACTTCAGCTTTGAAAAGTGTATCTCAGAGAGGACCTTATAGAGGTCTGTAAGATATTTAGCTGGATAGGGAAAGTAAATCTCGAACAATAAGTAAACCTTCCCACTGGCAGGAGGGTCGGTAACCAGAGGACACAGATTTAGGGTAATTGGCAAAAGAACAAGAGAGGAGATGAGGAGACATTTTTTCATACAGCAAGTTGTTATGATTGGGAATGCACTGCCTGAAAGAGTGTCGGAAGCAGATTCAATCGTAATTTTCAAAAGGGAATTGGACAAATACTTGAAGGGGAAAAAATTGCAGGGCTATGAGGAAAGAGCAGGGGAGTGGGACTAATGGGATAGCTCTTTCAAAGTGCCGACATAGGCACAATGGGCCAAATGGCCTCCTTTGGTGCGATATGATTCTTTGATTCTAACACTTAAACATACACCAGAGCTGTAAGACAAGAAGGGTCAGAGTTGTGAAAGGCAAGTTTAGGGCCAGATGTCAGGAATTATTTCTTCACAGAGGTGATAATCAACAGCTGGAATGAGTTGTCAGGAAGGGCAACTAAGGCCAGGACATTGGACTCATTTAAGAAAAAAAGACAGATGCTGAAATGGGCAGATGGTAGGGTTGGCAATCTCGAAAAATTAGATCAAGTAGGCTGTGGGACCTAGTTCATCTGAGCCTATCCTGTGATCCCACGAAAGTGTCACTGGGAACTTTAGTGCTTATTAAAAGTCAAATTTATCATACTGTTTAATGAGCAGTAATTAAATGTTATTTATACTATCATACAACACAGATCAGCAAATTAGATATTTGAACAGAATTTTTTTTTAAAAATTGAATAAACAGAATATATAATATAGGGCATCAATCAGACTTCATCTCTGTAATTATGTTCAAATTAGATTGCTCCTCAAATATATTCCATCAAACATGTTAATCCATTTAAAGCCATTTTTCACATCTAAGAAACAAATATTTGTTACGAATTTTGCATCAAATTCTTTATGTTGAACATTAACCCACTTGCAACCGCACACAGACAGGGAGAGAAACCTTGGGATTTCTACACGCTGGGACTTCTGAGCTCTTGTTTTTGAAATATGTTTTTTTTTCTTGTAGTCTGAAATACCAGGATGTCTCCAAAACCACAAGACTGCTCAAAATATGTAACAGTTTCTCCTCCCTGAACTCTCCCTGTGTTGAAGATTCATCGCACCATCTCCAAATCTAACCGATTCTTTCCCAGAATATCAAACCTGGAATTCCTTACCCTGCAACCCCCCACCGCCCCCCACCCCCAAATATTCTCTTCCTCCTACAATCTATGGGTTTTCAAAACCCAAGCTTAAAAGAAAGAAAAGAAGGCATGGCATTTATATAGCACCTTTCACAACCTCAGGGTGTCCCAAAGCGCTTTATAACCAATGAAGTTCTTTTTTGAAGCATAGTCACTGTTGTAATGTAGGAAACACAGCAGCCAATTTGAGCACAGCAAGATTCCACAAACAGCAGTGAGATAAATGACCAGATAATCTGTTTTTTAGTGATGTTGGTTGAGGGATCAATACTGGGCAGGACACCAGGAAGAATTCACTTGCTCTTCATCGTATAGAGCCATGGAATCTTTTACAGTTAAGCTTCGCATCACCTAAGCACTGCTTCTCCATTTACCTTGTCTTCTCTCCTGCTCTTTGCAACATTACTGGAGTCCTCTGCCATGGATTTCGGCCCGTCGTCCAGGTTTCCAAGTAATATGAAAAAGAAAACCCTGACAGACTGAAGATAAGCTACACAAAAACAAGAGCAAAATACATATGGGCCACAAAGATGTTATTTGCACTGTGCTTTTAATAGGCCAGCGCTCTTCAATAAAATGTCATGGGTTGAACTTATCTTGAAGGCCATTAAATTATGCTTTAAAGCAATTATAAAGCCGCTTAAATCCTTTCAGCGAGTGACAAAAGGGGGAGGCCGTACTTCCAAGCCATCAGGCACATGATAACACTGCACTCTGCTCCAATCAGTACGAGATACCCACTCTTCTGAGTCTCAAACTCTTCATTTTGTAAGGAATGTTGATTTCCTTAAGTACTGAACTATGAATAATTCATAACAAAGGACTGGTCTCTTACATGATTGCATTCTATTCACAAGTACCTTACGCATCCAGGTGGAATCTCACTCGAGTCCAATGCAGTCCTTAAGTAAACCCCGTGCAGTAAATACTAGTTGGTATCTTTTCAACTTTAGGAGCCGCAGTCACTATTGATAATGAACAGCTCCAATTAATATTCTGAGGCACATCCTGTCATGTAATGAATTGGCCACCAGCTGCACTGGCATTGCAGAGTTATATAGAAAAAATGTTGTCCGCACAACATAGTCACTGCCTACCATAAGAAACTTATCATGTGAAGCATTTGGAGATACTTTAATGACATAACAAACACTAATGGCCCGATTTTAACCCACCCTGCCCCGCAGGAATGGGGCAGGCGGTGGTTAAAATGGTGGCCGGGTGCTTCCTAAGCATTCTCGACCAGCAGCTCAGAAAATCCACGAGGAATAAATTCCATCCACTCACCTAGCTGTGCTTTAGTCACCTGTACATTAACGTTCCAAAATAAGATATTACACCAAAAGATTCAAATACACTTTTAAATATATTGTACAAAAATAACACATTGTCCCATTTTTGTACGGTAAAGAACATGTATTTATATAGTGTCTTCTGCTTCCTTTGGACATCGCAAAGTGCTTTACAAATATGTTAGAATTCTTTTGGGGGTTTGTTTTGCTATTGGATTATGCACATTGCCTGCATAGACTAGCAAAGTCAGCAATTTTAATGATGAGTTTCCACTAATGTTGCAGCACATTGAGATTCATTAGCTATGTATTGCGTTTCCAACTGCATGCAATCTGTGCAAACCACATAGACCATGAAAGATGTACAGCCCTAGCTTTCATCCACATTCACAATAAGGTTTAATAGCTGTGATTGTGTCACTGGCATGGATTGCATGCTAGTTATAAAACTGCTCTTATTTGCAGAATTATCGCAATTCATTTTTGTAATGTTTCTGAACATAGGAAGTTCACCTATGGAAGCGTAGATTCACCTATGGAAGTGTAGATTCACCTATGGAAGCGTAGGTTCACCTATGGAAGCGTAGGTTCACATATGGAAGTGTAGATTCACCTATGGAAGTGTAGGTTCACCTATGGAAGCGTAGGTTCACGTATGGAAGTGTAGATTCACCTATGGAAGTGTAGATTCACCTATGGAAGTGTAGATTCACCTATGGAAGTGTAGATTCACCTATGGAAGCGTAGGTTCACGTATGGAAGTGTAGATTCACCTATGGAAGTGTAGATTCACCTATGGAAGCGTAGGTTCACGTATGGAAGTGTAGATTCACCTATGGAAGTGTAGATTCACCTATGGAAGCGTAGGTTCACGTATGGAAGCGTAGGTTCACGTATGGAAGTGTAGATTCACCTATGGAAGTGTAGGTTCACCTATGGAAGCGTAGGTTCACGTATGGAAGTGTAGATTCACCTATGGAAGTGTAGATTCACCTATGGAAGCGTAGGTTCACGTATGGAAGTGTAGATTCACCTATGGAAGTGTAGATTCACCTATGGAAGCGTAGGTTCACCTATGGAAGCGTAGGTTCATGTATGGAAGCGTAGGTTCACCTATGGAAGTGTAGATTCACCTATGGAAGTGTAGGTTCACGTATGGAAGTGTAGGTTCACCTATGGAAGTGTAGATTCACCTATGGAAGTGTAGGTTCACGTATGGAAGTGTAGATTCACCTATGGAAGTGTAGATTCACCTATGGAAGTGTAGGTTCACGTATGGAAGTGTAGATTCACCTATGGAAGTGTAGGTTCACGTATGGAAGTGTAGGTTCACCTATGGAAGTGTAGATTCACCTATGGAAGTGTAGGTTCACGTATGGAAGTGTAGGTTCACCTATGGAAGTGTAGATTCACCTATGGAAGTGTAGGTTCACCTATGGAAGCGTAGGTTCTTGTGTGAACCTAGACAGTGTGTGTCGACAGACTACTTGGTTGTGCAGGATGCATCATAGTCAGCACAATCCTGTCTTCATACAATGGTCACATACATGCAGTCACGGCAGAGGTCTCTGGATAGAGATCAGAAGTGAGAACCCTGGTCAGTTTTGCCCTCTCTAGACCAAGGACACTGATGCCAGTGGTCCAACTTGGATCCAACAAAAAATATAGACAAGTTTTGTTTTTATTTATTCTTGGTATGTGGGTGTCGCTGGCAAGGCCAGCATTTATTGCCCATCCCTAGTTGCACAAGGCCACTTCAGAGGGCAGTTAAGAGTCAACCACATTTGTATGGGACTGGAGTTGGGTCAGACTGGATAATGACAGCAGATTTCCTTCTCTAAAGGATATTAATGAAGCAGTTAGATTTCATGGTCAGCTTTTTATTTTCAGATTATTTAACCTGTCATGGTGGGATGTGAACTCACAGTCTACTAAGATTTTAGTCTAGCTCTCTGGATGGGTAGTCCAGTAACATAACAGCTACACTACAAACTTGAGACCTTCCTAGGCTGTATAATCCTGTACCACATCAGGTTATATACTTATTTATCAAGCCCTCAGAGGAGTTTATCTCATCCTTTCATAAAACAGCCCATAAAAAATCCTTCAATTAAGATGGCATCCTCTTGGCCTTTTTTCCTCCCAGCTATGTCCACCCCCTCCTTTTACTTCACTTCTTCCTCCACAGACAAGATGATGGCACCTACTTAAAAAGTATTCAGACATGGTGTGGGATGTAGATGAATCATCCAAGTAGATTTGAAAGTATAATTTATGAATATATTACCTTGAAGTTAGCATCATCTGAGGAGATTCTTTACTGCTGCAAAGAAATTGAAGTATACATTTTTGCTCACAAACTTTATAAAGTCCAGATAGAAATGGATAGCATGTAATGAAATATTGTCATCCATATCATTCTAGCTTACAACACACAATTGATGTTTTATACAGCGTGTGATTTATAAGCCTTAGTTTTCTCGAATTAACCAATCCAGAAATGATTGTTTACAATTTTAGGGTACGAATGCTTATCACATTTGTATGATGTTCCTCTGCCTCTGTTTAAAGTGAGTGTTAATCCATTTATTTGGTTCAGAGACTTGAGTACATAATCTAGGCTGACACTCTAGTGCAGTACCGAGGGTCTGCAGCACCGTAGGAGGTGCTGTCTTTCGGATGAGACATTAAACCGAGGCTCCGTCTGCCCTCTCAGGTGGACGTAAAAGATCCCATGGCACTATTCGAAGACAAGAAGGGGAATTCTCCCCGGTGTCCTGGTCAATATTTATCCCTTAACCAACATCACTAAAAAAAAACAGATTTTCTGATCAGTATCACATTGCTTTTTGTAGAACCTTGCTGTGGGCAATTTGACTGTCGCGTTTCTCTACATTACAACAGAGGCAATACTTCAAAAGAACTTCATTGGCTGTAAAGCATTTTGGGACGCACTGAGGTCGTGAAAGACGCAATATAAATGCAAGTTCTTTCTTTCTTTATTTCTAATGGGTTTTCTCCTCCCACAATGGGCAGAGGGATGCCATAGGGATGTGCTAAGTGTTCATACACTAATACAACAAACAGCAATTTCCTGGCTATAAATTTGAGAAAGAACTTACCAGATTGTGGGGGCTCGGTAGATGTGTTCTCCTCTGCGGTCTTGAGGCGCTAAATTGCAGTTGTTGCTCTTGGTGCAGCAGTCAATAGTTTTTTCAGTAGCACAGTTCCATCCCTGCTGCCATTTTGAAGAGTGTGTTACTATAAATTTGGACATAGGCCATTTAATGTCATTCAGACGCATACACCAGTGTCGCTGGGCTGTGAATTTGGTAACGCGGCTAATTGCAAGGGGCGAGGCAAATCAGGGAGAGGCGGTTCATGCAAATCCCACCAGCAAACCCTCAGCAGCATCCAGAGCCTTGCGAGCTGCCTGCTCAGCTACTGTTACTGCAAGGCCTGGGGTGACCAGAAAAGAGAAAATAACTTGTTCAGACTCTTACTAAAAAGAAGTACCAATCATCCTGTTGAAAAGGGGATGAATTATAAAGGCTAGGAAAACTTAAGCTCGAGTTTAGAAAGAAAAAGGTTATGGGCGACCTCACTGAGGTATGTAAAGTATTAAATGGTATCGATCAGGTGAACTCAGAATATTACTTCAAGGTAAGTTAGACCAGTAGGGAAAGAAGAGATAAATGGAAATTAGATCTTTGAGAAAACGTCTTTATTCAAAGGGTTCTAAACATTTGGAATAACCTAACAGGTAAGAAAGTACGGTCAGTGGGCAGATCCTGATGCCATTGGATGAGTTGGAGTAGTAGAGGGACCTGCTTAATGGTTTGAATCATCTTTTTTCACCCTTGACTTTTGCTTCTCTTCTTACACCTCATGATTAAATGTCCTGATGTTATTGTGTTGTACAGAACTAGAAGCCTGGTCAGGAGACAACATAATGTTCCTTGGAGAGTAGATAGTTTGTTTCCATGGATCATGCTGATGTAGTACAGAATGCAACGTAACACTTATCATCATGAGTGTATTTAGAGCTCTCCCTCAAGACATTGGAACATCAGCTGGTGAATGACAAAATTGGGAACATAGGAACAGGAGTAAATCATTTAGCCCCTCGTGGATGATCTGTATCTAAACTCCACTTACTCGCCTTTGCTGCATATTTTTTTAATATTCATTCTCGGGATGTGGGCGTCACTGGCGTCCCAGGTGTTCACTTTCTCACTTTTGCATTCCAGCCCCCTTAACATAAAGGCCAATGTTCCATTCGCCTTTTTGATTATTTGTTTTGATTATTTTCTAGTTTGATGGAGTTCACTGTAATTTTAGTTCACAGGGACACAGGGTCGAAATGATGCAGTCATCAGCAGGAATTGGAGTCTGCAGTGTCTCCTGGGCAGAAAGCATACAGCAAATAATACTATTAGAGGAAAATTATCCCAGCCTTGTTAAAATGACAATGAATTAATCCTCCAGCAAACAGCCAGCAAGCTGTCATTTCTCTCAAAGCAATGGGGAAATGAGGATTAAGATCAAATTGACGTATCATGACAGGATTTTGGGAAACTAGCAACCATATGGGTGAGAACATTGTGCGCATTGCAGATTCCTTGCACGCTAGAAAAACGCGACCCCTTTTCCAATAGTGAATTAGGGTTACATTTTGGAAAGATACAAGGCTGCACTCTAACTAGCCTGAGACCCCCAGAAGACATCTACAATATAAGACTGCATCTGTTCCTTCTGTTGCTGTAACCTTGTGTCAGAAACGAGATACAATTGACGATCACCCCAAAGCAAAGCAGCTGTTGTCTGACTGATACAATTAGCCTGGTGCTTGTTATAAGATCTATTTTTGTTTTCAGAACAGTCTAAGAATTTTTAGCGACACGAGAAGGCTATTAGGGCCAACAAGTCCCTCCCGGAGATCATCCCCACCTACTTGCTTTCTCACCCTATTTCTCAAACCTTCTCTGTCCAGAATTGGTTTGTGAAGACAGTGGCCTTTAACAATATATCACTGACTGTACAGCGGAAGGTTGTTATTAACCCTTTCCAACGCAGAATCACTTTGTTCCTCCTTCTTTCTCGCTCCTTTCCTTTTAACTGTTAATCATTTGCATTTTGATGCTTATCAAAGTGAGGGATCTCTAAGCTGAGCATTTTTGTCACCTACAACTGGCATCAAGCATTCCCAGATGAGGTATTAGCCAAGCCAGATGTAAAGTAATGCTCCTACACTTCCCCAACAATATGTGACATTTTCCACTTCCTACATGACTCATTCTATGGTCTTGCTGAGTAAGACTGCAGATTTAATGCCAAATTGTAGATCCTCACACAATCAGAGCTAGGTTGAGACTGCCCAAACTTATTTCACATAGGACCTTAACAGCCAATAGAGAGAGGAGTCTGCGCTGGATTTGAACCTCGATCGTTGAGTGAAAGAGTCGTTTGTTAACCTTTCTGGTTTATAATTTAGCATTGTTTTGTCTGTGAAGCGCAAAAGAGACTTTCCCTGACCGCTCATTTGGCTGGACACTAAAGATCCCTGGCGCTATTTGAAAAAGAACAGGGAGTTGTCCTCGCCAATTGGGTTTTCCCCTCAGCGAACTGTTCATCCTTGATGATTTGTGAGACGTTGCTGTGCATTTGCCGACTGTACTTCACATAATTTATTCGGCCAGCACAGACACGATGGGCCAAATGGCCTCCTTCTGTGCTGTAAATTTCTATGATTCTATGATAAGTGCACTGCCAAGTGTGGAACTGAGCCACACGGACCAGGAAGATGCCAGTTAGCTGTTCTCAATCAGGACAGTAATAATGGTGCTACAATTGACCTCAGTACCCTTGAGCTGGGAGGGGAGAAATCAGGCAGAAGCTCCCACTCCTATTCACAATTCAGTCCAGGCAAGGAGAGGATTAGTCTCAGTTCTGATACCTCCCCGTGGTCAAAAAACCGAGTGACACTCGCTGTCTGGGCCCACACATTAAGGACAGGCAATTGAGTGAGGTACCAAAGGGTAACTACTGCTGTCTCCTGACATGAGTTCAAACCTTCAGGAGAGAAGGGGAGAAAACTGGAGGGAGGAGGAATATAAACTATTCTGTTGTTCTTTGTTTTGCTGTACTAGGGTCAATTTTGTGAGACCTAGGGTTGCCAACTCTGGTTGAATGTCTCCCTGGAGGTTACATCACATGACCTCCTACCTTCAACTGCTCCGCCCCAATGCTCCTGCCATTGGTCGTCCAAAACATCCATCCTCCTGGCACACCGCCTTGGAAAGCAAAAAGAGTCTCCATTACCCGACTGGATGATTCTTGACTGACAGTCAAACAGCCTTTTTTTCCCATCTCCAATATTTCTATAACTAATAAAGAGAGGTATTCAAAGAAAATAAAAAACACACACACTTTTTTTAATGCCCTGATGATTTTTCTCCTGGGTTTGCTCGCAGCAGTGTCCTGGAGATTAACCTACAATTTCTGGAGACTCCAGGCCAATCCTGGAGGGTTGGCAACCCCAGCGGGCCCCACACTGCCAGAGGAGCCTTGCACACAGCCAGTGCATATCAGACAATCACCGGCATGCTGCCTGCGATCTTCTGATACTGGACAGCCTTTATGCTAGGTCCTGTCGGTGGGGCAGGTGAACCTAACAAAATAGGTCTTTCAAGACTCTACAAAGAGCAGTAACATGGTGAAACCTTCATAATAACTGAGGCATCGACAGTACGAATTCCATTCCTTTTTCAAATACTGGAGAAAAAACAGCACAGAGCCAGTGCAATGAGAATAATGTTATTCACCTGTTTCCATAGAAACAGGCTTTCTTTTTGACACAAGAATGCAGGCCTTTCTCTCTAATGAGGTAAGCAGACATCTTACCTCAGGCACCCTGAGCAGTGTGCAACTAGCAAGACCATGGCAGCCCATACGGGGAGTCCTCCAAGAGCATAATTGGGCATTAATTCAGTGTACAGGGAAGCAAAAACATGTTGTAGCCACTCAAATTGAATTGTTTAATCTATTAAAAATACAGATTATTTAAAAAAATAATTCAGACAAGGCATGCTATTTTTCTCAGCGTTTCACCTCAGCGTATATCAGGCTAATTAAGACAGCATTATGTGCTAGCTTCTAATATTGTTTCAGCATCAATGACTAGCTGCAACAGATGCCTGCAAAAAGTGTAATATGGATTCTAACGATACATTACACAGGAGAGAAAATCAATTTCGATATGCTATGGGATGGTCTCTTCCGGTTGCTATGTGTTAATGACATTGTAAACATTATAGGATGCTTTTTAAATCAAAAGCAAAATACTGCGGATGCTGGAAATCTGAAACAAAAACAGAAAATGCTGGAAATACTCAGCAAGCCTGGCAGTATCTCTGGAGAAAGAGACAGACTTAACGTTTCAGGTCGATGACCTTTCGTCCGTTTCTTTCTCCACAGATGCTGCCAGACTTGCTGAGTATTTGCAGCATTTTCTGTTTTTATTACAGGAAGCTTTTTAAGTTCACTATTTGTCAGCTTGGCTCAATTGGTCGCACTCTCACCTCTGAGTCAGATAGCCGTGGTTTCTAATCCCCACTGCAACACTTGTGCAGCTAATCTAGGCTGGCAGTACTGAGGGAGTGCTGCACACTTGGTTGTCCTTCGGATAAGATGTTAAATTAAGGCCTCTGTCTAACCTGTTCAGGTTGCGATCCTAAGACACTATTTGTAGAGGAGCTGGGTGTTCTCCTGATGTCCTGGCAAACATTTTTCCCTCAACAAAAAATCGATCATTCATTTCATTCCTGTTTGTGGGATCTTACTGTGTTTGCTGGAAATACTGAGTATAGAAAATCTTCCCGTCATGTTTACAGTGTTGCGACCACATTGCAACCAGAGGAAGATTTCTCCATGCTCTAATTTGAAAGGCTTCGAGTGGCACACACTGTTGATTTAAATACGTTAATTTTGAGTAAGTCGGGGTGCATTCACATTACAATTAATGGTGTGAAGTGATCTCAGCTTTGTATCCCACTGAACTTGTGCAGCATAAGTTGGGTGTCAAGGCCTGAACTGACACTGAAGCAAAGCAGAGTGAGACTACCTTCTCTGGAGTGTCTTAACCATCTTTGGTGTGGTGTCAGGTCGGATTCTGACCCAGGATCAAGGCTGCGTTTACTCTATAACCACAGCATCAGTGTGAAGGCAAACCACAACAGTTATAGCGTAAATGCACACCTTAGATCTTAAACTCAGAGACAAGCTTTCAAGGTCGCAGGAGGTCTTGTGTGCTCAGGGCTGGTTATGTTGACTGAGACAGTTATGTCAGTGACTCTCGTGAACACAGCAGCTCCCTAGTCCTGCTCTAATGGCCATTAAGTAACACATTAAGACAGCTCTACTTCACAGCAGTGCTAAAGTTACAGTATAGCTGGTGGAGACTGAGCGCAGCCTGATTCCAGAGAGAAGCAGTGAGAGATCCCTTGGAAGATACAGGCCCTGCAATTCCTTGGAGCGCGATCCTGGTGTAAAGGTGGGGGCCAGTGGGGGAGCTCCTCACTGACATGGGGCAGGCTGGTGCAAGTGCCACTATGGTTGCAGCTCCCACACCTGCCTGCCCATGGAGAGCGGTGGTGGGGGGGGGAGCGGGGGGGGAGGGGGTTGCACAGGACCTCCCCCCCCCCCGCCCCGTTCCAAATCCCAGCCATGGTCCTCTGACCCAGGCCAATGATCTGGACCCTACCAGTGGGGCGCTTAGCTACCCTTATGGAGGCTGGTACACCTCCAATTACTCAGCATACTGACCTCTACAGGTATGCTAAGTCCCACTGCAACCTGAGGAACAGAAGTTTAAGGAGTCCCCATCCCAGGTTCTGCCCATTGTATGGGGCAATGGAGGTTGCACCATTTCAAAGCAACCAGGAAACTCCTGGAAACAGTGGAGATCTGGGAAAAGTCGGTCCCTGCTGTTTTCTGAGGAGTTCCACAGGAGTTATGCGGGATAATGGTAGACCCTCCGAGGAATTTTGTGCCCATAGTCTTGCCCGGGTTGGGTATAACTCCATTGTGGTGTCAAAACTGGTTTAAAAAAATGATCAGAGCCATATTTGAAACCTTGGGTTGAATTGGGGATGAGAGAGGCGGGTCTTTATCAGTTTGATTTGCGTGATATTGCAAGGTGCATTTCTGGTGATTGAGACTGAGCTAGGAGCACACGAGTGGAAAATTTATCCTTTAAGTTTTAATCCCGGAGAGAGGAGCTCTGTGCTAGCGTATAAAGGAATAGCTTGCATTTACAAAGCACGCGCTCAGAACATTTCAAAGTGCTTCACAGCCAATGAATTACTTTTAAATTCAATCATCTTGTGTTGTAGACAAAGATATTATCAACATAAATGTGCAGAGGTCTCCCTGGGCAGGAGAATTGCAGCTTGAGCTGGACAATATAAACAAGGTACCACCTGGCTAGATCCACTACTGCAGATACTGGTCTCAGACCAGTATGAAACCCACTGTCCATGGTTAAACCTTGTCTGAGGTGTCAGCCATGGCTCAGTGGGTAACACCCTCAGCTCTGAGTCACTAAAGGTTGTAGGTTCAAGCCCCACTCCAGAGACTCAAACACGTGATCCAGGCTGACACTCCAGTGCAGTACTGAGGGTGTGTCTTTTGGATGAGACGTTAAACCCAGGTCCCATCTGCCCTCTCAGATGGATGTAAAAGAACTAATGGTACTTAGAAGAGCAGGGGAGTTCTCTCTGTTGTCCTGGCCAATATTTATCCCTCAACCAACATCATTAAAACAGATCACCATGTCATTACCACATTGCTGTTTGTGGGATCTTGCTGTGCGCAAACTGGCTGCCAAGTTTCCTACATTACAACAGTGACAACACTTCAAAAGTACTTCATTGGCTGTAAAGCGCTTTGGGGCATCCTGAGGTCGGGAAAGGTGCTATATAAATGCAAGTGCTTTCTTCATTTGTAAAGATAGAAAGAACTTGCAGTAAAACAGGACAAGGAGTTTGCCTCTACGAGGCCTCTCGCCCGGTGGAAATGGGAAGGTGGTGGCTGATGACCTACAGCCCCTTTGCTGGCGTCACTGTGACCGTGGTAATGTTCACCAGGACCTGCCGCCAGGCAGATGGAGCGCACCCCCCTGAGTCAGGCAATAGGCCCATTTAAAATGCTAATCAGGGCCCTGTGATGTCAGTAGGACCCCGATTGCCATTTTTGGACTGAGCTGGGAGCTGCGCACAGTCCAACCAGCATCGGATGGCAGTCCGGCCAATGAGGACCCTGTGGGTGAGTTCCCCTTCATATCTGGGGGGCTGGGAGGGGCAGAATTGCTCCTCCACACAACACAAACCCAGTCTGGATGCTCTGGCTCCTCTTGCCATCCACCCCCCCCACCCCCACCCCCACCCCTGCCCAGCTCCTGCGTGTAGACTCTGAATTCACATTAAACACATATTCTGCCTACAGATATCAAACTTACACTTAAAAATCTTTCTACACTCGTTTTCCAAACCAATTTGGGAGCTAATTAGCTCTTAATAATGTAATGATTCAACTCACTCACAGCACACCTCTCTTCCCCTCCCTCCCATACACACACATATGTATTTAACTCTCACCTCTGCAGCCATTAAAACTAACAGGCATGTGTTTAAAGTGGCTTCTTCTAACTGTGTATAATCTAGAAATATTCAGGTGAAATTCTGCAGGGGATAACATTCTAAACCTTCATGATTTGCGATGGTTATTTTAATTATCTTTACTTTCATTTTAAATAGTATGTGCTCGTCAAATTGTGGGATTTTAGAGTGTCAGCCTTGGCTCAGTGGGTAGCAGTTTTGCCTCTGAAACAGCAATGTGATAAAGACCAGATAATCTGTTTTAGTAATGTTGGTTGAGGGATAAATAGTGACCAGGACACCAGGGAGAACTCCCCTCCTCTTCTTTGAAATAGTGCCATAGGATCTTTTATTTCCACCTGAGAGGGCAAACTTGGTTTAACACCGGTTTAAGACAGCACCTCTGACAGTGCAGCACTCCCTCGGTACTGCACTCAAGTGTCAGCCTAGACTGTGTGGACTATGTGCTCAAATCTCTGGAGTAGGACAACCTTCTAACTCAGAAGTGAGAGTGCTACTAACTGAGCCACAGCACTGACACTATAATATAATGTAAAACAATACAATATAATGCAGTGCAATACAATACATAGTATTATATAAAACATAGCATCATATATAAGATCATATATAACATATAGAAATATTATATTATAAAATATAATAATAATATGTCTGTTATCTGTATGATTTCACCTGGTTGGGAGAGAAAAATACCAATTATTGGAAATAAGATGAACATTAATCATTTGGAAATTGTTACTGAGCTGTAGGGAAAGTGGAAGGAAAAACCAACCTGGAGCCAAGGACAAGGAGATGGTTTGATTCAGAAACTGGCTGTTTCAAGCTGGGGACTAGTATTTATTATGACCGCTGAAAAAATGCCCATCATTTGCTGCCTCAGTAAAGTTTTAGGTATATAATATACCAGCAATGGGGATGTGTTCTAGCTGCTTCTTATTTTGCCATTGGAATCTACAATGGATCCCTCTCTCCAGGTCTGAGGAGGGTGGGGTTTTGCACAGATTGATAGATGCTGGGTGTGGGTGAAGCCCCTGGCACTCATTCAGATGATCTCTCATATCACTTCCACACTTTGCATTAAGTTCTCATCATTTTAAGCCTACTGATCTGGATAGAATTCTGGCTCTTTAGCTCCTCTGCCCTAAACCAGAAGTAAACAATTTTACAACACCAAGTTATAGTCCAACAATTTTATTTGAAATTCACAAGCTTTCAGAGGCTCCCTCCTTCCTCAGGTGAATGTGGAAATGAAATCCTCGAACCCTTCGCATTTATAAATCACAGAACAATACCTGGTGATTACAGATAGTCTTTCCAACTACCCGTTGCCAAGGCAATCACAGTGTGCAGACAGAGAGGTGTTACCTACAGGGCCACCGAATATACAAACAACCAAAAAAAAAACAACACAAGAAGGACCAGGATCTCTTCCCTGAGTCAGGGTGCACCAGCAGACAGTAGAATTGCCCTGAATGAGAGCCCCCTGTGGGCATGGTATGTCCTGAATCAGGGTGCCCTGTGGGCAGGGTATGTTCTGAATGAGAGCCCCCTGTGGGCAGGGTATGTTCTGAATGAGAGCCCCCTGTGGGCAGGGTATGTCCTGAATCAGGGTGCCCTGTGGGCAGGGTATCTTCTGAATGAGAGTACCCTGTGGGCAGGGTATGTTCTGAATGAGACACCTTGTGGGCAGGGTATGTTCTGACAGGGTGCCTTGTGGGCAGGGTATGTCCTGAATCAGGGTGCCCTGTGGACAGGGTATGTCCTGAATGAGATACCTTGTGGGCAAGGTAAGTTCTTAATGAGAGTACGCTGTGGGCAGGGTATGCTCTGAATGAGAGTGCTATGTGGGCAGGGTATGCCCTGAATGAGGGTGCCCTGTGGGCAGGGTATGCCCTGAATGAGGGTGCCCTGTGGGCATGGTATGCCCTGAATGAGGGTGCCCTGTGGGCAGGGTATGCCCTGAATGAGGGTGCCCTGTGGGCAGGGTATGCCCTGAATGAGGGTGCCCTGTGGGCACTATTGCCCTGAATCAGGATGCCCACATGCAGCACTTGAGGGTGTCCAATCCAATTGAAGCTATTCAATGTATGTGCTGCGTGGCTGGTTAGCAGAACAGGAAACCAAAAGACACTTCAATTAGACAGTCAATATGCATCACAGCTGGGTTCAAATTGACAGACGGAGGTGATGTTCTTCCCTTCAAAGGAACATGTACTTCCCATCTAAATAGTCGGAATAAACATATTCACACTCTGTACTTGGTCAGAAGAAATGCATTCTTCTCAGGGTTGATAAGAACATATTCATAATAGCCATCACTTGAATTAAAAAAGAAAGACTTGCACTTATATAGTACCTTCTCACATTTTCAGAAACCTCCAGAAAAGCTTCACATGAATTACTCTGAAGTCACTGTTGTTATGTAGGCAAAAACGACAGCACACAGCAAGATTCCATAAATAGCAACGAATAAATGACCAGCTTATCTGCTTTTTTGACGATATCAGTTGAGGCCAGGACACTCCCTGCTCATCATTGTAAGATCTTTAACATCCAACTGAACAGGTAGCCCAGGCCTCAGTTCAACATCTCATCCAAAGGACAGCACCTCTGATGGTTCAATATTCCCTCTTACTGCACTAGAGTGCCAACGTAGATTAAGTGCACCAGTCCTAGAGTGGAGCTGAATCCACAACCTGACACAGAAATGAGAGTGCTCCCTGCTAACCCGAACTGACAGAGTAAATCAAATCTTCCATTCTTATGTAATTGGACTCAAATTGGAACTAAAGTTGTCCAGGAATTTATTCTGTTTGTCTTACTGCACAAACCTCCTGCCATTCAATTTTCTCTCTTTCCCTGCTGCAAGCACTAACACATGCTGGGGTACAGTTTCACGGGGGGTCGGCTGTCCTCCAGAATTTTGCCCATAGAATTAAAATTCTCCTCAGCATGGATTCCGGGTCCTGATCGGTATCCAGTGACCTGTGTTGGTCGGTGCATGTGCATAGATGCCCGGTGAAGACATGATTCGGCTTGGCTGAGATGCCCCCTGCTGTCAAATAGCCTGCTGGTACTCATTGCTCAGCTTGAGGAATGGCCACTTGGACAAGACACCAAAGAATAGCCAGTGGTCGTGGAACCATAATCAGCCCTTGTGATTAGATTTAACCAGAAAGAAGCCCTTTTTATTCTTCTCCATTTCTCTCCACCATTCCAGAAGGTGCTTGCTTTTGTTGGGCTAAGCTCCATCTGCAGCCCTCCAGTACCTCTCACAAGCGGCCATATTTCATGTGTGAGCTTCGACCGTATTCAACGGCATTCTGGCTGAGCCGGCTCCTGTTCCCACCCTACAAAGCACACATACTTTCCTGTACGTGTGGAAAACAGTCAGGAGCATGACCACTGGTTGATTTTACCCTTCTCTAGCCCAGGTGTGCTGAGGCTAACTTTTTTTCATTCATTCATGGGGTGTGGGCGTCGCTGGCAAGGCCAACATTTAATGCCCATCCCTAAATGCCCTTGAGAAAGTGGTGGTGAGTCACCTTCTTGAACCGCTGTAGTCCGTGTGATGAAGGTTCTCCCACAGTGCTGTTAGGAAGGGAGTTCCAGGATTTTGACCCAGCGACGATGAAGGAACTGCAATATATTTCCAAGTCGGGATGGTGTGTGACTTGGAGGGGAACATGCAGGTGGTGTTCCCATGTGCTTGCTGCCCTTGTCCTTCTAGGTGGTAGAGGTCGCGGGTTTGGGAGGTGCTGTCGAAGAAGTCTTGGCGAGTTGCTGCAGTGCATCCTGTGGATGGTACACACTGCAGTCATGGTGTGCCGATGGTGAAGGGAGTGAATGTTTAGGGTGGTGGATGGGGTGCCAATCAAGCGGGCTGCTTTATCCTGGATGGTGTCGAGCTTCTTGAGTGTTGTTGGAGCTGCACTCATCCAGGCAAGTGGAGAGTATTCCATCACACTCCTGACTTGTGCCTTGGTGGAAAGGCTTTGGGGTGTCAGGAGGTGAGTCACTCGCCACAGAATACCCAGCCTCTGACCTGCTCTTGTAGCCACAGTATTTATGTGGCTGGTCCAGTTAAGTTTCTGGTCAATGGTGACCCCCAGGATGTTGACGGTGGGGGATTTGGTGATGGTAATGCCATTGAATGTCAAGGGGAGGTGGTTAGACTCTCTCTTGTTGGAGATGGTCATTGCCTGGCACTTGTCTGGCGCAAATGTTACTTGCCACTTATCAGCCCAAGCCAGGATGTTGTCCAGGTCTTGCCGCATGTGGGCACGGACTGTTTCATTAACTGTAGCACGACTAGACTCCAACCGCTCCCCCCCACCACCCCACCCCTTTAGCTAAGATCAGCTAACTCAAAATGGACCAATATTCAGATCTTTCTTCTCTGTATATCTCAGTACAACATTGTGAACCATGTATAACCCCGAGGCATCGAAGGAGTCTACAATACCAATTCTAAATGCCGAATTAAGAAACAATCAAATCTATAAACACCAAGTAACGAGTACAGATGAAAGAATTCAATATACAATAGCAACATATCAAAATACAGTGTTCAGCTCTAAGAATAGTCAGAATGTTTTTAGTTGTATTGTTTCTCTAATTAACTGTGAAGATATCAAGAACTTTACAGTGACCCATTTCTGGAGGTCCGTGCTTTGAAAATTGAAGAAAATATTTTGTCCTCAGTAACTCACCCTGGAAAGGGCTGCAGCACAAATCACCACTCAGTACATACTTCAGTATAGGTCATCACTAAATCATTGTTCTTGGTTTTGAAGCAAGTGTGGAATGTGACCCCTAAAACAACGGGAAAAATCCTGGAATCCCATGTAATAAAAAACAAAATAGCTACTAACCCAAGGGTGGCAGATGCCTCAGTGCCAACAAATCTCATTAGCTGGGATTCCTGGTGAATGAACAAACAAGATCTTGTTTATCAAAGCACATGTTGAGTTTAATTTACTTCAATCTTTAGACTTACTTTCCAAGCCCGGTAAATAGTAAAAGGCTCTTCAAATTACTGTAGCACTTATTGAAAGGTTTGAGGCTTCATGGTAAAATAGATTACATATGACAGGGTAAACATGATGTATAGGATTCTTGTTCGTATCTTATTTTAGTACAAATTAAGCATTTAGCAGGAATTTGACTAACATTATATTACTGTATGATACCACTATATTACACCACTGTATTGCACCACTGCATTATACCACTGTATTATACCACTATATTACACCACTGCGTTATACCACTGTATTAACCAGTCCATTTGTACTCCACTATTCTGGCTATATATCCCAGCATTTTGTTAGATTTTTTTAATTGTGTCATTGGATTGACTAGATGTTGATAGTGATAAGTTCACTATTACTCCTAAGTCCCTTTCTGAGTCAGCCTACGCTGTCCATTCATTTTGTACTCATGACGCACAATATTTTGCATTTGCCACTATTACATTTCACCTACCATCAGTCTGCCCACATGCATAAATGATCAAATTATTCTCAGGAGTTACTACATGGTCCGTTTTTCAGTCCTCTGCAAATTTAACAATCTAGCAGTTGGTTTCAGAATCCAGATTATTTCCGTAAATAAAAAAACAACGCAGGTTGAAGCCCTGAACCCCAAGGAGCACCATGCAACATCTCCCTCCAGTCTGGCAAAATCCCCCTTATGAGCAGTCTGTGTTTCCTATCTAACAACCAACTTCATATCCAGTTCCATTCTCCTCCCATCATTTTCAGCTTAACTACAAGTCTTTCACGTGAAACTTTACCAAAAGCCTTTTGAAGGGTTAAGTAAACCATATAATCGGGAATTCCATTGTCTTTTTTATCTATAATGCCCCCACTGAATCTCACAACAAAGTGCCTTCAATCTTATTATTTATTCATAAAAGGAAAAGTGCGTAATGATAATTCTGGTGAGTGAGCAGAGAGGGCTGAAATCAGAGGACTAAGAAATAGCTGATAGTGGCTAATACAAACAATGAAATACTTTGTTTATAATCCAACAACCAAGTACAACATGAATCAGCTTAATTTATCTCCTAATATATTTAGCTACACTTAAGTAATTCAATACTAAACATTTAAATTGCTGAAAGTGAAAAAAGTTTTACTCAGTCCCAGTAATTGCTGAGCCTCTGAGTAAATGAATAACTAGAACTAAATTTATAATCGAACAGCAGCATATTTGGATTATAAACAAAGTATTTCATTGTTTGTATTAGCCACTATCAGCTATTTCCTAGTCCTCTGATAACAGCCCTCTCTGCTCACTCACCAGAATTATCATTACGCACTTTTCCTTTTATGAATAAATAATATGATTGAAGACACTTTGTTGTGAGTTTCAGCAGGGGCAATGAAATGAAAAGGGTGAACTGTCACTTTAAAAATATTGGTAATCCTACGATTAATAATTCATAAGCAAAATACTGCAGATGCTGGAAATCTGAAATGAAAACAGAAAATGCTGGAAATACTCAGCAGGTCAGGCAGCATCTGTGGAGAAAGAATCAGAGTTAACGTTTCAGGTCGATGACCTTTCGTCAGAAATGGAGGAAGTTAAAGAGTTAACAGTTTTTAAGCAAGTACAGAGCCAGGGAGGGGAGGAAAGAACAGAAGGGAAGATCTGTGATAGGGTGGCGGGCAGGAGTGATTAAATAACAAAAGGGATGATGGTGCAAGGCAAGGATGGTGATAATGGGACAGGTTAAGAAACAAACGATGGGTCTAGAGGAGCTGTAAACAGCAGAACCATTACCAGCACCTGCCGTCTGAAAAAATGGGGGCAGTGGTTAAGATCTGCTGTTATTGAAATCAATGTTGAGTCCGGAAGATTGTAAAGTGCCTAATCACAACTTCTAGCAAGTTGCAGCGCAAAAATTTCTCTGAGCTGAATGGCGAGGAAAAAAGTCTAACCAGCAGGGGCACAGCTCCTCTCCAGCAAATCCTCGGCCAAAAATTTTACCAAAGAAATGTACTGCTGTTCGATTGTAAATTTCGTTCCAATTAATCATTCACTCAGAGGCTCAACAATTGCTGGGACTGAGTAAAACTTTCATCACTTTCAGCAATTTAAATGTTTAGTATTGAATTACTGAAGTGTAGCTAAATATATTAGGAGATAAATTAAGCTGAATCATGTTGTACTTAGTTGTTGGATTATAAACAGAGTTTTTTTTTGTGAGTGAAGTAATGGACATTTATGATTTTTTTACAGTCAAGAATCAGTCATTAAAAAAGGTTTTAGGAGCCAAGAATCTTATCATACATGGTTCGAGATTCTGTGTTTTTATTCAGTAAATGTTTGAGGAGTTAATGTCCTATTAATACCTGCTGGACCCCCATTGCAACAGGGCTCTCTGTTGCTATAGAGACCAGACCCCCTGTTGCAACAGGGCTCTCTGTTGCCATGGACACCAAGAGTTCTTGCTGTGCAGGAAGCAGGTTTCCCACAATGCACTGCAGATATAAGCCTTGTTAAAGGATTCATTAAAATGGATCAATTCTACAATAAGATTCCTTGGAATAAATCCAACAATTTCGAAAATAGCACCATTATTTGTCAGGATTGTTCAATCACACGTCTATTATATTTTTTTTAGCAGATTCCCATTGTCGTTAAGTCCGTATCACCTCATATAATTGAACTTTTCTATCATTGAATATCATCTTTGGGAGAGCTTCTTTTCAGTAATCGCATGCGCTGAGGAATAAATTATTCAAACCTCATTTAACATTACCTCATTGAGCAAGCGCCCCCTCACTAATCCCATACAATGAAGGGTATGTTATTCAAACCTCATTTAACAGCAGCATAAAGAGGATAAACTATCTTTTCTATAATCCAACGCACTGCATATTATGTTTTATTCATATCACACCTATATGGTATGATCATGACAATCTACACTTGAACTCCTGTGGACTGTGTATAACGAAACTCAAGCCATAGACCAAAACCTGTTCAAATCTAAAATATTCCTAAACTTCAAAATCACTTTAAATACAAGAATGATGGTTGAATTCAAGCCATATGCCACTAGCTCCTACACTAACTCATTTTTTTTTCAAGACCTCGAAACTATGGAACTCCTACCTTCGATTATCTGCTTATCCTCCTACAACAACAACTTGCATTTATGTAGTGCCTTTAACGTAGTAAAACGTCCCAAGAACCAATTATCAGACAGAATTTGACACCGAGCCACATAAGGAGATATTAGGACAAAGAGTAGGTTTAAAGGAGCGTCCTAGAGGAGAGAGGTAGAGAAGTTTAGAGAGTATGTATTGTATTGGACTATTCAATACAAAATCTGGGCCACGGTAGTAGATTTATAGAAGGTTTTGGAGTTGGAGAGGAATTTTTGACTGAGGATTCCTGAACTGGCCATGATCTCTGCTCCTTTGCTTCTCCCATGAGATAAGGGGGAAGAAGGGTAGGTGTATGGAGATGAGTCCAACAAAAAATAGGGTGAGCATATATGGGCCTGGTGGCTATTTCTTGTCCTAGGTACATAATATAACATAACATACAGACTATTAAAACTCAAACTTGGTCTCATGTAACCACTATTCTTGCTTTTTCTTGTCTTTTCTCCTACTCTTTTCAAGCGTCTTGTACTATAGGCCCTGCCTCTTTATGTGTGTTTACCAAAGAAAGCAAGAAAAATCATACGGTATATTTTCCAGTCAGCAATGTTTTGGTACAAATGCTTAACATAATTGTACCAAATTCCTGTTTCCGCTATTTTAATGCCAGCATTAACTTGTTAATTTTAGTCAATTGTTTCCACATTATAGGAAAAGAAGTAAAAACACATGATATAGATCAGCTGTGATGGCTTTTTTGTAAAGGGATGTTCACTCAGGTGCAGATACAGTGATTCCAACTGTGCACGAAGTTGCACCAGCCCAATCTGTTTGGAACTAAACTAAGCAAAGAAAGGTGACCTACCTTGTACTTCTTCATTCCTCAAACAGTACGACATCTTCCACGTACTGCTGGAGTGGGCTGACACTGGCACATGGTACAATCCAATGGTGTGTGCAAGAAACTGGAATGAAGCAACATTCACTAAAGGGATGCAGGCTATCTGCTTTGTCGAACCTGCTTGACTTCTAGAAATCAGGGGATGGATGTCCCAACTTTAGTAAACTGGTTTCAAAAGTTTACATTCAGGTACATATATTTTGCCAAACCTTTGTATGTTTGAATTGCACTATGGATGTGGGATTAGTACATTTGTTTGTTGGAATAGCTGTGTGTTCAGCGAGAGCAATGCATGTTCAGGGTTGAAACGATTTGTCTGGTCGCAGTCCCCGAGGTTTGGTTGGGCTGGAGTTATCATAACTGATGACTGTGGATCAGATACAAAAAGGAGGCTGATTGCCACAGGTTGACTAAAACGACTTAACGGTGAAGCCTGTGATTGGCGTCAGCTAAGTTGCTTTTTGGCAATTTTCTAATCCAACTTGTTTCTCCAGGAAACCATGGGGGGATGGGGGGGTGGCAGGAGGGAGGAATTGAAATCCAGTTAATTTTGCAGTTGATGATATGGAGCACCAAAATGCAGTGAAGACTGCAAGTTTGATTCCTCCCGTTGCTGTTGATCCCACCCCATACACAGTGAAGATTGCAGGTTCAAGTTCCCTTACTGCTGTTGATGCCACCCCACAGAGAGAGACCTATGGGTTAGATCCCTCGTGATGTTGATTCCACTACCCCCCCCCTCCAATATACACACACATGATTAAAATAGTTACGTTCTCCTCAAAGAATATTAACTTTAAAAAGATTTGGAAGAAATGGCTACATCAACAACAATCTGACCCAAGATGGCATCACCTGAGTGTAGTTATAACTCCTATCGCAGGATTGGAGCCCAGTTGGTCTTTAAAAAGGAGTACAGGATCGGAATGCAAACTGACCGGCTTAACCACTACTAAAATTAGGTAACAATTCTCCATTACTGTCCTTTCACTATGTGGTGGCTCAGCTCCTTGTTCAGAATAAGACAGGCAGAGGAAACAAAAGGGGACACCGTCTGTTCCAACCAGCTAGTATCAGACGCATAGCGAATGGATTTTCGATCCTCCAGATGACTGCAGTCTTAGTATCAGACTGAGGGCCAACACTGATTAATAGGATTAATAATTTAGAGCTTGTGTGCTGACAGATACAGACAGAAGCTGCTGGCATCAAACATCAGCTAATGGTGGGTTGTGTAACTGCATTCATCCTTTAATAGACCTATTGCCATCAGAGCAGGCAGATAAGCAAAGCTGTCGGATGTGACGGACAGCTCCTTTCTCATGACTCTCTGTGATGTCTGGTCACTAGAAGTAGAATTTTCTGGTAGAGAAACATTGCTTTGCAGTCTCGTTACTTCTTTACTTTTGCTTCTTCACATGGACCCATCGCTCCCCCCGGTGAAGACATTGAGTATTCACCTACAGTGACATTTTAGAATCACAGAAGGAGGCCATTCAGCCCAATGCACCTGTGCCGGCTCTTTGAAAGAGCTATCCAATTAGTCCTACTCGCCTGCTCTTTCCCCTTAGCCCTTTAATTTTTTCCTTTTCAAGTATATATCCAATTTCCTTTTGAAAATTAGTATTGAATCTGCTTCCACCACCCTTTCAGGAAGTGCATTCCAAGGCATAACAACTCGCTGCATAAAAAAATGTTGCCTCATCTCCCCTCTGGTTCTTTTCCCAATTATTTTAGATCTGTGTCCTCTGGTTACCGACCCTCCTGCTTGTGGGGAAAAGTGCAGGAAGTGCAGAAAGCATGGAATAAGCAAATGCCATTCAATCAAATAAGTCTACTCAACAACTTAAGAAAATTCAAAGATGACAAAAGGCCATTCGGCCCATCAAAGCTCACCTCTCTAGTGCCTTAACGATTCTATCTTAGCATTCAACTGCATTTTGAATGCCTTGAATGGTTGGTCTCTATTGCCACACCTCACAGATTATTCCAAACATTTTTCACTCAGTAAAGAAGTTTTTACCTAGTATATCTGTTTTAAATTTAATTTTGATTAGTTAATGCCTTCAAGACCCCACTAGCCTGAATTATTTAGAAACAATATTTAGAGCCTTCACCCATCATGGTTTTGCACCCTGCAATTATCTTCCTCAAGCCTCCTCCTTGCTACATCTCTTCCCCTCTTTAAGTCTTCTCAAAATCTATGCCTTAAATCACCTCCACTATCTCTCTTTCTAACTCCTGCTCATATATTTCCCCCTTCCCATGAAACACCTTGGGATGTTTTACTATGTTACAAGTGCAAGTGTTGATAGGTTTATCTTATCAATATCATCCAATACCCATCATGTACCCAAATGAGATCTCTCCCCAACTACCTTCTTTCTAGACTCCTTCCCACAGATGCTTCATCAAGTCCCTCAACTTGTGCACCTCCTGAGGATAAAGCATTAGAGAAAATAAAGTTTAAGGCAATTTCCACCTGAACTTCAAATCATTGAGCAAAAAACTCACATTACAACGTACATTTTTCAGCCTGGTTGCCACAGATGATATTTGGGCCCAGCAGGCCTGGACCTTTCTGTTCCGTACAACACGTGATCATTTGAGCTCCTACTGACACCTCAGTGCAGTACTGGGGGAGTGCTGCACTGTCAGAGGTGCTGTCTTTCGGATGAAACATTAAGCTGAGGTCCCGCCTGTCCTCTCAATTGGACATAAAAGATCCCACGGCACTATTTCGAAGAAGAGCAGGAGAGTTCTTCCCGGTGTCCTGGCCAATATTTATTCCTCAACCAACATCACCAAAAAAAAATTATCTGGTCATGATCACATTACTGTTTGTGGGACCTTGCTGTGCGCAAATTGGCTGCAGTGTTTCCCTACATTATAGCTGTAACTACACTTGGAAAGTACTTCATTGGCTGTTCATTGAGGTCATGCAAGTCTTTCTTTCTTTAGTTATCCTTACAGACATATCTTTGCAATCATCAACTGAATAATTATCAAACTGCTTAAAAAGCTGTCATATTATTTGCTGTTTTTGATGGGTGCCCAGTGCATGTCTGTTACTCTGTACTTGTGACAAAAATAGAAATGTTTTCTTGCTAGGCTTATATCAATCTATATATTTTATAAAGCTTTAATAACTCAGATTAAGGTGGAGGTTGTTCCTTCCCCAAGTTTAAAAATGAATGACCAGAGATGCCCTATGAGAATAAAGGAAGATTCTTTTGATCAAGGCTTAATCGAGATAAAAGGTTTCTTTGATCTGGGAGTGACTGGGGACCATTTGTTTAAAATCTAAATGAAGATTGCATGGTGTTAGCACTTTAAAAAATACAGTGATCATTCTAATGCTACATCTCAGCAGGAAATTAGCTTCACTGTATTTTTTTTTAGAAGTCCACTTTAGCTGTATGTAATAGTCCCTGTAAAATTTCAATTTTAGAGAAATGTTAAAAGTGTACATTATCATGTGTCAAAATAGTACAAATATTTTGATGCTTGATTTAATGAAGATTGATTGTTAAGCCTAACTTCAAAAGTGTCCTTAAAACACGATAGTCCCTGTAGTGCATTTATCAATCTCAGCGCATTAAACAAAAGCCGGTATTACATGTACTCATGAGGAGAAATCTCAAGGAACCAAGACATTGCTCCAGGAGGACTTATTGGACTACTTCTGTCATTAAATACTGAAAACTTGTCAAGTAGAAGAAGCTGGGAGAACTAAGATAGCATCTCCATGTGGTGCATGTATGACAATATTGCACTTATAAGGGGAGATTTTCCTGGGTCTGTGCCCAGGCGCATTGGACAGTCTGGGCAGGATGAAGCGCACACTGGTAAAGGAAGCAAACCAATTCTCCACCATTAACTTAAACAGAGCAAAATTGGGTGGGTTCCTTTACAGCCATGTGGTCCCACTGCCCGTTTTCCAATATTCGCTGCAGCCAGGTGATCCAATGGTCCCAGGCACAGACCCCGGAAAATCTCCCCTATAGTACTGCCTAGTTCCTGACATCTCTATATACTATTAAATTAATACTGTAATAACTTTAGCTTTTCCCTCACATTATTGCCACCACCAAAAGCAGACTATCCGGTAATTAATTAACTTGTTGCTTGTGGGACCTTGCTGTGTGCAAATTGGTTGCTACATTTGCCTATACAATAATAGCGGACATAATAAGGTGCTATGTAAATGCAAGTTCTTTCTTTATATCAGTCTGGTTCTAAGTGTAATATTTCCATATTTGAATAGACTGAAGATATAGTAGGAACCCTACGTAGAGTTAATGCAAAATAAGGTAATTGTTAACCTTGGACTACACCACTTAAGACGTACACTCCAGGATCACAAAGGGTGCGGCTCGCTTGTGGCGTCTCTGGCATAATCATTGAAAGGAAAATGGTGTTCAAAGGCTGAAAACCTAACGCTCATGTCCACTTCGCAGGGTCAATCCCCTGACTCCAGTTTCCCTTCAGGAAGGAACGATGGTCGGGTAACTTCTGTCTGCATACTAAATGACTCCTTTCATTACACATTTTAAAAGCAGTCATTCCAAATCAGTTACAGGATCACAATCCATTTCGCAAAACAAGTGGACAAACAGTAAATGCACAAAGTTCTTTGGATTGAAAACTCATTGAATCACTGAAGTGCCAGCCTTGATTATGAGCCCAAGTCTCTGGAGTCAGGCTTGAACCCACGACCTTCTGACTCAGCGGTGATCCATGGATGTAAAACAGGTGCACTGAGGTCCAATTTCTACCCCCTGGACTCTGTACTGCAGTACCAGTGGATTCTGCCACTAGATCATCACACTGATGAATGGAAGCAATTCTCTTAGCCTTGAGTGTACCAATGAACTGAAAGTCGAATCTCCCAACGTTCAATACTCTGATAAATTGAAGACAGGTGCCTGCAGAGCGCAGTGCAGTAATAAACTGGAGGCCTCTTCTCCAAGCTATCAGCATGTTGAAGATGCGAAGGTGCATTTCCTGGGATTAATTTGCTGTCTTTTCTCTCAGTGTACCTTCATCCAAACAGAACATGTGTCACCTCAAGGCCACCACCAGGCTGCGTGGATATGTGCAACACAATAAGTATCAGCTCTTAGTCCCTCGGATGGTTCAGTGAGTTTATCCATTGGTAGCTGAGTCACAGAGACCAGGAACTTTTTAAAAAAAACTTATCTTAATGAGGAGCCCGGAGGAGCAGGAGTGCTTCTCCTGCCTCCGCAGCAATGCCGTGGGCCGTTGCCCGTCCTCGCTCGGCCCCCTCCCAGGACCTACCCGAGGGCTGCTGCTGCCGCCATCGCAGCGGTCAGACAGTCATCCTCGTTTTGCCAGTGAGCTTCTTGGGGACACACAGGCGTCCGTTGCTCGCCGGTCTTATTAAAACGAGGCCCGAGGCATGGTATCGACCAGGCCTCAAGCTCATTTGTCCCGGCACAGGGATGATTCCCTGTGCCCACTTCATGCCGGCCCCTCTATCCCAGCCGGAAGGCATATTTTCAGAAGGTGAGGGGAATGGAAAAAATTGTCAGAGAAATAGGAGGAAATCAATTAAATAAACACCAAGTCTTGTCATAAGCCAAAGCCTGGCAGCATTTATTCCTATAAGGATACATTTTCAATAATAGAATACCTGCAAACACAAATACTTCAATGGAATGCATAGTTTCCCTTAAATAGAATACAGTATAGATTTCAAATAATACACAATAGTGCTTTGGTTAACATTAAAGACTTAAACACTTTTCAAGTAATACAGTGCTGAATGTCAATTGGTTCTCATTAACTGCCTTGGGCTATTGATGGATCGGATGTCATTGGCACTTCTGTGCTTGAGCCATCCTCTTGGCTTTGGTATGCAAGTATCTGTTTCTTCCTTCGTCAAACCGTCTCTTTTCATCTTCCATTTCAATCTATTAATAAAAAAGAATTGGTGATATTAGTTGATTGAGTGTTTTAGTCAGGCATGGGAGGGGGGGGGGCTCAGGTGTACTGTTTGATCTGTGGCACATGGTAAAACCTGTTTTAACAGGCTCGAGGAAGGCATTGACAATCAAATTCAATCCAAATGTAGCCTTGTTCTTCTTTAATTAAGAAATATGCTATGCGTTGTTAGCATCTTTTAGCATAGATGATGAGCCTAATAACACAACACTTTTTTAGAAACAGCCTTGGGACAGAAAACAATCCCAATTAGCACCACCATACAGTATAACTGACTTTGTAAAGCAGCAAATCACTTGATTTACAATGAGCAATAGCACAGGAGAGCGGCGTGTGTATTTACTGATGAGTTGGCCACACTTCAAAGTGCAACCACTGTTATAACTTAGGCACAGTGTCAGATTGGCTCTTTTGGTGGCACGCTCTCCTCTAAGCCAGAAGGTTATGCGTTCAAGGCCAACTCGAGCATCTAATTTAAACTGAAACTTCAGTGCAGTACCAAGGGAGTGCTGCATTGTTGGAGCTGTTGTCTTTTGGATGAGATGCTAAATCAAGGCCACCACTGATTGTTTGGGTGGAATGAGAGATTCCATGAGCCTTTATGAATAGAAGCTGAGAGTGTCTTGGCCAACATTCACCCTTCAACCAATACTATCAAAACATACGATGAATGTTATCAACTTTGATCCAACAGCAGACATGATTAATTGAGGCACTATTGCATGATGCTGCCCCAGGCCTATTGGAATTTATAGCTATCAAAAGTTTTTTCAAAGAAAAAAAAGTGCTGTACTGATCATTTATCTTTAAAAATAATCCAATTGCAATAATTAGTTTGTGATTGAACAATATGTCGCAAGTAAGGACACCAGTTTGATAAAAAGACTCGAGGTGCAGTCTATTTCTGCCTATAATTCCAAGTTACTTCACTCTCGTGCGTCTGTTATTGTTTAATTATAATGAGGTTTCGGTAGTCCCATGTATTACTTGACCCACATTTCTTGTCCTTCAATCGAGCTGGTTGTCCCTCAATCCTAACCTACTGTAGACCTATTACTGATGATCAGTCTGGGAGGTTGCAGGCTTGAGCATGATGCTGCCTGACAGTTGAATCTGTCAGTGCGAACGTGATGAGTTTTGGCAGTTAATTGCCAGGCTGGTGTCATAAGCCCTCATGAAGAACATTACAGACAAGGAGCAATGGCTACCTCACCTCTTGCAAAGTACATGGTGCCACTGACGAAGGTGACTACAGTAAACTCTACAGCCCGTTATGTTATCCAAACCAAAGAAATCAAGAAACACGGGCATTGAATCCAGGATGTCTCACTGGATAACTTTAGTACCAGCCAAGTCACATAGCAGAGGGACCCGGTGAAAAGCAGGACTCCATTTACTCACTGTATCCCACATAGCATATACCTGTAGTTGCCTTAGAAAATAGGGGCATTGCCATGAGGGTCATGACACACTTCAGGACCTATTCCCTGCTCTTTTGACCAGAGAAACATGTCTATGATCACAAGCCAAAGTCAAATTCCATCAGTTTTAATGAGTTTGGTACTGGTTTGAAGAATTTACTATCTAAAGACTAAACGTGTTTCTTTTTTGCCCCTCTAATGTTCTCCACTCTGATGCTGAAAGTAACGACTTATACTGGGGTACGGTTCCATAGGTGCTTGGCATCCTCTAGTACCTTGCCCAAGTGGGTATGTGTGAGAATAGACAGTGAGTATCATCAGGGCAGCATCACGGCCAAGCCTGGCCGTGTTCTTACCCAATATTGACACACATGCACTTTCCAGCATAAGTCACTGGCTAGCTGCCAGAAGCGGTAACCCTGGTTGATTTTGGTAGGAAGAATAAGGAGGCCACATAATCCTTGGAAAACAAATCCAAATGGGGTAGAGAAGCAAAGGGATCTCAGGGTACAGATACACAAATCATTAAAAGTAGCGACACAGGTTAATAAGGCCATAAAAAAAGCAAAGCAAGCACTGGGGTTCATTTCTAGAGGGGTAGAATTGAAAAGCAGAGAAGTTATGTTAAACTTGTATGGAACCTTGGTTAGACCACACTTAGAGCACTGTGCACAGTTTTGGTCTCCATATTCTAAAATGGATATAGATGCACTGGAGATGCAAAAAATATTTACAAGGATGACACCAGAAGATTGAACAGGCTGGGGCTCTTTTCTCTAAAGAGAAGGCTGAGGGGCGACCTGATAGAGGTCTTTAAGATTATGAAAGGGGTAGACGTGGAGAAGATGTTTCCACTTGAGGGGGAAGATGAAAACTTAGGGCCATAAATAAAAAGTAGAAACTTCTTTATCCAAAAAGTGGAACTCGCTACCACAAGCAGTAGTTGAGACAAATAGCGTAGATGCATTTAAAGGGGAAGTTAGATAAACACGAGGACGAAAGGAATATAAGGTTATGCTGACAGGGTTAGATGAAAAAGGGAGGGAGGAGGCTCATGTGGACCATAAACACCAGCATAGACCAGATGGGCTGAGTGGCCTATTTCTGTGCTATATATTTTATGTAATTTTCCCCTTTCTAGCCCAAGGGCGCTGAGACCAACTTTAGTACCCCCGTTGCCATCACAGCTGAGCTTAGCTAACTCAGCATATACTTGGTCCTCATGGCTCATCGCTACACTGGGTAGTGCTTGTACCCACTAATTGGGGGAAGCTAAACTTTAACGAATAACATAAGGGTAGCAAGAACTTATAACCAAAAGAATGGCAGTAAGAGTGCAAAGAAATTGCGAAAGGTACTTTAACAATGCATTGAGTGGGTTTGTAAGCCCTCTAATTTATTGCTTTAGAAACTGACTGTAAAATAGATACATAGCCTCCTGTGCTGCAATTCTCTCTCAATGCCATTCAAAGTGTACTGCATTTTACACATTTTTTGCTAACGTAATGGAATGAATCTCGAGTGTCATTTCACCAACATTGCTCAACCATGTATTTGTCACTGAACATAATGGAGGTGTAGTTGGTGCCAAGGTCAAGAGACTAACCACACAATCACAGAATCAATTGATGCAGGCACAAAAAGAGCTATTAAACATTATTAGTGATATCCACTGAGCCATGAGTTAAACAATTGAGGCTAGCACCTGTCTAATAGCTGATGACCAGCACAGCAAAGAACCACTAGAGCAGTTTCTGGTTTAGAATTACGGTTGTAATGCTGAAAACTATGACATTTACCCAGTCGTGCCACCTTTTATTTCTCCTTTCTCATTGCATACTACAGCCTGCTTCTCTGCCTTCCGACTCTCCTGCCATTATCCTAGGCTTGAATCTCTCTAGGATAAACCCACAGCTGCCCTCTGCCCCTCTCTCGGCATTCTCCGAAGGGCCCATTAAGGCACTTGTCGCTCCCTCTTTATGAGCAGCAACACTAATTGCCCCAACCTCCTCCCTCATCGACCTCCCCACCCAGCGCACCCACTGGGCCTAATCCTGTCTTATGAAAACCCCACCCACCCCTGTCCATGGACACTGCCCCCGGATTCTTTTCTTCACTAACCACTGTCCCTCTCCCCTTTATCTCCAACAAGTGTAGTTCATGAACTTCTTTGTCACTAAAATTTAGACCATCCGTTCAACTGATTCTCTTGCTCCCTGCCCAAAGCCAAATTTCCCCCCAGGCTCTCCCTTGCTCCGACCCTGAATACGTTTTTCTCTAGTTTCTCTCCTAACTCCCACGATGCCCTCTTCGAGCACATCTTGTCCATAAGACCACCTGCTCCCTCCACCCACTAAACTGCTGGCAGCTCAACTTCCCTCCCTAGCCCCCATGCTAGCTGACATTGTAAATGGTTCCCTTCCTTAGGTACTGTCCTGCTCCCTTTCAAATCCACCGTCATCACCACCCTCCTCAAAAAAAACCCCGACACTTTTGTCCTTGCAAACCACCAGCCATCTTCATCCTCCCTTTCCTCTCCAAAGTCCTTGGATATGTTGTTGCCTCGCAAATCTCTACAATAAGGATTCCACCCCTGCCACAGCAACGAAATGCCCGAATCAAATTCACAAACAACATCCCCTGTGACTGTCACTGTGGTGCACTATCCCTTCTCAAATCTCTCTGTAGCCTTTAACATGGTCAACTCACACCATCATCCTCAAACACCTCTGCTCCATTGTTCAATTCGGTAGGACTGCCCTCGTTTGGTTTCACTCCTGCATATCAAATCGTGGCCAGAGTATTTTCTTCCCAGCCTCACACCATAACCTCGGAGCCCCGAGGACCTGTCTTTGGCCCTTACGTCTTCCACATCTACATGCTGTCCCTCGGTGACATCATCTGAAGGCATGGGGTCAGCTTCCACATGGATCCTGAGACATTGAGCTCTATCTCTCCAACACTTCTCGACCCCCCCCATTGCCTCTGTGGTGTCAGACTGCTTGTCCAACATCTGGTCTTGGATGAGCCGCAATTTCCTGCAATTAAACTTTGGGAACACCAAAACCATGTTCTTCTGCCCTTGCCACAAACTCCGTACCCATTCCACCGATTGCATCCTCCTCTAATGCTACTGTCTCAGACTGAACCAGACTGATTGCAACCTTGGCATCCTATTTGATCCTGAGCTGTGCTTTCGACCCCATATCCTCTCCGTCACAAAGACCACCTACATCCACCTCCGTAACATCGTCCACCTCAGCCCCTGCCTCAGCCCAACTGCTGCTGAAATTCTCATCCATGCTTTTGTCATCTCCAGATTCCACGATTCCATGATTTCCTGGACAGCCTCATATCCTCCACCCTCCATAAACTTGAGCTCATCCAAAACTATGCTGCCTGTATCCTATCCCGACCAAGCCCCACTTACCAACCACCCTGTCCTGCTAAGCTACATTGGCCCCTATCCCCCAATGTCTCCAATTCAAAATACTTATCCTCGTGTGTAAATTCCTTCATGGCCTCGCCCCTCCTTAGCTCTGTGATCTCCCTCAGACCTACAACCCCTCCAGAACTCTCCGCTTCTTGCCTCTTGCACATCCTCTCTCTCTTCACCCCGCTATTGGCGGCCTTACCACCAGTCATCTACATCTCATGCACTGGAATTCACTCCCTACTTAAAACCCATCTCTTTGAACAAGCTTTTAGTCACCCCTCCTACTATGTCCGCCTTTGGCTTGGCCTGCATTTTTGTCTGATTGTGCCTCTGTTAACAGCATTGGGACATTTTTCTCTGTTAAAGGTGCTATATTTTTCTCATCATTTTCTATTTAATGCTTCTCTCCTTTTATATTTTTAAAGTCCCATGTAGCATAGTTTACACCAGTGCTCCAAACTGCAAAGCTTCAAGAGAATTGCAAAAACATTTTGAATCATCCCATGCAAGATTTTTACTTGCATTTCCATTTTGTTAGCACACTCTCAATTCTGATGGATTTTCTGCATTTCACATGCTTGGAAATGAAAAGCTAATTATTCCAAGCGTTTCGTGCTTGAGGTGCTATGGAAAAAGAAAACACACCTAATTAACAAGGAGCATGTTACCAGAAATTAATTACATGCAGCTGTCACGTTTTTCAAACACCTTCAGGTAGAATCCTGACAGTACACCTGCCCAGGTATTTCCACACAAGTCACTGTGTTTCAGTAAAAGCATGATAAATGACACATTATACTTCATGAAGTATTCTATACATTTATGCAACAATCATTATATGTCACAAAACTGGGTGAGAGTATGGATTGAACCACACAATTACTGCATGAGATTTCACAGAATTATAGAAACTACAGCATAGGAGGAGGCCAATCAGGCTATTGTGCTTTGCTGATGCTAGCTCGCCAACTGGTGCTATTAGCTGTAATCCTGTTTCCCCATATCCTTTCTATATTCTTTAGTTTCAAATACTTGTCGAATTCCCCTTTAAATGATGTTACAGTGTCTGGGTCAATAGCCACGTCGTGAAGCATTCCATGTTCTAATAAACCTGTGCGTGAAAAAAAAATGCCTCTAACCTCCACCTGTATTCTTCAGATAATAGTGATGATTCACTAACCACTGGAAACAATCTTTAATTATTTGCCATTTCCAAACCTTTTAGAAGTTTTAAAGCCTCTATATGATCCCCCCCACAACCATAATTTTCCTTTTTCCACAGAATAATGGCTCAATTTTGGAAGCCTTTCTTCACAATCGCTTCGTATTATTCTAATATATCTAGATCTGTGTTTAATAACCAATAACAAAAGAGCAGGATAAATTCGGGATATGTAATGAGCATGATTCATATCAGATGAATCGATGGCTTGCCAACGTGTAAGTAACAAAGTCACAAGTGACATATGGTCGGTGCCATGAGTGGGATAATGTATGGCTTCTTGTAATGTTTTCGGTTTATTCAGCATCAGAGAAGTCGTTAACATATAAAAGGACACTGTGTTCATGACAAAGTGTTTGGTAAACTGTTTTGTTTTGGGAGGAGGAAGAGCAAACCACCATTATCACCATGGTGATATCATGTACAAGTGATGTAAAGATGTGTTTGGACAGTATTCGTGGCAACACGGGAGAGAAGAATTGTTCTAATCAGTGGGTACAATGGCACTGTACATCACTCATGAAGATTTCTTCTGGTTTGTTTACAAATACCAACAGAGAAACTCTTCCTGAACCTATTTACATTATCGTCACACATAGATAACAGAGCATGGTTCGTATTTGTAACAAACATGAAAATGGTTTTCCAAGGCACTATTTCATGAAAACAGTGACCCCCCTTCAACATGATTAATGGGAGAAAGAACTTGCATTGACATAGTGCTTTATCTGAGAACAGTGACCGCTCTGCTTGTAGTTCAAACTCAAATCCACACCAAAAGCTCAAAATGCAAATCCACAATCAAAAGTTTAAAAAAAAAATCAAAAACACATCAGAGCAAAAGCTTAGAATCCACCACTCACAGAATCATCTGTCTTTTTTTTCCCACAGCTTACTCTCTTCTTCCTCAGTGAAATGAGAGGGAAATTCTGCTGCTTATCCAACTATTATTAATTGCATTAATACTCATGAAAATAAGTCATTAACATTTCTTTTATTCCATAATTTCTGAAGTATAAAGCAGGCATTGTGCTATTGTAAGGACAGTTATACCAAACAAAACTATAAACCTATCAGCATAAGCTTCCAGCGATAGCAAGGATGTTTGTCCCTGTTTACTAATGTTAGCATAAAAAAGTTAACACGAGTAAACGGAGGAAAATGTCCACTGATTTTTTTTTACTAGCAAGAACTTGCATTTATATAGCGCCTTTAACACAGTAAATATTCCAGGGTGCTTCACAGAGGAGGGATGGGTGGTGAGCAGTAACAAAAGTGTCAGGGGAGATGACCAAAAGCATGGTTGAAGAAATAGGTTCCGAGGAGGATTTTGAAGGTGGAAGGAGAGGTAGCCAGGCAGAGGTTTTGAGGAGAGAGTTCCAGATTAGAGCCCTGAATGTTTGAATGCTCCAGCGCTGATGGTGAAACAGAGGGAGGGGGGATATACACAGAAGGCCAAGGTCGGAATACCCAAGGGTATGGGCTGTGATGTTGGGTGAGGAAGTAGCAGAGATAGGATGGGAAAAGGCCAGAGAGAGATTTGTAAATGAGGACAAGGAGTTTCAATGTGTTGGGGATAGAGAGCCAAGGGAGGTTGGGAAGGACTGGGTGATGTGCGAGTGGAGGACAGAATAATAGCAGCCCAGTTTTTAACAAGTTGGGAGTTTACACAGCTTGTGGAAGAAGCGAAACCTGGAGGAAAGAGAAGCACGGATATTGCTTTCAGTGGCAGTGGAGGTGAAATAAAGGTGCACTATATTGGAGGTAGAAATAAGCAGTCTAGGTGAGAATAGGAGGGATTTGAAACTCAGCTCAGGATCGAATAGGACACCTGAGGCCATGGGCCAGCCTGGAGATGGGTGGAGTCAGGGGTAAGGCCATGGAGGATGGCATTAACTAAGGGAACAAAATATACCCGGCACTGGCACTGTAGCAGAAGATCTCAGCTTCTGAGAGGAAACCAATAGAAATGAGAAGTGCTTGCTCTGTGCTGAATTATCTTTTGCATATTTTCATGATTTTCAACTACAAAGGCGATTGAAAAGGAGCAATGAAGTGTTTAAGAGCTGCAGCAGATGGGGCACACACTTCAGAGCAATTGGCTGCACTCCAGCATAAAAATAAAACATTTGATCTATTTTTCTCATGGCACCTGTGTTTAATATGAAAGAGAAAAATGCAGCTAGTGACTTTTCCTAATTGTGCAACAAGGTTCTATTTATATAGATGACAAGTTGCTTATGCCACTTGTGTTATCTTCAATGGCTGCACTGAGCGATGATAAATTCAGATCCTTTCTTCCTTCCCTTCTCTTCTAAAGGTGTTGATTCATGTTGGGCTACAGCGCCTTGGCTGCTAAGCATCCTCCACTACCTCACCCAAGTTACCATTCTTCCTGTACGAGCCTCCACAGCTATTCAACAGCGGTGTGGTGTCACAGTGTGAGCACAATCCAGTCTTCCTGATGTGGACTTTCCACGAGAGATCACTGGATCGTGATCAGGAGCGGGGACGCTGCCGAGTTTTCCCTTCCTTGACTTGGGGACGTTGAGACCAATTGTGGGATGTCTATTGCTACAACAGATGAGATCAATTAAATCAGCACGGTCCAGAGAACGAACCTGGGTCCTTCTGGTCTGTATGCCCTAGTCTCTCACCAGGTATTCGCATCCTTTTTATTTTCTAGATGCCGATCCAACGAGCCTCATTTATGTTGCCACGCTGGTTTCAGGAGAGCTGTACAATATCAACCTCCCTGTGCCACACTCCCCGTCTACATTTCCACTGTGAGTACACAGCAGTGAAAAGAAGTACTGGCTGCAAATGAAGGAGCGGTTACAATAATTTAGCACCGCGGGCATCACCAGAGTGATATTTACTCCACCAATCCCCCTCCCTTTGGGGATTTCAAGAGTGCAGATGTGTCATTAACAGCTATTATACGGCAAGGCCTCCATATGACACTGACAGATTAAAAGTAAAATAGGCACTGCCACAATTCACCTCAGGACTGAGCCAAGCAAGCTTGTGCAATACATCATTTCTTACATCCTGTTAAAAATTGTAATATGAAACAGACTGCTATTTTATATTGCTTTTTTAGTAGTTTCTTTAACATATTAAATAGACCCCTACTAGAATGCAATTATTATAATATACACATTTCTCAGCAGATGAGTCTTAATATGTGTGCTCAAGGCTACAATTTGCATCCACATACTCTGGTCTCACGCTCGCTCTCTGCCTCACTGAACACTCAGCCCCAAAGTCTCCTGTGTAATGCATTTCGAGCTCTGCAATGAGACAAAAGCCCCAATTTTAACCCAGCCCGTCCTGTGGTGGACGGTGCGGGCAGGGGGTTAATACGATGGCTGGGCGGAAGCTGCTGCGTTCCCGCCCCGCCGTTTTAACTGCCGGGATTCGGGCAGCGTGGAGACTGGCCCAACACAGGCGGAGGCCTGGTTAAAAATGTGAACGTTGCAGACCAATGACAGCATTGGCGCCGCGGCCCGACTGTAACTTAAAGTCGCGGGAGGCCCACGTGGGGCCAAACCCAAAGGCAGCACCTGGCGGCAGTCAGCGTGAAGGCCACGGTAAGTATTTAAATTTACCTTTCTGTTGGTCAGGAGGAGCAGGAGTGCTCCCCCTGACCCTGCAAGAAGTCCATGGGCGTCCCCAGCCCCGGCCTTCCCTCTCCCTACCTACCATCCCCCCCTACTACCACTAACTTCATGCCTGGAACGGTTCCCTTGGATCCCCGCCACCCTCTAGCTCCTGTCTCAAGTTCTGCTCCCGTCAGCCAGCCCTGACGCCACATCCACCGTTTTTCAGGTCGGAGACAGTGCCGGAGGCAAAATGGCCCAGGCTTCAGGCCGAAGTCTTCGCAGGAGTTTCTCGCCCGCCCCTAATTAAAATCGACCTTAGAATAATCGACCATCCGGCTTAAAGCCAAAAATACTGATTTCCCTTTGGCAGACATACTAAATAAACACTCTTAATTAAACCGGCTTCATTTTAGAAGCGGCCAAATTAGGTTGCTATTTCCTACAATCTGACTGGTCTCAAACGCCAGAGCTGAAAACACCCTACCCTTAGCAGTTAGTGTCCTTCTAACCTTTGAACTAGAGCTTAGCAATGGCATTGATCACATGGGTTTTTGACACTAACTGGGCTGTAACTACAGATGGTCCTTATACAGCACGTCAATTAGCAATTCTGATGGGGCCCTTCAGCAAGCTGGTGCTAGTGCACTCATCAGGGAAAACAGCTTGATCGGGAAACAGACACATCTCACTTTCATTAGACTTGTTTAAAGGGACACCACAAACTGGACATCTTAATAGATATGAGGAATAGCCACAATTTAATGGAAATAATTCATGACTGAATCAGATATGCACCGAAACCAATTAATAGTTTGTACAAACTATCTTATCATTATACCTCATAGGACACAAAGTACAAAATACTCAAGCATGGACATACACACAAGCACTCAACTCTCTCTAAAACAAGATCACAATGAACATGTCAACACATTATTAGCTAACTCCACTCTCAACAGTTCAGGGAGTCAATGTAGCAAGATGAAACTAATAGCCAGGTTTTTTACTTCTAAAATCAGGAGCTATTTACAAATGCATCTCGTTTTATGCTGAAACAGTTTTGAATACTCTTTTACATAGAATTACATAGAATGTACAGCACAGAAACAGATCATCGGGCCAAACGGTCTATGCCGGTGTTTATGCTCCACACAAGCCACCTCCCACCCCTCTTCATCTAACCCTATCAGCATATCCTTCTTTTCCTTTCTCTCTCATGTGTTTGTCAAGCTTCCCCTTAAATGCATCTATGCTATTTGCCTCAACTAGAGTATTCTAGTACTGTCGCATAACTGTGAATACCCTGTACTTTGCTCTGCTTCCCCCTTACATTATCATGATGTATCGTAAGATGGATGGAAAACACATGTGCAATTCAGAACTTTTCTTATTCATTTGTTAGCATATAAAATACGAAGGATTTGAAGCTACAATTATGTGGAAATCTGCTTCTTTACTTGTCCCAGCTGAATGAGGCTATACACTGCAAGAGGAGTCTGTAAAGGAGTCTGCAGTTTATTCTCTCAGCCTTCTGGCTAAATGGCAAAGAACAAACTCGCATTTATATAGCACCTTTCACATTTTCAGGATGTCCAAGTGTTCCCAACCATTTTTGAAGTGCAGTTACTTGTTATGTGGGCAAGTGCGGCAGCCAATTTAAGCACAGCACAGTCCCTCAACAGCAAATGAATGCATTAATTATCGGATAATCTGCTTTTTGTGATGATTGAGAGAGAAATCCCCGCTCATCTTCAAATAGTGCCTTGCACAGGCAGATGGGGCCTTGGTTTATTGTCTCATCTGAACGACAGATAATGCAGCACTCAAGTGTCAACATGGATTATGTGTTTAAGTCCATAGTGGAGTTTGAATCTACAACCTTCTGTTTAAGAAGCAAGAGGGATATCAACTAAGCCAAGATGAATCTGAGGCAACAGTCAGCAGCTTGCTTACCACTCTGCTAGCTATGGTCATTGTGTCTCTTGACCTTTCTTTTGTTCCTCCCAAGCTCCAATTATGCCTCGTCCACTCTCTTCCTTCTCTTTGCATCCTAAAGTCAATGAAATCAAGACCATTGCACTGATTCCCATTCTATCTCATTCATTCCCAGTCCTTCAAAACTATGGAACTTCCTAATTTCCTCAGTCTTTCCTTCCTTCTACGATCTTCAGGTTTCCAAAACCCAAGCTTGAAGGCATCTAATTTCTCCTCAATTTACCTCAAGTTCTCTTCTCAAACTTGGTGATATCCTGCACTCTGGACCTTAGACCTTCACCGAAGTTTCTCTATTAAAATAAAAATTACTTAAGGAGGGATGAATGTAGAAGGCTGTGCATTGCTTGCTCTTTGGACCTGAAGGACAATGGATACAGAAGCCCAAAACTCACTGATCACCTCAGTTTTTATGACAGAGTCTGAAGCCCATTCACTTGAGCACATTCCAGTGAGGTAAGAGTCTTTCTGTGAGGAAGGAATAAGATCTCATTTTTAAAGATTCAACATGATGAAGTAGTGTTGAATAAAACTCAGGAAGATGAGAGAACGAGTGTAATTCTACATGTTAAGATGGTAATGCCCAGTCTGATTCTGTGCTTCGAGCACTTTCAGCTGCAATGATTCATGTAGAGCGACTGAAATTGTCCTTATCCTCTTTGGCTGAGTGGCGCATCATGAATTTTTCATGAGTAACTGCGCTCAAGTACCATTCCGCATGGCCCAAAATAGCATCAGAGATGTTATTTATATCGTGTTATTATTTGCACAGGACAAAAATAGCACCTACAGATCCCTGCCATGATATTCATATTGCTCAGCCAACACAAAATCAATAAAGTGATTGCTCCTGGTTGTGTGTTGCATGGCAACATGTTTTCATCTAACCAGTTAGAAACTATTTTCTGCTTCATATTTTCACTTTTATCTAGTTTATAGTCAACACTTCAAAGCTGCTCACACATTCGCTAAATTCAGCAGGACCCGGGACCTTCAACAGGGAAAACTAAGAAGTGCACCTTCAAAATAGATTTTTAAGGGTCAATTGTTGCTGTTAACTGACAGGCTCAATGAGGAACTCTGCAAAGCATACTCGGAAACAGGGCGCACCGCGCACCGAAACAGGGCGCACCGCGCACCGAAACAGGCCGCACCGCGCACCGAAACAGGGCGCACCGCGCACCGAAACAGGCCGCACCGCGCACCGAAACAGGCCGCACCGACATTCCCCACGGCCGACTCCAAAACAGGACGCACTGAGTTACCCCATACTAAAACAGGATACACTGACAGACCCCATAAAACAGGATACATCTGTACAACCAACTCCCGACTCTAGATGTGGATTCACTGACACACCTTACACTGGACTCCAAAACAGGGTGCACTGTCACACCCATTACCTGACCACAGAAGAGGATACACCAACACACCCAAAAATCAGATTCTAAAACAGGGTACAGGACACCTGACTCTAGAACAGACTCCACTGACACACCCCACATCCATCTCCAAAACAGGATACACCAACACATCACACACCCGATCCCAAAACAGGATACACCAACACATCCCACATGTTATAACTGGAAAGCCAGGTGGTAAAGGATAGAATACTGGAGCATATCTTCAGTTGCTTCCAAGCCTTTATTCCCCCAGATCCCATTACATACCATGTAATAAATGGATACAAGATACCCCAATTGATACCACCACCTGAATACAATTAACACTAATTGATATAAATCACATGGATACAATTAACACCACACCCAATCCCAAAACAGGATACACTAACACACCCCACACCCAATCCCAAAACAGGATAAACTAACACATCCCACACCCGATCCCAAAACAGGATACACGAACACACCCCACACCCAATCCCAAAACAGGATAAACTAACACATCCCACACCCGATCCCAAAACAGGATACACTAACACACCCCACACCCAATCCCAAAACAGGATAAACTAACACATCCCACACCCGATCCCAAAACAGGATACACGAACACACCCCACACCCAATCCCAAAACAGGATAAACTAACACATCCCACACCCGATCCCAAAACAGGATACACTAACACACCCCACACCCAATCCCAAAACAGGATAAACTAACACATCCCACACCCGATCCCAAAACAGGATACACTAACACATCCCACACCCGATCACAAAACAGGATACACTAACACACCCCACACCCAATCCCAAAACAGGATAAACTAACACATCCCACACCCGATCCCAAAACAGGATACACTAACACATCCCACACCCGATCACAAAACAGGATACACTAACACATCCCACACCCAATCCCAAAACAGGATAAACTAACACATCCCACACCCGATCCCAAAACAGGATACACTAACACATCCCACACCCAATCCCAAAACAGGATACACTAACACATCCCACACCCAATCCCAAAACAGGATAAACTAACACATCCCACACCCGATCACAAAACAGGATACACTAACACATCCCACACCCAATCCCAAAACAGGATACACTAACACATCCCACACCCAATCCCAAAACAGGATAAACTAACACATCCCACACCCGATCCCAAAACAGGATACACTAACACATCCCACACCCGATCACAAAACAGGATACACTAACACACCCCACACCTGATCCCAAAACAGGATACACGAACACACCCCACGCCCGATCACAAAACAGGATACACTAACACATCCCACACCCGATCACAAAACAGGATACACTAACACACCCCACACCCGATCCCAAAACAGGATACACTAACATACCCCACACCCAATCCCAAAACAGGATAAACTAACACATCCCACACCCGATCCCAAAACAGGATAAACTAACACATCCCACACCCGATCCCAAAACAGGATAAACTAACACATCCCACACCCGATCCCAAAACAGGATACACTAACACATCCCACACCCGATCACAAAACAGGATACACTAACACACCCCACACCTGATCCCAAAACAGGATACACGAACACACCCCACACCCGATCACAAAACAGGATACACTAACACATCCCACACCCGATCACAAAACAGGATACACTAACACACCCCACACCCGATCCCAAAACAGGATACACGAACACACCCCACACCCGATCCCAAAACAGGATACACGAACACACCCCACGCCCGATCACAAAACAGGATACACTAACATACCCCACGCCCGATCCCAAAACAGGATACACTAACACATCCTACACCCGATCCCAAAACAGGATAAACTAACACACCCCACACCCGATCCCAAAACAGGATACACTAACATACCCCACACCCGATCCCAAAACAGGATACACTAACATACCCCACACCCGATCACAAAACAGGATACACTAACATACCCCACACCCGATCCCAAAACAGGATACACTAACATACCCCACACCCGATCACAAAACAGGATACACTAACATACCCCACACCCGATCACAAAACAGGATACACTAACATACCCCACATCTGACTCTACAATCTACACTTGACTAAAACCACGCACTTAACACCCGACAATGTCAGGATGGACTTGCTTGCTCTACTACTAACTGTGTAGTTGTGTAAACATATTTTAAAAATCAGCAAACTTGGCATCTACAGCAAGTGTGTGGCTTACTCACCTCTTGACGCTAAATGAGGCAGCATTGAGTTGGTGTATGGATCTTTCACCTCCTTAGTGCTACAAGAGGCTGTGTGAGGTGTCTGTGGACTGCTATTCTGGCAATGAGAGGACAGATATGACTACCTTATTTCATCACTCGACAGGCTTTTTGGGACACTGAAGTTGACAATGAGCAAGGCTGATATTTCTTTTTCACCAGCTTTTCCAGTGATCCTCACCACTTGTTTGTCTGAATGTACTTTAGAAGCTGAATGTATTTTAGAAGCTGAATGTTTGTGACTGAAGAGAGGCAGGCAGCCTAGTGGGTGCAGCACCCTCACAATCAATTCACTCAACAGCTATTGACGTGGTCTCCTCAGCAGCCCACATAACACATCATTTGACTGCCCACTCTTCCATGCTGTCAATATCTGCCTCTGGTGATTTAGTTTCTCTTTCATGTGGGGAGCTAGTCAGATGGTGACATTGTCAACAAAGTAGGTATTAAATTTTATGACATCAACCAAACCACTGATGAAGATGAGTAAATAGAATGGGGCCGCGAGAGGGAGAAGGATTGCCTATCAGACTTTTTTGTATCCAGCCCAGGATTGCAGGAGAGCAGCTTTATCCATTTCAAGCCATCAGAAATACTACTCAATGCCAGCTTCTCAATGCAGCCAGGATGTCAACATTTTTAAATCTCTAGAAACGTTATGCAAAGAAAGAAAAAAGATCTTATGTTTATACTGCAACTTTTATCTCCTCAGGACGACCCAAAGCCAATGAAATGATTTTTGAAATGCAGTCACTGTTGCTATGTGAGCAAACGTGGCAGCCAATTTTCACACAGGAAAGCACCACAAACAACAATGAGATAAATGACCAGTTAATCTGTTTTGGTGATGCTGGTTGATGGATAAATGTTGGCCAGGACACCGGGAGAACTCCCCTGCCCTTCTTCAAATTGTGTTATGGGATATTTTATGTGCACCTGATCAGGCAGGAGAGGCCTCCGTTTAACATCATCCAAAAGACAGCATCTCTGACAATACAGCACTCCCTCAGCACCGCACTGAAGTGTCAACTTCGGTTAAGTGCTCAAGTCTTGGACTGGAGCTTGAATCCACAACCTTCTGACTAAGCGGAGAAAATGCTACCACTGCCATGTTGACACTGGACATTGGACAAAACATAGGTGAAGCCTTCGGTAAATATTCTGTGATAGTTGGACATTCAGCACTGGAACTCCCTTCACTGAATAAACTTTCACTCTAGGAATGATTGGCAACCCTGGTTATCCTTTACAAAAGTGCATTGTGAAGGGTTTCCACCACTTTTCTATTATCAATAAACTGAGCTGGACATGAACTTAAACCACCAGGGCTGATGAGAGTAATCCTTTTAATGCCTTTGACTTCCCTGCAATCTCTTTTCCTGAATGTGCTTCTCTGCCAAAGGACATTGCAATTCTCCCCCTGATACTTGCTTAAACCATGAACATTTCAGATCATTATCGAACACACAGCTCAACACCGGGATGTGACAGTGTCTAATTTGCTCAGACAATATAAAATCAATGAATAAGAACTCATGTGATTTGTTTTCTCATTTACATATTCTCTGTTCAATTTTTTAAAAACAAACTGACAATCGCCTATTCTGTTCTGTTTATCTGCTACAACATTTGTACAATGTGGATGGCCAATTCTGAGATGCACTTAGAAGGAAACAAATGCCTCACACATTTCAACAGATAACATCCATAAGCCTCAACCTGTGAATATTAAGTGAAGAATGAATCAAATAGATTTCATAATCTGTGCTCTAAATCATACTTGAAACAGCACTGTAATACGTTGGTGCAGGTTATTAGTATTTTTGATGCTAACCTTAATTTAGGCTTTTTATTTCATAGAATTAAATAGAATTCACAGCACAGAAACAGGCCATTCGGCCCAACTGGTCTGTGCCGGTGTTAATGCTCCACACAAGTCTCCTTCCATTCTACTTCATCTCACTCTATCGGCATATCCTTCTATTCCTGTCTCCATCACATTCTTATCTAGCTTCCCCTTAAATGCATCTATGTTATTCGCTTCAACTGCTCCATGTGGTGGCGAGTTCCATAGTCTAACTGCTCTCTGGGTAAAGATGTTGCTCCTGAATACTTTATTGGATTTATTAATGATTATCTTATATTTGTGGCTCCTAGTTTTGGAATCCCCTGGAAATGGCTAGTCAGCTAGTTCCTCCCCTCCCCCCCCCCCCCCCCCCCCCGCACCCCCACCAAAAAAGAAATTTCCTCCCTTCTCACCTCAGGCAGTGACTGTCAGACGACTAGTTGAATGTTTTTACCTGATGTCCAACCTTTCCAGCAGGAATAATTGGATGATGACCAGGAGAGGATTGCGAGCTGCTCACCCGGCCTTGAAGCTAATATTGGGGACCTAATTGCAGCTTCGGCTAAGAGCAACTAATTCCCCACAGTCTGCTGACTGAAGCTAGGTTCTGCCTGGTCGGTACGGCTCAATTGCATAATGGACAAGCATTAATTCACCAAGCCATCAAGGACATTACATTTAACTTTTCTGTTATTAACTAATAACAGCACAATCAATTATTATGAATTTAATTGACTGTTACATTGATGACTCTTAATAATACATAAATCCATGACTCCGTAGATTAAGGGGACCAATTGTATGAAATCTGATCTCAATTCTTTTAAATTTCAATTAAATTAATGCTTCATACAATTTAATTGATGCAGGTGAGAGATCAGGACTGTTCCCTGACAGTGCTGGACACGGTGATACAATGGCAGACCAGGCAGCTGAGTCGAGCTCTTTCAAGTTGCATTCAAATTCTAATAAATAATCTGTGCAGGCACAACTACTAAATGTATTGGATTGCCCATTAATGTGACTTTATTTTGGATTGTCACACTCTGGTGTGCACTCTGGCAGGTGTAATCTGCTATAGCAATATATAATAAATTAGGATTTTATCAACACAATTAGATTACAAGGAGGAGTCATTATTTCAACTTCACAGCAGCTGCTTTGACATAAAACAATCTGCGTCAGATTGGGCATTTCTTGTTGGAATTTCTCGCAGGGCTATGCGAGGGGAGGAGAGGGGAGGGGGCGGAGGGGGGAGGGAGGAGGGATGGGGGAGGTAGCGAGGGATCGCGACAACTGTGGACTTGGGGGAGCATTCCTGCTCCTCCTGGCTCCATGGGAAGGTTTTTAAAGATTTGAAAAAACCCTCCTTTTGTTGGCGGCCACAGGGGCTGCTGTAGAATTCTGCCACCTTCTCCACTCATTGTACAATCATTTCAGCAAGGGGTCCTTCAACCGATGTTAGGCCACTCACAGGTGGAAAGGGGCCTAACACCCGTTTTAGGCAGCTGCCCGCTATACAGACCTATGCAGATACATGGGGCTAGTTGAGAAACTATATTCACCTATACAGATAATTGGGGCGGTTGAGAAACTATACCGAGGCGTTCAAATCATGAACGGTTTTCTTAGAGTAAGTAAGGAGAAACTGTTTCCAGTGGCAGAAGGGTCGGTAACCAGAGGATACAGATGTAAGGTGATCGGCAAAAGAACCAGGACGACATGAAGAAACATTTTTTTTACGCAGCGAATTGTTATGATCTGGAATGCACTGTCTGAAAGGGCGGTGGAAGTAGGTTCAATAGTAATTTTCAAAAGGCAATTGGATAAATACTTGAAGGGAAAAAATTTACAGGGCTACCGGGAAAGAGCAGGGGAGTGGGACTAATTGGATAGCTCTTTCAAGGAGCCGGCACAGGCACGTTGGGTCGAATGGCCTCCTTCTGTGCTGTATCCTAATATGACACTATGATACAGATCTATACAGATACTCAGGAGCAGTTGAGAAACTACACAGACCTATATAGATACTTGGGGCTGGTTGAGAAACATTACAGACCTATACAGATACTCGGGAGCAGTCCAGGATGCATTAGCTCAGGTACAAATGGTCACTGATGTCTATCTGGCACTGTGAGACATGACCGTACAATTCTTTAACAGGTCATTAATCAGCAATGAACAACTTTAAGAGGAGGATTGGGTTGTACAATTAAAAAGTAAGACCAAGAACATTAAACCAGTCAGTTGAAGAATGGCTCATTTCCTGGCAATCCCACTCCTCTTTGTATTGCTGGAGGATGTCCTGTTCCAGTCACAAGTCGATTTCACTGCTTGATTGCAGATTCATAGGAAATTTTATGTTTGGGCTTACGCTAATGAGTTTGCGTGGAAACTTGAGTGTAACTTCATCTCAGAAAAACCAGTGCAGTGTCCAGCGCATTGTGGATGCACTTTGCTGATTGCGCCAGTGGAAACTGCATGTCAGCATGTTTAAGAACCTGAAATCGGGGAAGCTTCTCAGTTTTTAAATGTGACAGAAAATACAATGCAAGGTCTCAGTGAGAATAAATCAAATTTTCACCTAAACTGTATTCAGAATTCCAAATACAAAGGGCCTTGAAAATTACACTGGAGCATAATAACACCTGAATGTTCAACATGTTTGTCTGAAACCCCTTTGTCTGCTCTTTTATGGGAGGCATTAAAAGCTGTTTAAAATAAATGGATTAACCTCTCTAAAATGGGAGACAAAGATATTTCAAATGTACACTATTATCCCACATTGTAATTTCAAGGGCAAGGAGAATTTGCTGGTGACTGTTAACTGCAACTCGCAATGTTTTGCTAACTATGAAAAAAAATTAATTTCAACCTTTCATTCTTTATCAGTGAATGCCACATTGATGTGAATGTTGCAATGAAGTGGGAACATTACAAGGTAAACGCAGAGCTCAGCTAATGAGTTCCTGAAGGAATTTTTTGTAAAAACTTTTGCGAAAGGCCTTAATGTAGTTTAGCCACGGGCTAAAGCAGAATGTTCAAATACATGTGCTTTTTTTTTAAAAGCAAAATTTGTTTTTTGAAATTAAAGGAGGACATTCTTTCTTTATTCTGGGTGTCCTTTGTGAAGGTGAGTGAGGACAGTGTTGTGGAATGAAATGGTTTCTTAGTTTGCCATTTGTGATAGTATCAAACAGGACATCACGCAGAAAGGAAACTCAATGTGGCCTCACCCTTAGAACAATGCCCCCATCCGCACTAGAGTGACACCTCCATTTCTCACAGCTGCTATCTTCGTGTTGTCAGGCTGTTCAGTTAGTGCCAACAAGCAATCTTATCGCTCAAACTCATGTCCGCAGAACTGGGATGAGACTTCTCAAGTCCGTTTTGTATACAAATCAAAACCCTCGAGTTGCTGCCATCAAGATAACTCTTTTTGGTGCACCTTTGCAACTTATGCCTTATCTCATCGGGCACTTTGACATTTGACCGGGTCCCTCTTAGCCAAATTTCAATGGTCCGCCTCCCGACTGGCTAACAAAGTGAGGGTTTTCAGCTAATCAGAGACCAAAGTTTAGTGATGCAGGACTTAGCTCCATGATGGATTGTAAGGAATACAGGAAAACTAGCAAGCTTATCACTCAAAATCAAGAAGATATCAGGAAAAATGTAAAAGAATGCAATACAGAAAAATGATAATACAACAGTTAAAATAGAGACTTGGGAAGGAAAAGGGAAGACAGGCAAAGAAGAAGTAACAGTTTTGGAACTACCTATTTCAATATATTCTAATACAATAATGCTACAGTAATAAAGGTACTATTGACATTGTGGCAGTATTAATACTGTAGAATAACTGCCACGGAGTCAGCAGAGATTTCTTTAAATGGTTGACTCAGAGAATACAGAATTCCATGGGGCTTCCAGCAATCGCGGGGTCAAAAGCCTCAGACTTTTTAATCCTGTCACAATGGACTGGATTTGAATCCTGGTCTTACTGCTGAAAATGTGGAAATACTGAATATATTTCACAGCGTGCGATTCCTATGTCGTTGGCATAGTTATAGGGTATACACCAACAAATGCAACAACGGAATAATGGGTGGGAAACTGGCTTGAATACAATAGTTGACTACACAGCAGTCTCAATTGGGATGGCTGAATAGGTAACACACTGGAACAGAGGCAATTAAAATTTGAGGCAATAGAGACTATTAAAACATGAGTACATTAGCCAGTCCAATTGATCTGGCTATAGATTATATGACTGAGAGGCACTACATTACAATGGAGGTAGGTGTCAGCACATTTGGACACAACTGAAGTCACATTTTTGTTGACTCATGACTATATCCTTTATCCTCGCTGTGTTGAAATGAAGATTCACTGCAGCATTTCCTTCTCTGACTCATTCTTTGACATGACCTTAAAATGTCCTCAACTCCCTCGGTCTTCCCTCTCTCTTATAATGCGCATGCTTTTCAAACCCAAGCTTGATGTCACTTAACCAGTGCATTTTGATGTATCTCAACTCCTCTTCTACTCTTTTTTAACCCTAGTGGGTGTCTGGATTGTGAGTCTTGGCTTTTCACCCAGGATTTTCAATTTAAAAGAAAAAGAAACGTCAGTTGTAGTTTATAGTCCGGAATTTCCTCAGAACTGCTTTGGCTCCGTTGCCATAAGTAACATCGCCAGACTTCCAGCGGCAGAGCGGGAATGGCTCCAAGGAAATTCCGGGCAAATGTGTCCCTTGCGTATGTCCATGTTATAACCCATGTTTATATTATAGTCTATGTTATATATTATCTGTGCTCGATCCTAGGGAGGGGAAAATAACCAGCCAAGGCTCCAATTCTGATGGTTGCTCAATGAGACCAGCTGGAAAGTGATGATTGTCACATGTGAGTGCAATTCTGTCCAGTTTCTCATGATCTGCTGGAAAAAACATTGCTGTGTTTTAGAATCATACCACTTAGCAGCACTTGGGGAATATTCAAAAGTTCTTTCTGCCAGTTATTAATCGTGGCTTGCAATAAATAATTCATTTTTTCTAAATTATTTAAAAATCTTCTATTCTCAGGCTTTCAATATGGATGTAGATGCAATGAAATGTAAACTTTTGTTTTAACTTCAATCCTTCCACGACATCCAATAGTCCACAGGGCAGTGATGAAATAATGGCATCCATTTATATCCTGGACTCTTCACTTTGTCTGAGAGTATGATTGTTTATATCTTTGGAGTATGCAAAGGAAATGTCCCCATCTTATTCACATTGGATTATGCAGGTGGTTTATTAATAGCAACAGAAAGACGATTCAATCTAGATCATGGAGATGATCTCTGCCTTGAGTGAGATCATGGATGATTTTCAAGAAAGAACTGATTTATTAAAGATAACAGCAAAAAAGATTGAATTAGATAACAGCAGAAGAGTAAGGCTAATAGGATACAAACTGCTGATAAAAGATCGATACAAATTAAGAGTTTACAGTTGAAAAATATGGTTTTACATATCTGTCAACTTGGCTCAATTGATATCAGTCTTGCCTCTGAACAGAAAGTCGTGGGTTCAAGCTCCACTCCAAAACTTGATCTAGTCGACATTTCAGTGCACTGAGGGAGTGCTACATTGTCGGAGGTGACGTCTTCTAGATGACACATTGAATTGAGACGCCATCTGCCTGTTCTGGTTGACGTAAAAGATCCGTAAGAGAAGTGTAGAGGAATTCTTCCAGTGTGTTCAGCAATATTTAGCCCTCAACCAACACCACCAAAATAGATCCGCTGGTCTTTTATCTCATTTGCCTTGCCGTGAGTAAACTGACTGCCGCATCTGCCTACAGAACAAAACAGTGGCTACACCTCAAAAAGTAATTTATTGCCTGTGAAGCACTTTGAGGTATCCTAAGGTTATAGAAAGTTTGTTCTTTCGATCTAGAAAGTGAAATACTGGAGACAATGGTTAGGCAAGATCTCACCTAGCAAAAGCAGCCACCATTTTCAAGAAACGCAGCAAGCATGAAATGTAAAAACTGTTCTCGGCGAATTGAAACAAAAATCCAACCACCTCTTGTAACCAAGGTGACAGAGGATGGTATTGTGATCTTCGACTGTTTGATTTGAAGAGAATATACAATACGGCCCAGAAATTCCTTGGGCTCAAGAGGGTGTAAAGAGAGAGTCCCGCCATGGGGCTAGAAATTTGGGGCAGAATCCACTTGTATTGAGTTTCTGCTCCACTTGTAATACCACTTTAAATTCTTGAGAGCTGCTACATAATTTAGTGAGACCCAGAAAAGGCCCCAGAGATAAGGATAATTGATCTCAGAGGGCTTAGAATATTTTGAAATGTCCCCAAATTGCTTCAGTTAGAGCAGCAAAATGTTCACTTGCCTTGGCTCTTTCTTTCAGCCCCTTTCCTGGCCTTGGGGTCCAGCCCCCCTGTCGGAGTGGCTGGGTGCTACTCCAACTTCAGACAGACAAACCGCACTGGCGCTGCTGATGCACCCTTGCAGACATGATGCGCCCGCCCCGGTCATGCAAATGTCCCCACCCACCGTGTACAGGGCTGGCCGTTTTGCATCCTCAGCTGCTTGCGGATGGACAGGGTCTGCTCTGTGGCACCTGCCGTGGCGGGAGAGGGGGGACCAACCCCCAGAAATGTTGGGGTTTATATTCTTTAAACAGAAGCTTAAAAGAGCATAGGCTGGCTCTCTAAAAAGGAAGGTTACTCCAGGCTGGCTGCGACAGTTACGATGAAAGGGCTCCCCTGAAACGTTAATCTTTTTTTTGCTTCAGATGCTGATGGCCTTACTTACATTTCCAGTATTTCACTTCAAAAACAGAACAGAGATACCAGTTCTGGTAAAAGATGATACTGGTGAATTTTGAGTGGTTTTTGTAAATAGATAAGCATCAAATGTTCAGTTCAGAAGCTAACTACGGATGTTCTGACTGTAAAAAGAGAAACATGCCTAATATATTGATTTGCTGAGCATCAAGACAACTAGCCCAGGGGATCAGCAGTAAGAGCATGGTTTGTGTTCAGCTTCTACCCACCCCCTCTCACTCACTCACAGTAGAGATGGATTTAAAAATAGCCTCAAAAACATCCTCAATGTCACCTGAAGACAGGAATATAAACAAACCAGTGGCTGGAAAAAGTGCTATTTTACAAGATACAGAGGTAGCAGTGCTACTTATACATACTGGAATGGCCACAGTGCTATTTATAGCCAGTGAGCAAGGTTATGTTCCTATTTTAGTGCATCAATAAGGATGCAATTTCTTCTCCTGTCCAACCATCAAATATGTTTTATTCCGTTTTTATTTTTGTTTAAGCTACAAATACCACTTGTACCCTGAAGGCCAAGGTTACTGCTGGGAGAATAATGAGCTCAGATCAGGGGGAAAATATACAGCGTGGACAGTGTTTGAAGATGAAGGGACAAATCAAATGTGACTGTGGGTCTGCATCACTTGTCCACTGCTTTGACACCATGAGGTGCAGCCGGGGTCTACTAGTTACAGAAAAAAACAATAAGGGGAAAAAAGTTTGTGATGTAAGAGGCAGATTGCAACAAATGCGATGCAACAAATAGGCTGTGTAGAGAAATATGGCTTTGTGACTCCATATTTCTGCTCTCTGTCAAAAATCATTAATGTTAACCTCAACATATTTCCCTGTTAATGGACAGTTGGTTTGTGTCGTCTAGTCTCGCACCACCTGCCCATAGTTGCCACCTGACATCAATGCCAGTGTTACGTCAGCTGTTCAGTCTTGAATTGGTATTGGGGAGACCAGCTGAAGTCAGCCCTGAAGGTAGTTGTCACTGCAAAGCCTGTCCTTCCTGTAGATGTGAACTAATGAGCTGTACAGGTACAAATCAGACTGTGTGCGAATAATATTTCACTTTCTGATCTTAATTTTAAAAAAAATTGTATTAAAAATGACATTTGGGGCTCGATTTTAAAATGGTGGCGGGTTGGCAGTGGTGGGGGGGGGGGGGTGAAGGTGCGCGTGGCAAACCCGAATTTAAAAAAAACTTATCTTTTCCAACGCGACCGCGATGTAAGTGATGGTGATTAAAGTTCTTTCTGGGTTTCGAGCCCGGCAGCCCCTGATTGACAGGCTGGCTGCTGACAGGAGCTGCAACGCCGGAGGGGGAGGAGGGTGGAGCGAGAGAGAGAGAGAGAGAGAGAGAGAAAAGTCATCCGGCGCTGGAACAGAGAGTGGAGGGCGCTGAAGGTCGGCTGGGGGGGAGGGGGAAAGAGGGGAAGATCGGGGAGGGGAGTGGGGGAGATCGGGGGGGGAGGGAGAGATTGAAGAGGGATATCGGGAGCTAAGAGGGACATCGGAGAGGGGGACATCGGACATCAGAGCAAGGTGGAAAAGTAGGTTTATTTTGTTCTTTTAACTTTGTGCAATGGTTTTTTATTTAATTTATTTCATTTATTTTTGCCTGATCCGGCCCTTCATACCTGGCTTCACCAGGCATGAATTGGAAGCCGTGGGAAAGCTGCCCTGGTGAGTTTAAAATCGTTTTAACTATCTACTATGTCAATGAGGTACATTTGTACAGTACAGCAGAATAATTATTCCTGTGTTCAAAAAATAATCTTTTGCATGTCCTAATGTAAGACCATACATCATACTATATCTATAACCCTGATCTAAATTACATAACTCTTTGGTTCGAGCTGGCACCAAGATGGCAATCTGATCATGGGAGATTGGAACCAAGTCTGTGGCAGACTCAGATAACTGAGTCAAGCAGGTACCCAGTACGCCAGGGTGCTTTTGACAATCGACCCACCAACATAGCTTGCTGATGGAAAATGGAGGTGTTGACTTGTTAATAGAAGCTGGGACTCTTCCCGCTTGACTCCGGATAACCAGGTAACCCAGTGCCTTAATGCATAGGGCGGTCCTAGCTAGACAAGCTGGGGAAGTTTCCCACTGCTCTCTAGTGGTTTTTAGCCGGTTAACCTCCAGCTGTAGAGCTCTGTGTACCCGATGCCTGAGCTCTGTTGACCTGTGCCTAAATATTCTGGGGTCAGTGGGGTGTATCCCTACACAAAGACAATGTGCACTCATATCAGGCAATTAGAAGTCTATCTGTGGGGAGTTCTCATTAGTTTGGTTTGGAGACTCTTAAGCATATTGGTACGGTTCCATGCTTGTCAGATATCCAGCTGACCAAAAAAAAATGCATCCTGAACTAACCCACTCTTTTATATTTCATTCATCCGGAATTCATCCCCCATTATTCTAAAATAAAGACAAAAATCAATGGAAATGCACAATATGTGTCAGTCAGTGTCTGAAAGAGAAGGATTGGTTAAAGTTGCAGATGTGGCCCTTTGCTGGATCTCTAGTACTGATTAAAGTCTCACCTGAAATGTTAACCTATCTTTCTCTTTTCAGATGCTGACTGACCTGTTGTGCATTTCAATTAGTTGTGTGTTTTGAATTCATATTTCCAGCATTTAAGGTTTTTCTTTTTGTCTGTGCCTATCATTCTGTAAGTACTATATCCCCAACTATTCTATCTATAATGCATCCTCACCTATTATATAAAACTACTGCACAGTACTTGCTAGTGACTAGTCCCAGTAAAGCTGAAAATGTAAAATGTTCCTTTTACAGGAAAGTGTGATGAGAACCCATTTCTAGGACATAAACACAACACAAAATCACTTCTCCCTATCCTCCCCCAACGGACAATGATTAATTTCACATATTACAGAAGGTTACACTACTTTGTGCTCTGTCAGGAAAGGTATTTCCTTACAATTTCAGTCCAAAGTATTTTATACGATTAAAAAAAGAGGAATCAATAAAAGGCTTTGATCTCCAAATAAAAATATCAGGCCTATTTCTTCAGCTTTCTAGCATTTTTCCCTCTGTTGCTGAGATCTCCCCTAGAGTTTAACTACAGCCATGCATCAGCCCCCCTGACAATTACATTAAGAAAGAGAGATAAGGAGAGGCTAAGATCTATGCAGTTATAGCTTTCTCCCTTCCCTCAAGATGCCATGGGTGCCAGCAGCCCTTCATTACCCCATCTGAGTGGCCATCCTTCATCTGTAAGCCCAAATAGAGACCATGGGGTCGATTTTACAATGGTGGCGGGTTGGCAGCACGGGGGGGGGGAGGGGTGTGAAGGTGCACGTGGCAAACCCGCATGAACAAAACTTACCATTTCCGACGCGATCGCATGTCGATTGCTGATGATTAATGTCCTCTCCTGGTTTCGCGCCTGATTGACAGGCTGGCTGCCGTTAGGAGCTGCAACGTGGGGGGGCGTGGCAGAGAGAGAAAGAAAGAGATCGAGACGCTGGAATGGAAGTCCGGGGTGGGTGGGGGTGGAAGATCGAGGGGGGAGAATGGAAGATCGGGGGGGGCGGGGGGAGAGTGGAAGATCGGGGGGGTGAGGGGAAGATCGGGGGGACGAAGAGTGGGATATCGGGAGGACATCGGGGAGGGGTGAAGAGGGGGAGATCGGGGGGTGTGAAGAGGGGAAGATCGGGGGGTGTGAAGAGGGGGAGATCGGAGAAGGAGACATCGGACATCGGAGCAGGGTACAAAGGTAGGCTCATTTTGTGTTTTAACTTCCTTCTATGGTGTTTTATGTAATTTATTTAGTTTCTTGTTCCCTGGATCCGGCCCTTCATGCCAGGCGTGAATCAGAAGCAGTGGGCAAGCCGCCTAGGTAAGTTAAAAATCGTTACAGTTACTTAATCTGTCACAGGTAAAGTGCTTTAAGTACCTCAATGAGGTACATTTGGCTCTTTAACTGTCATCCCGCTGGCTTTAATTGCCAGCGGGACTTCCGTTTTCGGGTCGTCCGCACGCACACAGGTGGGTCACTGCAGCGAGCGCACAGAACAAATCTTCCCCTTGGTGTCCACTTTCCAGCAGCCGTTACTGGATGGTCATCAGGAGAGGACATCCCTTCCTGGGAAGGTTTTTCCCTTCCTTAGCCCAGATACCGGGACCAATTGTGGCACCTTTACTGCTGCCTTGGCTGAGGTCAGGCATCAGAAGAGGCCAGGCACTGAGCCAGAGACATCTTGGGCCAAACTGAGCAAAACCTGACTGCCTTTTGCGAAATATTCAAATATACTTCAGCACTACCATTTATCTCCACAGTCCCATACAGCTGCATACTGCTGGGCTGACATTACAGCTTTAAACCTCAGCTTGCTGTAGATGGATTTCTAGTCTAAAGAAATACCATTCCAGAACACAGGTTAAAACTGGTAACACAAATCCATATGTACTCTCACCTTCAGCATGGGGATAGGAAGTGCCTTTCCATCCTTGTCCAAGGAAACATAAGTAAAGAATGCAGTCACAGCATGAGCCTTCCCTTTTGGACTTTCTAAGACATGGTCGACATCTACAAAAACTTCAATCTCCATGGATTTGTTGCTGGTAAATGTCATTCGACCAGACACAGTAATTACAGACCCTGTAAAGGGAAAACATCTCTGGTTAGAAAGAAGACATCAAATTCTGTCTTCAGAACAACTTGTGAAAGAAGAACTTGTATTCACATTGTGCATGTCACATCCTCATCACATCCAAAAGCACTTCACAGCCAATTAATTATTGCTGAAGTGCAGTCACTATCAGTAGAAAATTTTCACACTGTGTTGGTTGATGAATGGGAATATTGGTCAAGACACTGGGAGAACTCTTCTTCAAAAAGGTGTCATGGGATCTTTTACATTGCCAAACATGTGAAGGGGGCCTCTGTTTAGCAACTCATCCAAAAGATGGCACCTCTGACAATTAGCAATCTCTTTGTGCTACACTGAAGTATCCGCCTATATTTATGTGCTCAAGCCCTGGAGTGGTGCTTGAACACAATTTTCTGACTCAGAGGCAAGAGTGCTACCACTCAGCCAGGCTGACACTTGCGCTCTGTTACCTTGCACAGAAATCCAATGTATTCCACTTGACAATGTATTGGCAACACTCAACACTGCTCTACATGTAACATACTTGATTGGTGTAATATCCTTGATTATAGACCTCTTCCCCTACTTCAGGGGAATTCACCCCTCCTCTCATAACCTCACACATTCAATCATTTGCAATTAAATTAAATTAAATTAAATACTAAATCCAAGGTCGATTTGTGTCATTTTTTTTTATTCGTTCATGGGATGTGGGTGTCACTGGCAAGGCCAGCATTTATTGCCCATCCCTAATATATCATCATACCAGGTGTGTTTCAGTCCTGTTGTGATGTTTGTCAAAAACATAAGATTATTATCTCTGGGCTGCCTTCAGTGATGACAGTTTTTTCAAATGACTCAGCCTAACTGTGCACTTCAAGTATTTTATGTGAAAATTTAGAAACTTCAACATCATTATTGGTCAAGATTATATCAGTAAGTATGAATCATTATGCATCACTGACATACAATAATGAAGTGCAAGTAGTGTTCTAGGCCCTGACAGATAAAGGATGGCCAGTGGAGCATTATTTTTAAAAGGTATATTTTCTCAAGTGCACTGTCCAGTCTGGTGCTGAGCCACAGAGACTAGGAAAGTCCCCTGTCCTTGGTCTGTTAGCTGTTGAGTGGTTCTAGGAGCAGTATGATAGGCCGTGGCACCTCTAGGGTGATGGGGAGGAAATCAGCCTGCATTTCCTGTTCTTGATCACTGATCAGTGGCCCCACCCCCCAGCCGATGATAACTGCATATGAGAACAAGAGGTGAGCAAAGGATTGGGTTTAGCTATGATTGTTGGAACCTGTAATGTGTTTCTCTTTAAGATATTTGTCCAATTATGCCTTGAAGATATTTAAGCTTCTTGCCTCTACTACCTCCCTCAATAAGCTGTTCCAATAACCGACTATCCTTTCAGTGAAGTAATGCATCCCATCTAAATCTACCTAATCTCAGTTTAAACTCTTGTCCCTTTGCTATCTTGGTTGTCAAGATTATCAAACTACTCAAAGAATTCAGCAACAGTTCATAGCTGCATGCACCCACATACAATAGTTGCTAGGTTTTCTGGCATTGCGTAAACCTCAAACAACAGCATCTTCAGAATTAGCCAACACCTTGAGAAAATGATTGATAAAATTCTTAATGATACAAACTAATCAATGAAACACCAGCTACATGTAAACAGACTGAAAGAATAATTTCTTGCAAAATTGGGTGAACTGATCCAGAATTCTGATTCAGAATTCATGTTTGTGCAGCCTCCAAAGGAACAGTAAAGGAAGCAGAACAGGGTAGTGCTGTCAAAGTTGCTGCATTGGTCATACCATTCAAATGTCTTATCCGTGACTTTTATGTCCAGTGACCAAAGCATCTATTACACCACAGCATAGGTCACACTCAAGTTCGCAGGTCACTGAGGTACACCTATACACCATATTTTACAGCAAGGATACAGCCTGCGCTCTGGATCTGGCCTGCAAGGTCAAACTGTCTGATCCCCATATGGGGAGCACTGCTGCATTCCCCATCCCTTTAGCGCAGCTCTCAGCTCCTCCCGCTTTGGGGCCGCTGCCAGTTTCTACCTCCTATCGAAGCTCCCCCAGCGATTGATCGCTGCTTCAATTTGCACAATATCAGGAATTCCACCACACAATATGCGGCAGCCCTCACCTTACCTGGTGCAGCAGGAGGTAGGTAGTGGCAGCAGAACTGAGGGGTCAAGGAGCCAGGGGGCCCTCCTGAGGGGGAGAAGCTTGGAGCTACGGGAAGGATCGGAGAGTGCTAGCATGAAGTTGGAGGTGGGAGGGCAGAATAGTGGCAGCATGAAGTCTGAGGGGGTGGGGGAAAAGGGAACAAGAGAGCCACCTTGAATTTAGGGGGGTGGTGGGGGGAGGGGGGGAGGATTCAAGTGGCAATGCATCAAAAGGATGTGCCAAGGGTAGGAAACCATGGGAAGTCCTAAGCAGGTGCCTAACATTAATAGAAGTAGCAGTAATATAGTGTAAGGAATCTCACAACACCAGGTTATAGTCCAACAAATTTATTTTAAAATCACAAGCTTTCGGAGATTATCCCCTTCGTCAGGTGAATGACTCATTCACCTGACGAAGGGGATAATCTCCGAAAGCTTGTGATTTTAAAATAAATTTGTTGGACTATAACCTGGTGTTGTAAGATTCCTTACATTTGTCCACCCCAGTCCATCACTGGCATCTCCACCTCATCAGTAATATAGTGGTTATGGACTTGCAACCCAGAGGTCCAGAGTTGAAATCCTACCATGGCAAGTTGTGAATCTGAATTCAATAATTCTAGTAATCAGTGGGCCAGCACCAAGAATAAAAATGACCTTGAAAATTGCCAGATGTCGTAAAAACCCAACTGGTTCACTAATGAGCTTTATGGAAAAGGGATCTGCCACCTCTACCCAATCTGGCCTACATATGACTCTAGCCCACACAGCGTGGTTGACTCTTAATGGCCTCTGAAGTGGCCTAATGAGCAACTCAGTTATAAAATCAATTGCTTTGGCAATTAGGGACAGGGAATAAATGTGGCCTTGCTAGCGTCAGCCACTTCTCAAGAACAAATATTAAAAAAGTATACAACTTTTCACATAATCTGCAGGTTTCATGATAAGCAACTGAGTGGTCCACAAAAGGAAAACATTTGGATATCCCTGCTTTACAGTATTCGGTTGAAATTGCAAAGACTCTACGGCCAGCATAGAGCCTTGCGAGAAATGAAAGAGAGAACTTGCATTTATATAGTGCCTTTCACGACCTCAGGATATCCCAAAGTGCTTCACAGCCAATTAAGTACTTTTGAAGTGTAGTCATTGCCGTAATGTAGGAAACGCAACAACCAATTTGTGCACAGCAAAATCCCACAAACAGTAATGAGATAATGACCAGATAATCTTGGGTAAGACACCGGCGAGAACTCCCCTGCTCTTCTTCGAAATAGTGTCTTGGGATCTTTTATATCCACATGAGAGGACAGACGGGAGCCTCAGTTTAACGTCTCATCCGGAAGATGGCACCTCCAACAGTGCAGCATTCTCCCCAGTACTGCACTGGAACGTCAGCCTGGGATTACGTGCTATAAGTCTCTGGAGTGGGACTTGAACCCACAACCTTCTGACTCAGAGGCGAGAGTGCTACCAACTGAGCATAGCTCAGAGACAGAGCTACAACACCACAGTCCTGATTCTGCAACTCAAGCTCACGTGTAGCTTCGGCCCCACACCAGCAGTGGAGCCTTTCAATTCCGATCCTCTTACGTTTCTGCAACAGTAAAACAGTCAAGATAGATATTGAGATGAAGTTAACACCAATAAAACAAGGTGCAAAGGAAATACAGCTTTTTATCCATAGTGACAGATTTGCTAATTAACACTTTTCAGTCAGCAAGACTACTGGAGTGAACAAAATGTGACGCTGTTGGAAACAACAGCAACACTATTTTAAATTGGTTGTGGTATGGAAGACTCAGAGTTAGGACTTTCAATCTTTTCGTATATCTTATACAATTTTCTCTCCAATCTTGATGGGGCTATGGTTTGTTCTGGGTACAGTTGAACAGATGACGACAGCCCCTCCAGAGCCACACTCAAGCTACCATTCTTCAACAAAAAGAAAATGGGGAGAGATGTATAAAGGGCAGCTGTTCCGTTATCACCCATTTCACACTATCGCCCAAAGTCAAAATTACCCTCCATGGCTGAATGTGGAACTGTGCACCAGCAAGAGTCAATGCCTTCAGAAGAGGAGGGGAGGAATAAAAATGGAGAAAACCGGGAAGGAGGAAGGAAGTGGCATCAATATGAGCTGATTCCTCAATGGGGTGTGGGGTGGTGCTCACAGGGAGCACATCTCAAGAAACAGCAGGGGCACAACCCCTGATTTTCCTGTCGATTTGAAGTAATGGATGTAAAATCAGGGACTCCAAATCTGCGCGTGCCCAACCAATGCTCCCTGCGAGCCCTGAGCTGCGCCGGGGGCACCCGGTCGGAGAATCAGCCCCTATGGTGCAAGTGTTGAACATTACATTTATATTTTGCTCCAGCGTGCAGTCTGCCCTTAAAAAATGCTGAGAGCAAAACCCTTCCTGTTCAGGAAACGACATAACATGTAGTACGTGACAGATTAGAGGAAAAAGTATGGTTAATTGAGAATAATTTTGTACTCCCTGCAAATCTAGTGTTTGGATCTTATCACCTATCATTTTCCATGACAAAGGTTCTTAGTTTTTCCATGAATCACTTTTTTCACACAGAGAGAAATGGAGTTGTAACAAACAGCATAGGCAAATGTATTGAGTGTGTAAGTGTGAGTGTGTATGCATGTTAGTATGTGTGTGAGCGTGCACATATGTGATGGTGTGTGTGTGAATGTGGATACATGTGTCTGTGTCTATTTATTCTTGCACAGTTGTAGCAAGAATTCTATTTTTTAGCTATGATTTTTTTTCTCCCCAACAAGAGCGTGAATGTACATTCAGCAGTCATCGTTATGGTTAGTTATGGAAAGAGTTGATTATTCCTAAGATGTGTGGGAGGTCTCAGTTAATGATAGCAGAAGTCCGTGAAGACAGTTAATAATCAGGAATTGCTACCGAGTCCTGGAACAAAGATAAGAGAGTTTGATGTGCAATTATTTCAGCAATAAAAGTGGTGTCATGAAAAAGAGAGGGGAGCAGAAGCAACTCTGAATTTGGAGCAAAGTGAGTGGAAGGATTTTTCAAAAGGGATGAGGGGCTTGAGTTATGTGGGGAGACTAGAGAAGGTTAAGGGGAGATTTAATAGAGGTGTTCAAGATACTGAAGGGTTTTTGATAGAGTAAATATGGATAAACTTTTTCCACTGGCAGGAGGGTCGATAACCAGAAGACACGGATTTAGGGTAATTGGCAAAAGAACCAGAAGGGAGATGAGGAGACATTTTTTTTATGCAGCGAGTTGTAATGACCTGGAATGCACTGTCTGAAAGGGTGGTGGAAGCAGAAATAGTAACTTTCTAAAAGGAATTGGAGATATACGTGAAAAGGAAAAATTTGCAGGGCTATGGGGAAAGAGCAGAGGAGAGTGGGACTAATTGGGTAGCTCTTTCAAAAAGCCAGCACAGGCACGATGGGCTGAGTGGCCTCTTACTATGCTGTATCATTCTATGATTCTTTGAAAAGAAGGAAATAAATTCACGGAGCTGGTGAAAAACGACTTCTGGGTGCAGCCCGTTATGAGGTGGGTCAGGAAGAATTAGGCGTGGCCAGGTTCCCGTGTGAAGCCTCACTCGATGGGAGCACGGAATGGAAAATCGGGGTGCTCCCAACTTACCCGTAATTAAATTGAATCACTAGAAAATTCAGAGCGCTACGAATGGATTGCACTGACCGTCACACTGTGCTCCTGACAAGCGCCGGGAGCGGAACCTTACAAAATGTACCCTCTGAGCTAATATTAAGCATGAAGTTGGTGTTAAGTTTGGCAGGTGAAGCATTTGAAAACCAGCAATCATAAAGTCACTGCATTCAATACTGTGGTGCAGGTCTGGAACAAGGTATAGCAGCACCGTAGGACTTTAAAATTAATTTTCCCCAACAGTTTTGATTTTGGAAAACGTTGATGGTAATCTTAACTGCAGGGTATACATCCAAATTTATGGAGAAAACAATGGTGAGCAATTAAATTGTCATTAAGGGAGTAGTTATGCTACTTGCAGCAGTTTCACTGATGTGGAGCCAGCAGGCTTAAGTCATACTGCCAGCTCCGTTTTGCACTCTGGACTGCGAAAACGGAGATCTGTGCACGAATGGTTAATATTAGCTAAGACCTAACAGGAAAGTTGGCTCGTTGCCAATATTAAAAATCTTTAAAATGAAGTTTCAGAAGTTGTTGGGCAGTCCAACACATCTGGGTATCTGCAGACTTATTAAACTTCATTTTGCACTAGTTGCACTTATATTTCAGTTCAAGTGAAGCCAAAGTGACATGAGCTCATCTCCTTGAGGTGGTCTCACCCCATCTGCTAAAATACAAACCAACTCCAGTTCAGTGATTTCACACCTAAGTTATGCTCCACATTTTTGTGACAACACAGCATGAAAGCTCTTTGCAAAATGTACAGTGGAATTAAAATGTATAGTGGAACTAAAATGTATCGTGGAACTAACCCATAAGAAACAGAAGACTGTGATTTTTGATCAAACACTAGGGGCAGACAGAAAACATCTGAGAATATTGAAACAGATAAGGGTAGAAGCATGGGGTGAGGTTAATAAAATGTTAGATAGGTCATTAGATATAGACTGATACTAGAGGATGTGATGAGAGATAACATGAATCAGAGTTTTTGAAAAGAAGGATCTTGCATTTACATTGTGCTTTAACATGGCCTCAGGATGTTCACATACAATGAATTATTTTTGAAGTGGAGTAACCTTTGTTATACAGGCAAATGCAGCAGCTACTTTGTGCGGAGCAACATCTCACAAATGGCAAGTCAATGAATAACCAGATAATCGTTTTTTGATGATATAGGTTCAGGCAGAAATGTTGGCCAGGACTTCAGGAGAACTCTACTTTTTTTATAATAATGTCATGGGATCTTTTATATCCACCTGAGCAAGCGAAAGGGGACATGGTTTTAATGTCTCATCTGAAAGATAATGCAGCACTCCCTCGCTCCTGAACTGAAGCCTCAGACAAGATTACGTGCTGTTGCGGGTTTTAAAACTACAATCTTCTGACTTAGAGACTAAAAGAATCAGAAGCATGATTCTGTGAATCATAGACCTTTTAGCCAGATATCTATAATAATGAGTACAAAGTACTGGAGTCTATTATAAAGGAAGGAATTGCAGAGCACTCGGCAAGCGTTAAGACAATAATGGGTGATATTATGAGCATGTTATCACATTTCTATGAAATTCTTTTGCTATTTTAACAAGTGCACTAATCTTTTATTTTACAGGAATGTCAGAGGATCTTCAAACAAGTGCATTAATGCATTCATTGCTAATTTCACTCAGTAGGATTTCAGCAGAATCAAAGCCAACAGAGGTTAGGGAAAGATTAAGTCATGCCCAACAATTGAGAAGGTGGGAGATACATATTTTGATTTGGAGAAAACATTTAGTATGGTTCATTCTAGGAGATTTATGGCTAGTGTGAAAAATCACTGAAACAAGATGAAACATCACTGGACTATGAATTGACTGGGCAATCAAAGACAGATGGTAGTTATCAGTGAACATAGTTTTGAATGGGCAATTGTAATCAGTGGCGCCTTTCCAGGCATCAATGCTGGGAACCCTGCTGTTCACAGTAATTATTAACGACCTTCATAAAAGCAGCATCTTTAGATTGATTAAGCTGGTAGATGACACCAAGTTGCAAGGGAAAACAGAATGTTCCTAGGAGAGGAATAACATTCAAAAAGTCGTAGTCATTTTTGCAACTGGGCAGATGACTGGCAAATGGCATTTTATATTAAAAAATGTAATGGAATACAGATTGGTGCTAAAAGTAGTATAAGCAATTACATAATAAGTGGCACATCGTTAGATGAGATGAAGCAGAAAAAAGATTTGGAAGTGCTAATTGAACAAAGGTTGCATCATCACCCAGCATGCCAGCAATTGCCAAGCTAAATAGAGCATTGTGTTGCATAAGTAGGTCCATAGAATATATGTTCAAAGAAAAGACAATGACACTCTAAAAAGTACTCCACCATTTATGGGGTACTTCTGAATGTTGCACTTACAAAAAGAAAAAAAGCAATGAGAATAGTGTTGAGTCTTATAAATAAGTTTTGAGGAGAAGCTAAGGGAGCTAAATCTCTTCTCAATGGAAAGAAAAGGGGAGGGAGAGGAAATATGATCCAAGTTTTTAAAAATCAGTATAGAAGGGAATGAGCTGGCTGGACATGACAAAGTTCTTTGTTTGAAACTAGAGACCTTGATTATTAGCTAAAGAAAACTACAAACTAAATTTAACACAAGAAGTAACTACTTCATCTTATGGAACAGACTGCCACTTAGGAAAAAAAAGAACTTGCATCCCACAAACAGCAATGAGATGGTGATCAGATAATCTGTTTTAGGTGTTGGTTGAGGGATAAATATTGGCCAGAATACCGGGAAGAACCCTCCTGCTCTTCTTCAAAATAGTGCCATGGGATCTTTTACACTCACCTGAGAGGGCAGACAGGGCCTCAGTTTAACGCCTCATTCGAAAGACGGCACCTCCGACAGTGCAGCACTCCCTCAGTACGGCGCTGGAGTGTCAGCCTGGATTTTGTGCTCAAGTCTCTGGAGAGGGACGTGAACCACGTTAATTCAGTTAACGTGTATTCGATTTGAAACATTTGACAAGTAAGTTAACAGACTCCTAATTCAATGGGAAAGAGGAGGAAAACAGGCTTGGGGGTGAAGGCAGGTGGGAAACGAAAATGATCTGAATGGGACCTGGAAGAAGCCCTACATGGCTGGATAAGGTACTGGGGTAAGCACACATCCCCGGTACGAGAACCCACTGATCTGTACAGAGCACTGGACTCATGTGCAGCACCAGCTCTGGTGATTGCTGACAGTAGAAGCCAGATGAGCTGCCTCCAGGACCTCTTTCATAAATTCTGCTCTTACAGAAGTTGGAAGAAATTCAGAAAAGCCAGTTTCTCCCTTGAAATGGCAGAGTACTAGGAAGCAGATCTCTTGTTCAATTACCTTCCATCCTGACTGCATGCAATCTAACTGATGTTGGCTGCACAGACCCATTGTAACGGTTTTACAGCAGGGTGCGATCATTCTCATCTCATACATAATAGAACTGACCTTAAATATCATCATATAGCACAGGTTCATATTGAAAATGGATTTTGTCTATTCATATGTATAGTCAGCACATCTTATGAACAGAAATGCCTGCAGGTGACTAAGCCTCTGGAACTAAGAAAACCCTACAGCCACAAGACGAGGATCTGTGAAAAATAAAATCAATACACTGGCAAAAGAGAAAAATATTAGCTCCAGGGCTATCTTTGCAAGGCAAACATGAAGAGATTTCGTTTCCTCTGCCAGCAAACTCGTTAGTTCCTTTGTGTAAAATTTCTTAGTGTCGTTAGTGCAATTGTTACCCCATTGGCCAGGACACCGGGGAGAACTCCCCTGCTCTTCTTTGAAAAAGTGGGATCTTTTACATCCATCTGAGAGGGCAGATGGGACCTCGGTTTAATGTCTCATCTGAAAGATGGCACCTCCGGCAGTGCAGCATTCCCTCAGTACTGTACTGGAGTGTCAGCCTAGATGTTATGCTCAAGTCCCTGGAGTGGGATTTGAACCCACAAACGTCTGACTCAGAGGCGAGCCATTTACAACAATCTAAGAAAAATGTACAGTATTTCCTCGCCCCCAAGGGTGGGGCATAATCGAGAATGAGAGAGAATGTCCGAGCTACCCAGCACAATGGGTGCTGTTCAGCTAACAGGACAATACTGGAACAGCCAGCGACTTTTAAGATGGCTAGTCAATAATGTCCAGATTAACTATGTTTTAAATGGAGCCATAACTTGAATAACACACTGATCGTTAATGCTGTACTGGAATGATCAGTTCTCAGTCCTGCCTACGACAGAAGTCTTCTTTTACCTCGCAGGCCCATACGAGTATAACAATGCTAATGTGGATTACAGCACTGAAGTAAAGGGTTTGTATTGTTCTGTTAATCCAGAGGCTGTGATGACTGTTTAAAATGGAAGTTTTTGTAGGAAGTTTAAAACTTCCTACAAAAACTCAGTACCCACGGACCAGTTGAACCAGGAACACTTCTCACCATGATGGACGTCTCGGCACTCTACACCAGTATCCCCCACGATGACGGCATCGCTGCAACAGCATCAATACTCAACACCAACAACAGCCAATCTCCAGACGCCATCCTACAACTCATCCGCTTCATCCTGGATCACAATGTCTTCACCTTCAATAACCAGTTCTTTACCCAAACACACGGAACAGCCATGGGGACCAAATTCGCACCCCAATTCGCCAACATTTTCATGCACAAGTTCGAGCGGGACTTCTTCACTGCACAGGACCTCCAACCAACGCTATACACCAGATACATAGACGACATTTTCTTTCTATGGACCCACGGCGAAGAATCACTAAAGAGACTACACGATAACATCAACAAGTTCCATCCCACCATCAAGCTCACCATGGACTACTCCTCAGAAACGGTTTCTTTCTTGGACACACGAATCTCCATCAAAGACGGGCACCTCAGCACCTCACTCTACCGCAAGCCCACGGACAACCTCACGATGCTCCACAATTCCAGCTTCCACCCTAACCACGTCAAAGAGGCCATCCCCTATGGACAGGCCCTGCGAATACACAGGATCTGCTCAGACGAGGAGGAACGCGATGGACACCTACAGACGCTGAAAGACGCCCTCGTAAGAACGGGATATGACGCTCGACTCGTCGATCGACAGTTCCGACGGGCCACAGCGAAAAATCGCATAGACCTCCTCAGAAGACTAACACAGGACGCAACCAACAGAGTACCCTTCGTCGTCCAGTACTTCCCCGGAGCGGAGAAACTACGCCATGTTCTCCGCAGCCTTCAACATGTCATCGATGACGACGAACACCTCGCTAAGGCCATCCCCACACCTCCACTACTCGCCTTTAAACAGCCACCCAACCTTAAACAGACCATCGTTCGCAGCAAATTACCCAGCTTTCAGGAGAACAGCGTCCACGACACCACAGAACCCTGCCACGGCAACCTCTGCAAGACATGCCAGATCATCGACACAGATACCACCATCACACGAGAGGACACCACCCACCAGGTACATGGTTCATACTCCTGTGACTCGGCCAACGTGGTCTACCTCATACGTTGCAGGAAAGGATGCCCCGGAGCATGGTACATTGGCGAGACCATGCAGACACTGCGACAACGGATGAACGGACACCGTGCAACAATCGCCAGACAGGAGGGTTCCCTCCCAGTCGGGGAACACTTCAGCAGTCAAGGACATTCAGCCACCGATCTTCGGGTAAGCGTACTCCAAGGCGGCCTTCGAGACACATGACAACGCAAAATCGTCGAGCAGAAATTGATAGCCAAGTTCCGCACCCACGAGGACGGCCTCAACCGGGATCTTGGGTTCATGTCGCGCTACACGTAACCCCACCAGCGAATAAAAGTTATCTGTTTTTAACTCAACGGGTCATTTTCAGTCTTTCTCTTCCTTTCGGATGTTTCTCCCTCTCTCTCTCTCTGTTTTGTGTTCTGGCCGTTTGTATATTCGGTGGTCCTGTAGGTAACACCTCTCTGTCTGAACACTTTGATTGCCTTGACAACGGGCAGTTGGAATGATTATCTGTAATCACCAGGTATTGTTCTCGGAATATAAATGCGAAAGGTTCAAGGATTTCCTGACATTCACCTGACGAAGGAGGAAGCCTCCGAAAGCTTGTGATTTTCAAATAAAATTGTTGGACTATAACTTGGTGTTGTAAGATTGTTTACATTTGTCAACCCCATTCCATCACCGGCATCTCCACATCATGTTTAAAATGGGAGGAAGGGGCTGACAAAGTTCTGCATCGTGAAATAAATAATTTCCTGGGGGGGGGGGGGGAATCCTTCAATAGTTTGCATATTTCTCTGCTAGCTATTTTAACAGAGGCATTAACCTGTTTGTTTTTATCTTCAGTAAAACAGTGGACAGAGAAGAGTTGTACAATTGTATTAAATGTTCAGCCATTATTATCACCAGCAGTGAGCTGCAGGGAATTCAGGAGAAATTTCTTTACCCAAAGGGTGGTGAGAATGTGGAGCTCGCTACCACAAGAAGTCATTGAGGCACACAGCATAGATGCATTTAAGAGGAAGCTAGATAAGCACACGAGGGAGAAAGGAATAGAAGGATATGCTGATAGGGTAGATGAAGAGGGGTGGGAGGAGGCTCGTGTGGAGCATAAACACCGGCATAGACCAGTTGGGCTGAATCGCCTGTTTCTGCGCTGTAAACTTGATGTAACACTAGTCTTTAGAAAAGCCGTGAATATAAGAAAAGGGTGAGAAAAAAAACACCAGGCCCATCAGTGTTCATCCTATCCATTAGATGGTGATGCCCCACATTCCCTGACCAGCTCCCACTATGAGGATGCTCCTCGCCAGGAGCACCCAGTCAAGAATCAACACTAACGTCCACTTTTTGTGTAATAATCACACGCTTCCAGGGACGAGTTGGCAATCGGTGAATCAGCTCTGATTCTGCAGAGCAAATGAAAAGCGCTGTGTATGGCAAGCACATAGCCAGCTGATATACGGGGACTAGGGGTGGGCATTGAACTCTTGGCTACAGCAGTAAGAAAGGTGACATCCAGATCTTACCCAGCCATGGTTATCATGCACAGTGGTGTGGAGCAAGAGCGCACCGCACCGATCATTAAAAGCGAGATCTTCATTTGTGTTGCACTGGCAGAATGGTGCTCTGAGGTTTGATAGCACTGTCAGGCCTTTCAACTTTAGCAGCCAACTACATATAGTTTTAAAAAAAGAAAGCCTAATAACTAATAACAACTAATGTCACTTCTTCATGGTACTGAATAAGGTTTTAAGAACAGAAGAAAAGCCAAGGATGAGAAAAGACCATTTGGCCCACTGAAGCTCAGCCCTCCAGTATTTTAATTTTCCTAGTCAAGAATGCAATTGTGGTTTGCATGCCCCTAAAGTCTGCATTCTACTACCTTGTTTGACAGATTATTCTAGACATTTAGCACCTGTGTGTAGAAGTTCCTCCTGGTATCTGATCTAAGTTTATTTGTCATTAGTTTATATTTCTGACATCTGGTCAAACTATCCTCCCTTATTTTGAAGTATTATTCAAGAATTACTTTATCTAACTACAAAATATTTGTTACACAAACAGATTCCCCAGTTCCCCTCCTGGCTGTTTAACTGTTCATGATAAACAAGGTCACTGGTTTGAAGTTTTCATTGCAAAACAGATTATCTACAGAAATTGCATTAATTTTCTGGATTCAAAATATAATTATATTGTTCACATTTACCATGAAGTGACTGACATAAAATATATTCAGCATCATGAAATTTATGAGCTTGTGTCCTGTTTGCACTCCCAGAGCAGTATTTGTGTTAGCTCGGCTCAGTCTGGAGTATTCTTGTTGCTGGGCCAGAGGATTGTGTATTTGAGCCCTGCTCCAGGACCTGGGCACACAACTTCAGTGCAGTACTGAGGGAGTTCTGCATTGCCAGAGGTGGTGCCCTTCAGATTTGATGTTAAACTGAATACCTGGTATTCAGGTGGATACTGAAGAAACATGACACTATTTGATCTAATATGGGCAATCGTGGCAACATTTTTCCCTCAACCAATACAATCAAAAGCAGATTTAACTGGTCATTCATCTCATTGCAGTTTGTGAGATCTTGCTGCATGCACAATGGCTGTTGTGTTTGCCTACATAACAGCAATCAGTGTACTTCAAAGCAATTCACTTTATGTGAAGTGCTTTGCAATATTTGTAAGAGATGTGGTAAGGTGCTACATCAATCAAAATCTTTCTTTTTACTCAGTGCCTGATTATATAATCCTGTGAGTAATGTTAAAAATACACTTTTGAAAAAATGGAATGTCAAAACAGACCATTTTTGGCAAATAATTGACAATTTGCGAGCGAGAACCTCTTTTTCATAATTTTTCATTTCTCTTTGGATATGAATTTTGATGTATTGGATGTGTCACTTAACTCACCCACTTCTGCTGTACGAATACTGGAATGATACAGTCACGCTGAGAAGGACAGTCACTGCAGCATATTGCATGCAGCCAATGTGATGTCACCTGCATCCTCTCGATGCTAGTTTAATAATGATGCAATCCAGCACCTTAATGACCCCACGTAAACCAATAATGGGCCCTGAACTGACATTCAGTATGGGGGTTACTTGTATGAAGGAAAGACAAGGTTATCCCAAAAGATGATTTAATAAATTCTGTAATAACACAACATCCATAGTTTTGGGTATATTTCAATAACTGTGTAGTTTGTTTTTACATTAAATGGAATATTTTGGAAAAACTTGGGGTTTTCAGCGTGGAAAGGATACATCTGCGAGACAATTTTATACAGACCTTTAAGATAGTTAAGGGAATGGAAAAGGTAAATCTGGAAAATCACATTAAAGTAAATTGCAAGAGTAGGACTAGGGGACAAACTAGTAACAGGTGCAAACTAGTAAAAGGCTCATTTAGGACTGATATCAGGAAGCTCTTCACAAAAAAAAATAATCAACATATGGACTGAACTCCCAGATAGAGTAGTTGAGGCAAAATCCCTGGATTTTTTTTTTAAGAAACAGTTGCTGCAACTGGGGGAACTGTTGAGTCTTTCTGAGTGGATGAATTAAGATGAGCCAAATTTCCTTCCTGATCTGTAATGATTTTAAGATCTTGTGATTAGGAGAATGAACTTGCATTTATAGCATCTTTCACATCCTCAGGACGTCCAAAATCTTTTCAGAGCCAACGGATTATTTTATTAATAACCATGATGTGTAAGCAGTGATGACTGACAGATAATCAATAAATATTTATCTGAAATGCACTGAGTGAAACATAGTTACTGTCTTCATGCAGTTTGTCTCTGGTGCAATAGGGTGACTGTCTGGTGCCACAGTTTCAGTGTCCTGTGATGCCCAGCCAGACAAGAGGATGAAATGTGACTTCCAAAAAAGTGTGAGCGTCTCATGCCAAAGGGTCAGTTCCCAGACCAGCTAATGGGAGCTTCCCAGAACCTGTCTGTTCAACTGTTCACTGTAATGGAGCTTTGTCATTTTGCCATGTTGTGAGCACTGTCCTTTGCAAATTAGGCATTCTCCATTGTACAGTCAGCATCTGTACAATTCAGGAGCTTTCCTTCCAATCAGTATCAACACTTATCTGTAATGGGATGACTGCACTTGTTTACACAATCACAACTTTGCACAAACACTGAATTTGGGTATAATTCTACCAGAATAAAAAATTTATACATCAGAAATGAAAACGCCTTTCAATTATTTCAAAATATTGGGTTCTAATAAATTCTTAGTGAACTGTGCAGATATTTGATCAGTGTTCATTGTGACTCCCATTTTTTTTAAGCATGTTTCTGCAAACCTTTAGTTGATGCACTACCTTTGAGGTGTGATATTTCAGTACTGACGGAGAGCACAGCAGCGTAATCTGATCTGTGTGGTTATTTAATCACTCTTTAAGGAACATAATTGGTACATAAGCAAGCACAGATGTGGAGTGAGCAAACGGGAAGCGCTTTGGAGGCAGCAAGGAGCAGAAAGGCTAAATTTATTGGCAGTGTCTTGGAGATTTTAGCCAGCTGGCCAAAGGAACGCCCTTTATGGATCTGAAAGGCATCCAACGAATAAGCAGAAAGTCCAGAAGATCTGGCAGTCAGTCATCACCAGGGTCAATACAGTGGCTCGCACCCGCTGTACTTGGAATAGGTAAGGTGTCTGATTTAAACAAATGTGCCAATCTAAGTAAGAAGAATGACTGCAATTATCCTACACTACTATATATGGGACTGAGTCACAAATGACCTTGCTTAGCAATATCTGGGTCTGATTTTCAATTATCTTACACAGCTATATTTATTTATCTTACATTGAAGTCAGTGGCAATCTGGAGAGGAATTAGGTGTCAGCCATGGTTTAAAGGCTAGCTTAGTTAACGTGTGGCTATCCATTCACTTGATGCAAGTGCAGCTCAAAAGACAGATAGTAAAGAAACTAGGGTAGAAATTGGCAAGTATTGCGCCCGTTTTTCTGGCGTAATACAGGCGCAAAACGTGCCAATTTAGCAGTGGGACGGCCTGCACCCAATCTGTGCAGGTGTTGGTCTCACTGCTAAACTCATGGGGACCATTTTTAGGCGTCACAGGCGGACACCTAAAACATGCGTTAAGCCCCTTAAATATGTTAGTGAGGGGCCTAACTCCTGTTGAAGGATCCTGTGTTAAATTTGTTCCCGATGAGCGAGGCAGACCTTGGGGCTGCCAACAAAAGGTGATTGTTAAGTATTTGTTTTAAAGAACAAATTTTCCGTGGAGCCAGGAGGAGCAGGAGTGATCACCCCGACACCACAGTCCTGGCCACCGCCCACCTCACATTGCCCGATCCAAAGCCCCCCCCGCCCCCAAAAAAAAATGGGTCCAAACTAGTTCTACCCCATTAAATAAGGAGAAATAGAGTCTATAAAAATATGCATGCCATGTTGGGATGGCTTGTTCACTAACATTCTGAAATGAATCTCTCTCATTCAGTATGTGCAGCTAGTGAAGCATTTCACTGTACCAGCTGCAGGTATAAAGTGATGTAGCCTTCACTTCTCTACAAAATTTAATCTCATGTGAGGTATCCTACTCTTTTCTTCACAGAATAAAGGCCACATTCAAAAGCCTACATCAACTGGTGGAATATCAAACCCCTTACAGGGACACCATAACAGGATCATCAGGTAGAAGACCATGGAACCATGGAAGTTTACATTACAATTGGCCAATTGTGTCTAGGCCAATCCAAAAATAATCCCGCTGCTCTGTTCTCTCCCCATATACCTGTATCTTTCTCTGCTTCAAAAGTTTATCCAATTTTCCCTTAAAAGATACAATGGTCTCTGGCTTTCCCAATGGCAAAGCATCCCATTCCTCTAATCGCTCTCTCACTCTCTTAGTAACATTATTAAATTGATAACCTCATCACTGACTGCCCAGAGATAGTCTTTTCTTATACAATCTATCAAAACTCATAATTTTAAAAATCTCCTCAGCCTTCTCTGTTTCAGTAGAAATAGTCCCAATATCTCAAGTTTATCCTCATAACTTTAGCTTCGCTTTCCTGGCATCATCCTGTTAAATCTACCCTTTCCATTATTTAATGTGGGACAGGCAAATAGCCCAGTTGATGCAGAAGTTTAGCAATCAGGAATCATCCTATGTTAATTGCATCCATTCACTGTGTCAATGTTTGCCACTTGAACCAAATTCAGAGTAATACTGTATAAATGTAATGAGTCTCTAACATTGCTGATTAGGCCATGGTATCATGTGGTTAGCATGGACCAATCAGATCCCCAACACTGGTCCATTCCACCCACATGAAACCAGATGGACCAGATTGTTGGGAAAAAATTTAAATGGCTTTCAGTCATCATAATTGTTGCTTTCTTCCCTCTCGATAATGCTCCACCATAGGCATTTTATCAACCTCAGTTTCCTCTCAGTCCCCTCACCCTCATGCTCCAGCTTGTCTGCTTCCTTCCTCCTTTCCAAGTCCATCCCAAGAGATTCAGCTCTGGCTCCGCTCCCTGCTTTCCATTGAGTCCTGCCCAAGCACTCCAACCTTTGCTCTCTGCTCCCACAACCAACCCCCTGATGCTGCAGTCTACGGCCTCCACCCCCAAAGTTCTGCTGCCCCGCGACCAACAACATCCAGGCCAAATACTTTCCTTCTTGTACTCCCTCACTGATACAAACACTGTGACTAATATACAGAAAATCCTCTATTGTATGGAAATATTTATTTCCCCCTCTTTCTATTATGATTGTCGTATAAAAGAATATGGGGAAGGAGCAGGGAAACAGAATTAGAGTAGATAGCTCCAGCAAAGATGCGATGGGCCTGTAAAACCTACAATCCATTGGAAAATATTCGTTATTTAGCTTTGTAATGTTCGCTTGTAAAACTAACCTCTGTGTATAAAGCACGCCGCTTAAGAACATAAGAAATAGGAGCAGGAGCAGGCCATACGGCCCCTCGAGCCTGCTCCATCATTCAATCGGATCATGGCTGATCTTCGACCTCAACTCCACTTTCCCGCCCGATCCCCATATCCCTCGATTCCCTTAGAGTCCAAAAATCTATCGATCTCAGCCTTGAATATACTCAATGACTGAGCATCCACTGCCCTCTGGGGTAGAGAATTCCAAAGATTCACAACCCTCTGAGTGAAGAAATTCCTCCTCATCTCAGTCTTAAATGGCCGACCCCTTATCCTGAGACTATGACCCCTAGTTCTAGGCTCTCCAGCCAGGGGAAACAACCTCTCAGCATCTACCCTGTCAAGCCCCCTCAGAGTCTTGTATGTTTCAATGAGATCACCTCTCATTCTTCTAAACTGCAGAGAGTATAGGCCTCCCACACAATAGATCTACCTACTAAACACATTGGACTGGAGGAACACAAGAGAATTGTACATAATGGTAGCGATTCAACATATGCTGTGTATTGAAACTAATCTTGTATGATATTTGCTCTGGCTTGTGCTTTACATGAAAGATGGGTTTTCTGAATTATACACAGAGGCAAGACACTAGTGCATAAATGATTAATGTGTGCAATGAAATTCCTTCCTGCGTTATTTTAACGGCGGCGTTAACTCATTTAAAATAGATGATGTACCAACCCCATTACAATGGCGAAGAGAGAAATTTCAGCTGAACACTTTAAACATTCCCTGAAAAGGTGGTGAAAGCAGATTCAATAATAACTTTCAAAAGGGATTTGGATATATACTTGAAAAGGAGAAATTTGCAGAGCTATAGGGAAGAGCAGGGGAGTGGGACTAATTAGATAGCTCTTTCAAAGAGTTAGCACAGAAATGATGGGCTGAATGGCCTCCTTTTATGTTGTATAGTTCCATGGTTCAGACGCTAATAATGCAATTGCAAAGCTTGTGTTTAGTTCACACAATTTTGGGGTATAATACATACAGTGAACATGCTGAAAAATAGCAGCACTTTGTTATTTAGTATACATTTTGCACCATTATATTTACTAGAAGATGTCAGGTAGCTATTTGATTCTATGGAGGTAGAGCAATAGTTGACACAAAGAACTAATGTCCTAGCCAGTGGCCCTATAATCACACATTGCTCGGAGTAATAAGTCATGATGCAAACTATGTCATTGCATAATAACAGTTACCTTAAATTATACAATAATTATTGGCATTGTGTTGCTCCCGACAAGGATTCACTTTTTCAAAGGTTGCACAATATAGTCTACTCATTTGAAGTTGCTTAATTCAAATTATCTATTTAGTTGAATGGAAATTGTGCAAAAATGCCTTCTGTGTTCGATTGAAATTGCTTAATTTGCACTAGTAGATAAATCAGTCATCCCCCCAACCCCCTCCTCCCCCCACCCCCCAAGTAAAAAACGACTTTGTGATAGGAGTTGGCTGCAATGAAAATGCAGCACTATTTAATTATTCTTTTTATTATGAGAGAACCATAATTTAACTTTTATTTCAGCTAAGATCCAAGCCATGAGAGTAACAGTAATGTTACAATGAGTTAATGCCAATAACATAAATTCAAATGAATAATGACAGACAGGAAAAGACCCTCTGATCCATCCAACCTGTCCCACACAATTGTGATAAGTATATCACAATATATACACTCCCCATCCCACCCTTTTTAAAACCATGTGATCTCCTGGGAGCAGCAAAAAAAGATTAAAATCCCAGGTCAATTTGGGAGAAAAAAAATCTGGGAAATTCCTCTCCGACCACCCTAGGCAATTGAAACTAGTTCAGATCATCACTCTGGCCCTGGAAATTTTATGCTGTTGTACCTTTTGTACATCCTGATGGTCATCATTGACCAGAAACTTAACTGGACCAGCCATATAAATACTGTGGCTACAAGAGCAGGTCAGAGGCTGGGTATTTTGCGGCGAGTGACTCACCTCCTAACTCCCCAAAGCCTTTCCACAATCTACAAGGCACAAGTCAGGAGTATGATGGAATACTCTCCACTTGCCTGGATGAGTGCAGCTCCAACAACACTCAAGAAGCTCGACACCATCCAGGACAAAGCAGCCCGCTTGATTGGCACCCCATCCACCACCCTAAACATTCTCTCCCTTCACCACCGGCGCACTGTAGCTGCAGTGTGTACCATCCAGAGGATGCATTGCAGCAACTCGCCAAGGCTTCTTCGACAGCACCTCCCAAACCCGCGACCTCTACCACCTAGAAGGACAAGAGCAGCAGGCACATGGGAACAACACCAACCTGCATGTTCCCTCCAAGTCACACACCATTCCGACTTGGAAATATATCGCCGTTCCTTCATCGTCGCTGGGTCAAAATCCTGGAACTCCCTTTCTAACAGCACTGTGGGAGAAACTTCACCACACGGACTGCAGCGGTTCAAGAAGGCGGCTCACCACCACCTTCTCAAGGGCAATTGGGGATGGGCAATAAATGCTGGCCTCGCCAGCGACGCCCACATCCCATGAACGAATAAAAAAATAGTAGTACATAAAAATACTCAGATAGTAGGGATGTGTTGGTGATCATATGCTTTCAGGGATCATATATCGAAGATACAATGTTGTAGTTGTGCTTTCGATTTACGTTCCCTGGGAATGCAACTTCACCACTGGGACCGTGGGATTGCGGAAACACCCCAAATGTTCTGAGGTTTGCCAATTATTCCTAATCCAATTACGATTCCACATTTACCCGTACTGCCCATTCATTCCAATGAAAATTTAATTTCAGAATAAATCAAGAGGCATTGCAGATTAATTTTCTGCATTGATCCATCAGAAGTCCTCCCCTGCCCACTTGTAGAAATATTATGAGTGGATGGTGTTTATGAAGGTTCAAGATTATGATGCTCATGTACCTTTCATTCTTTTTCATACAAAGTCTGCCTGTGTCCATTCAGAAAATACCTACAGGGGGTCTTCTGATGGATCAATGAGTAAATGGAGCACATGCTGTGGTACTAAGCCATTCAGGCCTGGAAAGTCCCATGTTCTACTCCTAGTTTATACTGAGTGAGCTGAACTCAGCCAGGGCACCCCCCAAACTAAGGAGGGGAAAATTGGCCAGGTATTTTGCTCCTGATCGCAACCCAGTCCTCCCGCTGGGAAGTGCAGATGTGTGAACATCTGATAAGGATGTGATTGGGCTATGCTGTGTTGTATCAACAGTTGAAAAGACACTCACAGTCTAGGTTCACAAATAAAGGACACATCAAGTGAGGTGTCTGAGGACTGCTAGCTCCTGTGGAAACGTAGCCTAGCATGTGTAAGCACCTTCAGAAAAATAGGGCAAGATTAGGGGGGAAAAATCTTTTGCTTCTGGCAAGGATTAGGGGAGCAATGTACACACACGTGCAACTTGTATATCAAATAGTACAGTAGGTGAGGATGTTATCCAGAAGGATGAACATTTAAGTATATCTTGGATTTCAGATGTCAAGCTATGACAGTTTTGACTGCGTATCTGATTGAAATACATCTGATAGTAGCTGGTAATGGCATACAATCTTCAAATGACATTTTTTTTATTTCCTTTAAAATATGTAAATCCATTTTGGCTTATCCTGAGAGATGACCTAAAAAAATTATGTAAGCTTCTTTAAAGTTTATTTAAAAATCCTGAAGATAAAACACCTTGATTATGCGTTTTCGTCATACACTGCAGAAAGTAGGACGATTCTACATACATCCATTGAGAAACAGTGACTCCCAACTCAAAACAACAGGTTTAAAAAAAATATTTGCTATTGGGATGTGGGCAATGCAGGCAGGGCCACATTAATCACTCATCCCTAGTTGCCCTGAGAAGGTGGTTCATCCTAATTGCCCTTAAAACTGAGTGACTTGCTAGGCCATTTTAGAGATCATTAAGAGTCATGTCTAAGCCAGACTGGGTAGGGGTGGCAGGTTCCCTTCCTGAAGGGGATTAGTGAACCAGCACGGCTTTTACAACAAAACAACAACTTTCATGGCCATTCTTTCCTGGTGCTAGCCAACAAATTACCAGATTTATTGAATTCAATTTCACAATTTGCCATAGTGGGATTACGATCTCACATCCTCTGGGTTTCTAGTCCAGTACAATAACCACTACACTACCGTAACTTATACCCTCTCAATCCTCATTTCATCAATGAAAATAAGCTCAGTTCTGTTATTCTCTGTTCATAATTTGAAGTCCTAAAGCCTGAAATTGTCTCTGAACTCTTTCCAATATCAATATAATTCTGAAGGTAGAGTGCCCGGGTTTGTACATTCGAATGTGTCCTTACTAATGCATTATACAGGGCTAAAATAACCTAATTGAACTTGTAATCAAATACCTTTAACATGCACCCTCGTACTCGATGAGCCTTGCTAATAATACCTTCACACTGATTGGGTACTTTTAGTGAATGGTTGATTATCGCACTCAAATCATTTCCCATTCCCACTTTTGTTAATGCAGACCAATTTACTATGTAACTATGTTTTATGCATCCTTTTCTGATGTGCATTGCCAGGTGATGATCCATGTTAAAATGCATCTGTCATTCCTTAGACATTCACTTACTTTGTGTTCCACTCTCTACAGCATTGCTGCTGTAATGCAAGATCTGTGTCTCATGATAATATGTCCCACTCCAGGACATAATCTAGGTTGGCACTCCAATGCAGTACTGAGATAGTGCTACATTGTCTGTGTTGCTGTTCTTTGAAAGAAACATTAAACCGAGGCCCTGTCTGCCTGTTCAGGCGGACATTAAAAGATTCCACAGCACTATTTGAATAAGAGCAGGGAATTCTCCCAGAGTGCTTTTCATCTAATTGGAGATTATGCCTGGAGCATCATGTCTAGTCTTCCTAATACCACAAGATTCTATCTTGTGAAGTAGCCTAATGTGAGGTACCTTATCAAAGGTTTTCTAAAAATCCAGGTAGACGATGTCAACCAGGTTACCCTTATCCACTAACCTAGTAACCTCTTCAAAAAACGCAATCAAGTTTGTAAGACATAACCTTTTTCGGAAGCTGTGTTGAGTATCTCTAATGGCCCCTTCTCTTTACCAGTGATCATAAAGGGCATCTCTTAGGATCACTTCAAGCATCTTCCCAATGATGGATGTCAGGCTGATGGGCCTCTAGTTCCCTGGCTCTGATTTATCTCCTTTTTTGAAAATCGGAACTATGTGAGCTATCTTCCAATCTAAGGGAACTATCCCTAATTCTATTGGGCTATTGAAGATATGGGCAAGAGGCTCACAGAGCACTTGTTCCATCTCCTCGGGTAGATGTCTTCTGGACCCTACCTATTTTGAGATTTCCTATTCTATCCAAGATGATATTTCTCTCTATTTAAATATTTATAATGTTATTTAATTCAGGGCATCCCACAGCTGGAACATAAGCTGTGATAAAGCACTGTATAAATGCAAGTCTTTCAAGACCAATAAAGTGTTACGAATCAACTTAAAAAGTGAATTTTTTTTTGCAGTTGCTGGGTCACGAAAACATATAAGAAAAGATCATCAGTCTCCATGCGTGGCAGAACCCTCCAAGGAGATCAATTTAACACAGAATGCTGCGAAGCTGTCAAAAGAAATTGATACGTTCTCAGCTGGTGACATAAATGTGTCAGAATTATTATCATGATAATCCCCCTCATCTGTCATCCTGTCTGTACAGCACTGAAACTTCACAGAGTGAGTCACTGTGATTCCATTAGCAGTCCCATCCCAGCCTCTCTGGATGCTGGTATTCCGAAGTAGCTGCAGGCAACAGACAGCAGTGGAACTGAAGCAATGCTCTAGAGGTGTGAAATAAACAGAAATATTCAATTCAACCTCAATATCTTTCCACGTACTCTGTTCAGAGTTGGGCCCAAAATATCCCAAGTTAACCAAGTGTCTCATTAACAAGTTATTTGTCACCGAGCATACTCTTAAGTAATACACACCAGCAAAGACCCAGGTTTGATGCCCGGCCCTTACTGAGTTAGTTGATATCAGCTTGGTGCAGTGGTTAAGGATACTGCAATTGGACTCAGGACCCTTGGGCTTGAGAGTGTAAAGAAAACAGCCAGGGTTCCTGCTCCAGATTGATGTCGAGTGATCCCTCAACAGAAAAATGTGGGTATCAGTTGAAGACATAGTCCGGATCAGCTGTGATGTTGCCCAAGATTGAATACTAAACAGGTAAAAAAACAGTTCTCACCACAAACAGTATATTTAAAGTGATTACAAACGTGACTGTTCTTTGCAAAATGTCAAAAACACCATTCTGTACTCATTAAAGTTGGTATGAGTACCATCTTCCACGGGACATGGCATAGCTGCTGTACGTCCATCTCAAAAGAGACTAAATGAATGCATTCCAATCAGCAACAGGTCTCTTCAAATCTGTGATCACAATTGTTCACTTCCTCCTCTGTTGCATCAAGTAATAGTGGTAAGGGATGCGTGTGTTCGTGCTGGCAACACACTAATGCCCAAATTGGGAATCGCCTCCTGCCCCACTATCTAAAATGACCAATTACCCATAGCTGTAAATATGTTTGTCAGAGAAAAAAACCTTCTCTTCATAAAACAGATTTTATTTACAGCCTCTTTAAGTGCCACTGACTGGCATTCTCACCAAGGTTTCCTACCAGCAATGTTTTTGTAGCACTTATTTCACTGAACCACGGGCGCTGGTACAAAACATTACTAACACTGCCTCGACTGGAATTATTAAGAGTACTCCAACGGAATATTGCAAATGAACACCCCAGGTTAGTCATCTTGCGTTGACTGAATTAAAAAAAATCAGATATTCACAATAAAACTAAGCAAGAACATTTCCTGTGCCTCACAATTAGGCATTTCTGGAGACAATTAGATTTAAATATTATCGACATTATTCTACAACTCATTGCATTCAAACCTCAACTGGAATACTGACCTTCCAAGTTCCCCTCTGGATAGAAACAACCCATTTTTTTTATTAGCTTTAATAATCTTCAATCCAGGATTTGTTGTTTTGTTTTATTAAGCATTCATTAAAGAAAGAACCCCGAGCAGGAATATCTGCAACAAACATTTGTATTGGCATGGCCTGGTAGTCAAATCCCTGTGAAGGTCTTGGCAAGATAAGTACAACCAGTTCATGAGACTGAACACTTCCAAATCTGAAGGAGGAATAATTCATAACTAATTTGTGTATGTCGAAAACAGTCTCTGAATTCTACCTTTCCAAATTGTAAGAGTCCACCGCTCTGGAATGGGGTACGGAAAGCACTGCCTGAAAGGGTGGTGGAAGCAGATTCGACAGTAACTTTCAAAAGGGAATTGGATACTTGAAAAGGAAAAATTTGCAGGGATATGATGAAAGATCAGGGGAGTGGGACTAATTAGAAAGCTCTTTCGAAGAGCTGGCACAGGCACGATGGGCCGAATGGCCTCCTTCTGCGCTGTACGGTTCAACGTTGTAATAGGAAAAAAAATTGCAAATGGTGAAAATCCAAAATAAAAATCAGAAAATTCTAGAAATGCAGAGCAGGCCTGTCAGCACCTCAAACAGGAAGGGAGGTTAGTGTTTTGAGTAGAGGTCCCTCATCGGAACTGACGAGAGTCTGCATCTGAAACGGCCACCTGTTCTTCTCTTTCAGATACTGATGTGCCGGCAAAGAGCATTTGTATTTCTAGAACTTTTGTTTCTATCTTACATTGTATTTGTGCTGCATATTTTAAGCTCTCTCGAAGTTGTGTAAGCCATGGCTCAGTAGTAGCCTCTGAGTCAGAAGGTTGAGGGCTCGAGCCTCACTCCATAGACTTGAGCCCATAATCCAGGCAGACGCTCCTGGTACCAGTACTGAGGAAGTGTTGCACTGTCGGAGGTGCCATCTTTCGGATGAGACGTTAAACTGAGGTCCCGTCTGCCCTGGTGTCCTGGCCAATATTTATCCCTCAACCAACATCACTAAAAATAGATGATCTGGTCATTTTCACATTGCTGTTTGTGGGACCTTGCTGTGTACAAATTGGCTACCGTGTTTCCTATATTACAACAGTGACTGCATTTCAAAAGTACTTCATTGGCTGTAAAGCGCTTTAGGATGTCTTGAGGTTGTTAAAGGTGCTATATAAATGCAAGCTTTTTTTCATTTCCTAAACTTCACTTACACTTTGCACAGCCACTACTGTCTGCCAGAACAACACCCATCTAGAACAACAGTATAAGATAAAATTGTATCATTGAACGAGAAGGGAGGGTTAATGACATGACACAGATGGGTCGATTTCACCGCCTGCCCCATGTCATAGGCGTGAGGCCCGGGCCATTTTGAGGACCGGGCCACATTTACATTAGACCAGTGAGCTGCAAGTTCTGCTCCAATGCTCACAGGCAGGTTGGGAGTGGGAATTCCAGTGGCAATGACACAGAACCAAGCCGGGAATCTTATCCTGGGTATGGATGGTGGCAGCAGGCAGGGAGGTTATGCTCCTCATTCATGCTCCTCCTGCCCCAGAAAAATTGAAGCGACTTGTCTTTTCCCAAGTAGCCTGCAGTGGTCCCTTTAAGTACTGCTGGTTAACCGCTCAATGCTTGGTTACATAAGAACATAAGAAATAGGAGCAGGAGTAGGCCAATCGAGCCTGCTCCGCCATTTAATAAGATCATGGCTGATCTGATCCTAACCTCAAATCTAAACTCATGTCCAATTTCCTGCCCGCTCCCCGTAACCCCTAATTCCCTTTACTTCTAGGAAACTGTCTATTTCTGTTTTAAATTTATTTAATGATGTAGCTTCCACAGCTTCCTGGGGCAGCAAATTCCACAGACCTACCACCCTCTGAGTGAAGAAGTTTCCCCTCATCTCAGTTTTGAAGGAGCAGCCCCTTATTCTAAGATTATGCCCCCTAGTTCTAGTTTCACCCATCCTTGGGAACATCCTTACCGCATCCACCCGATCAAGCCCCTTCACAATCTTATATGTTTCAATAAGATCGCCTCTCATTCTTCTGAACTCCAATGAGTAGAGTCCCAATCTACTCAACCTCTCCTCATATGTCCGCCCCCTCATCCCCGGGATTAACCGAGTGAACCTTCTTTGTACTGCCTCGAGAGCAAGTATGTCTTTTTTTAAGTATGGACACCAAAACTGTATGCAGTATTCCAGGTGCGGTCTCACCAATACCTTATATAACTGCAGCAATACCTCCCTGTTTTTATATTCTATCCCCCTAGCGATAAACGCCAACATTCCGTTGGCCTTCTTGATCACCTGCTGCACCTGCATACTAACTTTTTGATTTTCTTGCACTCGGACCCCCAGATCCCTTTGTACTGCAGTACTTTCCAGTCTCTTGCCATCAAGAAAATAACTTGCTCTCTGGTTTTTCCTGCCAAAGTTTTTCCACCCATTGGTACCTAAAAGTTATGTCAGGATCCCACATGAACCATAGGACTTCGATTAACAAATGGGAATGAGGTTCCTGCCTGTAGCAGGTGCGCACCTGGGCCACCCATGCAGAGATCCCAGGGAAATGGCAGCGGGCGGAAATGGGGTGCGAATGGAGCGGTAAGTACAGTACCTCGATTTTCAGGCTGCTACCACCCCACTCCCGCCCGGCAGAGCAACTTGAAATTGGCCCCAGAGAGTTAATTACAATTCTGCGATACACAGCACGTCAAACTGGTGCAATACTATTATACACAGAATCTACCAAATGGCTGGAATGGGAGAGCTGATTTTGCAAGCACAGGAGCACAGATTTCAGAATCAAGCGACTAAAAAGCTATCAATGTTTTTTTGAGGCCGTGGAGCCACCCATTTTGCCTTCAAGTACCAAATGTATGGTAAATGGTCCCATGCCAAATCTCACAATTTCATTTAAAGTTGACTTCGTAAAAGTTTGTACTACCTTTCAATTTTGTTTGGAAACTTTGCATTTCTTTCTTCTTATATTGCACTTTTTTGATGCGTTACATTTTGTACATTGCAATACTATTACTTACAATTCCTTTTCCTAAAATTCTTGCTTCCATCTGCTATTTCAGACAAAGTGGGCAGGATGGGAATTCTTTTAGGGATTCCGAGATTCGAAGAAGGAAGAGCGGGCCTTGAGGGCACAAGGAAGTTAGATGCTACTACGCCTCAGGCGTCAAGTACGTACTTGTCCTTACCCCAGGACTAACATTTACTGACTCTTCTTGGTCATGTCTGAGGAGACCTGTCTTTGGCACTTCCGCTTCACAAAGCTATGCCATCTCCTGCAGACAACCGGCGAGGACAGGATCAATATCCTGCCGACAGCCACTCTCTGCACTCACACACAAAGAATGGCCATTTGGTTGAGGTGTGGCCACTTGGTAGTCAGCCCTTTGTAGATAAAATTGAAACGTTATGAGTGGCAGTTGAGATTCAGTCCACTTTGACGTCATTTTCTTGGAGAAATAATGAAGATGAACTATAAATTTTCTTGTTTGTGAAACATTGATATGGAATAGATAAAATGAATGCATTTTCTAAAATAATACTCAAAAGGAAAATGGTTCGAGACTGGGTACAAATGAAATGGATGCCAACAGCTGTATTAACAAGATACAGAATTGTATTTCCAGTTAGCAAGGGAAGCGTAAATTTAATTTGGATAAAATCATTTCTGGAATTGTTCAATATTTCCAAGTAAGTAAACAATTTCCTGGAATGGATAAAGTAGCATGGATGAGCAGAAGAGGAGTGTTAATGTAGTGCCAATTCGTTCAGCACTAAATGATCTTACTATTAAACAAATTGTATAGTATTTCCAAATTGCAAATTTTTGTACTCTTGTGTATTTGCATTGGATGCATACAATGCTGATAATTTTTGAACTTCATATTATTTTCACTTTGTGAATATTTTCAAGAGATTCAGAGCTGGAAATCTTGTGCATTTGCAGCTTGTGTCCTGAAACACGGAATGGTCCCATGTTACAATTGTCAGATAATAGCCTTCAATTGCGAAGATTCGTGTACAAACTCTTAAAGCATTCATAATTAAATAATTAAATTCCTGTTCAATCAACACCCCTTAAATTAGCGGGCCAACAAACTTCATAGGAATGTGTTAGATATCTCACCCCATAATTTCAAGGCTGGGATTGTATTTTAAAGTGTGACACTGCATATACTGGAGAAGGAGCAGAAGTCAACTCTGTGTAAGGAGATGGTAATACCACTCTCACAGAACTAGTGAACCATCTGAAAGAGTAAATATATTTATATGGTAAAAATTTATTTGAAAATATTGACGAGTAAAATAAATAAGTTTAGTAGTGCATTACGTTCTTCTGCAGATTGGTTCCAGTGCCTCTGGAGGTAGTGTGAGGGCTTATTAATTTTAATGTTGTTGGATAAGATTTTGAAGCAACTTTCAAAGGCCAAGTTATCCCAGTAATTAGGCAGCGGTCATATAATCTGCCTTTAATATGCAAAACATTTCATGGAAATGGTATCATGACATATACTGTACAAAATGTTCATTCAGCAATGCGCGAGTGCCAACTTAAGCACTCTCATAATAAGGAGGGTGAAAGTAGCAGGCTTGGTACCTTTCTCAATCTTCTGGTGAAAATTGATGGCGTCCACAGATGCAGTCACAATGTTGGTCTTGCAATGACGAGCTGCCACGATGCCGGCCACCTCATCCATCAGCTTCATAGTGACACCTGAAATGAAAGGTTCATTTAAATAATTGGCAAACACAACATATTGCCAACACCTGAATAAACCTTGACTTTGCTGTTTATGTATCGATATTTACAGACGTTAGGTTCAGAAAAGGTAAATCCAGTGCACTATTTCAAGGTCAACCTTGACTGTAGGATTAAGGAGTACGGGTTTAAATTAGTGAAAGGCAAATCTAGAACTGATGTCAGAAAGACCTTCTTCACACAAGGAATGATCAAAACTTGAAATGGACTTCTCAGTCGGGTAGTGGAGGCAAAATTTTTGGGAGTTATTTAAGAGACAGTTGAATGATGTGACAGTGGACCACAAGATTAATGGATTGATGAGCTCAGATGGACATATGTCTTTCCTCACCATATCAATCTTGTGAGCGTGTGTGGACGACTGCTGCCTCCATGATAAAGACAGTCCCATGTTTGTCATATTGTTTGCCAGTAAACTTGTAAAATACAATCCAGCACTTCAGCAGATTTGCCAGTAGCTGTAACTGCAATGTGCTATACAAACACTCTCATTCCGCCAGTGGACTCTCATCACAACATCTGGAAACTAGCTTCTTTTCCAGTTTATTTTGTTCTCATCAAGGGGAGTGCTATCAGGGCTGGGCAGTGGAACACTTTCCATCAGGTACCCAGTGTCAGCACCTAGTACTCCCAGATCAGGTGTAGCACAGCCTGCTGCTGAATAAAGTTCCCTCTACTGTGCCCCCGCAATGTGGCCGAGTTCCAACACAACCCTTACTGCACCAGTGTGACATTCGTTTCCCCACACCTGGCATATTACATTTTTTGAGTGAGATGACCAATTTTGTACCAATCAATTCCAAATTAGTGGCAGTTTTGAGTTGTGGTCCATACCAAGTATGCACCGAGTTAAGACTGCCTAAACTCAATTCATGTAGGACTCTTACAGCCAGGAAACAAGAGAGATTTTCAACCCATCAGTGTGGATTGTATTTGAGCTCAGGTACCAGAAGTAGCCTTTACTATTTTTTCAGTCAGTGAAGTTTATACTGAGCTCTAACTGCTGGCCTGAGGCAGAGGTCAAGTTACATAAAACTCATTGCTACATAATGATACTAGGGTAGGCTGCAATGCTGTTAAGCAAATACTACCATAATGGATCATTTCATGTTGCCAAGCAAACAATCCCACAATAGGTTGCTAAGCATTCTCCAATATTGATGATTTCTCAAATCAAAATCATCCAAAATTCAAACTCAATGTCTGTTTGTAGTAATCTAATATATTGGCACAGACACGATGGGCCGAATAGCCTCCTTCCGTGCTGTATCGTTCTATGATTCTATGATCAACAAATTGCAATGATGCAGGTGAAGTACCATGGCTGATTTGAGATAGAATTATAACACAGTAAGGCAGCCACAGAAGGGATAGGTATATCAAACGAAAATCTGTAAATATCCTGAATCACATGTGCCTGCTCCCAATTCCGGGAGTAGCAGGGATTCCTCTTGACTGGGCTGCACCATTACCCTCTCTAGGGCAGCAATAGTGGGGAGGTCTGTCAACAAGACATGAGCCAGTAGAGCTAATCCAGGACCCTCCGGGATGACTTTTAATGTAAAGTCTTGATCATGAGTCTCCTGGCCATCATTCTGAATGAGAAATGAATAAAAGGCAAAGAGCACTGCTGTCTATGTCTTGTCCTCTCCCCATCCCATTTATAAAAAGGATCATTCTCGCACTTGAACACTGAAGGTGTCTGTAGCCCTTTCAAAGACTATCATTAAGTAAATGTCTACACCCAGTGTTCAGTGGCTAAAGAAAAGACAAGGCATGAAAATAAAAATCAGTGTGTAATGTTAAAATTGATGGTCCAGATTGCACTTCTTTTCTGGTTTTAGTGACATACTGATACTTTTCTGTCGGCGCAGGCTGCAGTGGTAAGCTCGGGGGCACACTGAACCATTTCTCTACAGGATGAAGTGACATTAAATGAATAAGTGTGGGAGCATTTTTCTCTCTCCTCACTCCATTTGAGTGCTGGGTTGGAGACGCGCTATTGAAGAACACTGATGCGTAAGGTCGGTGCACTGTGTCTTTCCGAGCATCCTTTTATCAGGAGGAAGGAGGAGAGACGTTAATAGTGAAAGCAAACAGGTCACGATTTATGAGTAGGCAGTACAAGTCACGTTCAGCCCTTTCATTACTGAGCTCTGTGGGGTCAAAGGAAGACGAGTACACACAGTAAAACAGCAGCAGCCAGTTTTATGGCAGATTCCTGTTAAACTGCAATTTTCAGAATGTATTAATAAATAAGATTTATTGTTAGTTTGCATGAATGTTCTTTTTTAAAAAATCTTTAAATTTACTTCCACCTTATCCCCAATTTACTTTTATGCTAAAAAGCTGCAAGCAGACTCCTCCTGCTGGGAGACCATGGGTTCAATTTTAAACTTAAATTGCAAGTACGTTGGGGGCTGCGATATTTGCAAAAATGCAGAGCGGGTTCGGAAGCCGTCTCCAACCCGCAATTAAAGCCGGCAGGATGATAGTTAAAGAGCCAAATGTACCTCACTGAGGTACTTAAGGTACTTTACTTAGGTAGTTAGAACAATTTTTTTAAAACTTACCTGGGCGGCTTTCCCAGGCTTCCGAAACCAGGCGTGAAGGGCCGGATCAGGCAAAAATAAATTAAATAAAAAACCATTGCACAAAGTTAAAACAAAAAAATGAACCTACCTTTCCACCCTGCTCCGATGTCCGGGTCTTCCTCTTCCCCCCCACCCCCGATGTCCCTCTCCGATCTCCCCCTCTTCCCCCCGATGTCCCTCTCCGATCTCCCCTTCTTCCCCTCCGATGTCACCCCGATCTTCCCCTCTCCTCCCCCCGATCTTCCCCTCTCCTCCCCCCGATCTTCCCCTCTCCTCCCCCCGATCTTCCCCTCTCCTCCCCCCGATCTTCCGTTCCGCTCTCTTTCTCTTCACCCTCCCCCACCCCCCCCACCCCCAACATTGCAGCTCCTGTCGGCAGCCAGCCTGTCAATCACTTTAATGACCATCAATTACATTGCGATCGCGTCGGAGAAGGTAAGTATTTTTTTATTTGGGTTCGCCCCCGCCCCCCCCCCACCGCCAACCTGCCACCATTTCAAAATTGAGCCTTTATGTCACAGACTACTTCTGCTGGGAGGGCAATCACTCCTCCATGCCGCCCAGTGCAGCTGGGAGAAAAGGTCACTTCCGCACAGTTGAATTTGATTGAGAGCTGTAGACCTTTTCATGCAGCCTTAATCGGCTGGACGATTTTGTGTTGAACTCATCCAATAGTTCTGCTTTATATTCATTATCAAAAGCCATTACTCCAGTATCTCAATGCACCCAGATGTAACACTATAGATGTCATGTTGCAATGTCACACTCCAGACGTCACACTTTGTTACAGGTGCACAACAATGTTAAAATGCTTCTGACCTGCACTTCTAGTCCCCATCTTGAAAATGACAAGCACAGTCCAATATGCAAACTTCTCTGACCAAACAACAATTAAACTCTGAATGACCTATTCTATTTTCTTAACAACAATTAGATTATGCTGTCTTAAAGGAACACCTTAGCAAAATAATACAATATACATTACATGGTCTCAATCTCCTGTCCTTGTAAGCGAATTATCCTTAGTGTGAGAAATGCCACTGGAAATCTGCTAGTACATATAAATGCTTTACATCCAGCATGCAGCCATCAAACTCCAGACTTGACACTTCAAGGTGTCAAGCATTTTTACACAGATGCAAACAATCATATAAAAAGAGAAAGGTAATCATTTCATGCTGGATTCTTCTGACCTGGAGCCAGATACTTACCAGCAGCTACAACTGTTCTCTAACCAACGTCAGGAGCTTACAAGCAGCAACTGTAATCTGAATTTACCTATTTGTACCACTTTCTTAAAGAAAATACTTGAGTGATGGTCTTAAAAGGACAGGCTAGGTTAAACACAGCTCCAACTTTGCAGCTAAACATCACAACTATGCTCCAGACCATGAGCAATGCCACGGGAGATCCACCAGCTTTAAATAAAAATCCCTTTTCTGAACAGAATTAAGTCTCTAAAATGCTCTTCCCCCAATCTGTAATGTGCTGATAAAGAAGCCCCTCAGAAATATTGCCATTTCCAGCTGCAATCTTTTACATTAGACTGTGTGAAAATTGCTCTGTTTCAATTAATTCTGTTGTAACAAGCAATACGCACACTAGTAATAATTTGTCTAACCGCTAGATAGTAGTTTTTAAATACAGCTTGCGTAGGTCAAGTAAAACACTCAGTTTATTTCTTATTAATTCCCTAGAGGTGCCTAAATTATTCGAAACGCCAGTGTTTATTTTAGTTGCCTTTCTAATGGTCTAGACTGGATTTGAAGTCATATTCCAGAAGTGAAAGGATGGCGTGTTAATCCTATCCGCAATACAATTCCCCAAACAGTGTCATGATGAACCCTTTGATTACAGAAACTTCCTTACAAAATCTGCACACTTGGCCATGTCAATCTTTTTTCTTAATTGAGAAGACTTGGCGAAGGGCTGAGGTTCAGAGTGATGGACACCACCAAGGTTAAAATGAGTAGGAGAGAAGACAAGGAAATCAAGAAGCAGTGGAAAATGCTAGAAGTACACAGCGGGTCAGTCAGCATTTGTAAAGAGAAAAAACAAGTCAATGTTTTGGGTGTAGACCCTTCATCAGAACTGACAACCAAAATATAAGCAAGCATTTTAATAAGGTAGGAAAAGAGCGAAAAATGGGAGGGGGAGAAATAACAGATACTCCGATCACAGAGAGGGAATTAATAAGTTGCTTGACCTGCAATAAAGAAAAACTGCTCGATCGTATAAAACGTCATTCTCAGTGAGGCAATGGAAGGATATTAATAAACAAAAGATGTGCAAGTCATTAAGAGGATGAAAAGAGGTGTCCAATGCACTTCAGCATATTGGGTGCACGCCCTCGCATTCTCAGGCCTGTAGAGTAATAGATTGAAGGTTTCATTTTGGTGCTGAATGTCTCCTTTGGTGTGTTGATGGATGATGAAAAATTATTATGACATACCAAAGATTCTGGACTGAATTTGCTGAAAACTTATCTACGGCATACACCATTATTATGGTGCAGACACTCCAGGAAATTATGGCGAGTGACTTATGCCATTACGTACGCCACGCCATAGTTTTCTGGGACCTTGGTGCTGCTCCAGAGACCCTCACCAAAAAAGCTGAACATCTACTTATCATAGCTCAGTGTCACCCCCCCCCCCATTAAAATCAACAGCGAGATCAAGTTCGCTGAATTAACGTCAGTGCTCACTTCAGCTTCTTAGACCATTGTAGAGTGGTGCTGGAGGGCTCTGAATCAGTAAAGTATTCAATCGCTCAGCATGTTTTGACACAGTTTGCATGAAGTTCCCATTAAATAAAATTCCCTGGGTCTAAAATGATGCAGGAGAGTTATACTCAAATGTAGCTATTTTGGAACAACCTGATTACATGACGAGGGATTGTACTGATTTATTTAAAAACATAAGTCTAGTAACAGGAGATGCAAGGACTTCCTGGAGTTATTCAGTGTGGGTTTAGAGAAATCTTCTTTCATGTAAGTCCATCTTATCAGGAAAGGAAATATAAACAATTTTACCAAATACCTTCGACCTTTGTTAGAAGTACAGCTTGTAATTAATTGAACTCCTGGCACTTGGCCAAAAAAAGCGCCTGGCACCCTACAACCCCAAATCAGGTCGATACGATAACCTTGTTTGGGGTGGAATGGGAGTGAAATGAACCGGTATTATACGGAGGTGTGGGTTGTGTATGCACGGAGCTAACAGCTTCAGTCATTCTCTATTAAACCAGCCTTACTTCATAACTTTGTTTAAAATAAAGCAACCAGCCACTTACTGATGAGACAGGCCGTCAGAAGTGAAATTAACCAGGCATTGGGGGATTTGCAACGACGAGTGGCCCATGTTTTAGCAGCCTGATGCCCTATCGCGCTGTCATGATTATAGGCAACGAGAATTACAAAATAAGAAAAAAAAAACAAACTCCAATTAATCCTAATCAATTTTTAAAATCTGAAAATGGAAAACCTGCACTAATTGTTTGGCTCTTTTACTGTTATGAAATCGTTAAATAAGCTGTTGCTCTGCTCGGTGTCAGGCTCCAGACATAGGCCGCACTGCTCCCGATCTGTCGCTATTCTCGCTGTGGTGTATTCTAATTATTTTTCCAGCAGACTGTGGCGTGAATTCGCCACTGGAAGAGTGGGGAGCACACAGCTGTCTAACTTATGGCATTCAGTGCCAATATCTCCATTGCAGTGAATTCTGGGCCTCTGGGCCAGAATTTACTGTCAAAATAACCTGAGGCGAACAGCATTCACCGATATTTATATAAAACTTCAGGCAATGGTCGCTGTGCAATGTCTCCCTTTGTTGGCCCTGGTGAGATTGGGAACTGTCAGCTTGGTTCAGCTGGTAGGACTCTTGCCTTTGAGTCATAAAGTTGTGGGTTCATACGGACTTGAGCACATAATGTAGACTGACACTTCAGTGCAGTACTGAAGCAGTGCTGCACCGTCAGAGGTGCCATCTTTCAGATGGGATGTTAAGCCAATGTAAAAGATCTCCTGGCACTATTTGGTGAAGTGCAGGGAGTTCTCCGGAGTTCTGGCCAATATACCTCCCTTATTCTTTTTTAATTCACCTTATGTGGAATCACAGTCTCAAGCCTATGTCCTGCCATCGGCTGGGGCAGTACGTCTACACGCCTGAAGTAGGCAACAGTGATGCCCCATTTGTATGTATCTGAGGTGATTACTTGGGGTTCATGGACAAAAGGCATAAAATCTGCCCACTCTCTGTGGCGAAGGGGCCTCAAACCCTGCCACGTACACCCAGACCACCCAGGGGTAAAAGAGACGACCAGTGAGGAAAGGGACCACAAGAAAACTCCTCCCAAAGCCCTACAAAGGGCAATAAAACAACCTTGCCAGATCATCACTTCACTTAGGGAGAACCCTTGTTTTTTTATGTGGCCCAGTTGATCTCCAGGTATTGTTGACAAATTATCTTAACTGGGAAAACAGTGCACTATCCTCAGTGTGTGTACAGCTTTGTTAACAACTTCAAGGTACCAATGTATTCTCTTGTAGGTATACTTTGACAAAACTGTACAGCAACGTCATAAACCATCTATATTAAAAATTTTATGTATACGTGCATTTCCTGTCAACAAACTTCATTAAAATATATAAAACTGTGGAATAAAGAGATATGGAAAAAATAAAATGATATTCAACAGGATAGTCAATTGTGGTTGATTTTTTCACGACATAAATTGAGCCTTTGAAAGGAAAAAATAGAAGTTGCCAATAACTGACTTCTGACGGCAATGTCCAAAGTCGTAAGACGTGATCGGGCTGACACAATCAATCTATGTTTCCCAGCGCCACAGAGTATTTTAATTTTCAGAATTACTGTCCAAGATTTGCTTGATTATTTTAATTGGTCCTGCTGGGATTTGCTACCCACATACCATGTAGACAGAATTCAAAAGCTGTTTTCCAGAATCAGTAACCACTGAATGTAACAAAGTATTTCCAGAATATAAAATAGCATTTGGCTGGGATTTCTAACCAGGGTGTATGTTACCCTTTATGATCTGTCCCTGATGGTAAACACGGTCCCCTTTCCAATTCTTCTCTTCCACATACCACCCCAACCTAACTAGGATCATATACACAGCACGATACATTCTTGACCGCCCATTAATAATAGTTCTTCACATATACCACAATCTAGATTAGAATACAGATCTGGCTTGCCACTGAATCTGCTCTGGTATTTACAAGGAAATCATTTACTAAAATTAAAATGATGAGAGAATATTTCACCAACTTTCTTGTGGTACCCGTGGTGGCCGGTTACATGCTTCTATCTTCAATCTTCCAGTAGCCTGTCTTTGTCCCTGTAGGGGTGCATTATGGAGGGGGTCTTGTTTTAGGGACTTCCAGGAAAAGGGTCCAAACTGCACTGTTCTTGAGAAGGCTGAACTTGAAACTAAATATCACTCACGTTGACTCATGCTGTCTTCCCCTCTCCCAAAGGAGGTGATTCTTTGTAGGGATGCTGGCTGGCTTTCGGTACCTTGCCCAAGTATCATTCACCACGTGAGAGTCCAGACAATGAGTGTCAGCACACTACTTGCCCATAGAGGGCTTCACAGCCAAGCCCAATCCTGTTCTGAAGCGGCATCTCCACATATGCACATAGGGGTTATTGGATTGTGATCAGACCCTGGCAGTTTTCTCCCTCCTTAGCTCTGGGATGCTGAGGCCAATTATAGCACACCAGCTAAAGTACTGGCTAAGATTAACCAACTCACCATGGTCAGGAACCAAGCCTGAGACCTTCTGCTTTCTATTTAGTGCTACTTGGCACATTTACCCAATCAGCCATTAGAGAGGCTCCGTACTGGTTTTTATCAATGAAATAGAACGTGATCTTCCGCTGCAAATTTGTGTGTTGATATGCACTCCGAAGTTCAGTTGAAGAAAAAGTTCATACAATAGTAAATATTTTCAACTCAGCAAACTTTTGCAGTGATCCTACTAAAACCATTAATAGCAGTAACTTCAGCTTTGCTTTAAACTCTGCATGATGATGACAGCACACTGGTCCTTGAAGTTCTAATTAAAATCCATAGCTATGACTCCATTAATCATAATATCATGAATTTACAATCTTTGCAGAATTTTTACTTAAAGTTTAATTCAGCATGTATAGCCCTAGCCAGTTCCGAAATTCATCAGCAGTGATCCCGAGTTAGTCCAAACATACACTGCTGGACCAGGCTTATTACATATATTTTTTAAAACTCTGTTTCACTTAGTTTTACAATAAACAAGTGCATATATCTTGGACAATGGTGCAGTTAAGTTAGCAAATACACTCCCACCCTGGAAGGTCGAACAGTATTGCTTTCGCACAGTGCTCCATCCAGCCGTCTGACTGAGAACAATATTCCAGGCATCCCTGGAATACAAACTTACAACCTTCAGGTCAGGAGTCAACTGGTAAACTACTGACCCAGCTGATAATTAGTTACCAAAATTATTTCAAAGTGTAACTAACTAGCTGAATGTAACTTGATTACTTATAACAGCATGGAGGTTTACTGTTAAACTTTGGGGGGGTGCAGGGAGGGGGAGTGAAAGATACATATCACCTACATGCATACCTGATTGCTCCCATCCACTGTATATTTTCCACTGGCATATTCCTGTAACTATGGTCTTAGCATGCTGATATAATAATTACAAAACTGTGGGATATTTTAATTTCTGTCAATATTAACATAGGAATCCATTCTGCTGATCAGAATTATTGTGTTAAACTAAGATTTCTAAGACAAGCAGTAAAGAACATAATGCAATAATCAGTAGCTTCACATATTGCTCTATATTAGCACAATCCAGAACACTTTGCTACACTTTGACCCCTATTTAACACGGGCCTTGACTTTCCCCAGATGGTTAGTATTGGCTCATACTCTTCCCTGGACTGTTCGCTTGTGGCTTAGAAATCTGGGCAGTTGGCCATGATTTGGGACTTGGTTCTTTCCTCAGCTGATGCTCTTCACTGAATATCCCCTTTGCTGGTAGCGTTGACTTGGCACCTTGTGCTGACCCCTTTTGTTTCTATGAAGAACTGACCCCCCCTGAGTATTAACTCCCACTTGACCTTACCTTTGCCTCAAGGCCTCACTGACACCCAGGCTGCTAACTTAGTGCCTGGTGCCACCAAACATTGGTATCTTCAAACCTTTACAAGTCTCTAAATTCAGCTTCAACTCCAGTTTTCCATATTTTGATACACTTATGAGCCATAATATTTCTGTTCTTCACAAATGGAATTGTTCACACAATGACACTATTACAGCAACTACAGGATTTCTAATAGTTATCCATGTCAATGCTTCACAAAGCACCAGGTTTATAGATCATTAACCTACCATTCTGATGTCTCCTGAAATATTATATGCACTGTCTGATAAACGGCAATAACATTTCAGTAATACAGTGAGAAATAAATCATAATCAGAACGGTAGTCTAGGGATGATAATGGCCAGCAATGAATGGCACACCAGGTTTCGACTGATAGCAGCCATTAAATTTGTCACGTCACCATAAATTGAATAAATAAATGGAACGCCCAGCGCAAATATTTCAGCACAATGGTCTGAAGGCTACAGCAAAATTATTAGGTCCAATGGAACATCCACCCTGCAGATTATGTTAGAGTGAAAGGCATGTGTAACATGAACTAATAAGTGTACTGGGGTACAGTCCTGCGACAGGTATCCATGTAAACATGGAACTGTTGTGTTATAGTTTGGTTCAGTTGGTCGTCTTCTCAGATTCACAGTTACAGGTTTAAACCCCATAACAGGACTTGAGCATATAAAGTAGTTTGACCGTCCAGTGCGGTACTTGCAAGAGTGCCTCACTGTCAAAATGGTGAGACTTTAAACCGAGCTCCCATTTGCCTGCTTAGGTGTAGCTAAATACCTCGTGGCATGGCTTGAACATGAGCAGAAAGCTTTCTTTGTGTCCTGACCAACATTCCTCCCTCAATAAATGCCACCAAAAAAAACCAATTAACTGGTTATTCAACTCACTGATGTCAAAAGTAGTGAAACACTTTGAGATGATCTGACATTGCGATGAGGTGCTTTGTAAATGCAAGTATTTCATTTTCTCTGTTGAGGTAAAACAGCTAGAACTCACTAATTCCAGTAATATGGCAATTTTGACTAAAGACATAGTTCAGAGCCATTATTCCTCGCATTAATTAACACACAAGAAGGAAAGAAGAGTGCAATTACCAGATCACTTTTTTTCTATCATGACTAAGATGGATGGGTCTATTGGGTGCAAGAAGATTTGTAACTAGCTCAGAGAATATTTACTGCTGAGTGACTGTGATTTAAGGTAACTGCTAACATTACATCCTGTACCAAGGAGTAACAAATGTATTAATAAAAGTACTGCTGAAAATACACAGCAGGGCAGTCTGCATCTCAAAAAGACAGGTTAATGTCTTGGGTTGAATTCTTTAATGTTCTAATGAAGGGTCTATACCCAAAACATTAACCTACCTTTCTCTTTCAGTCGCTGACAGACCTGATGTGCATTTCTAGCATCTTCTACTTTCCGGCATTCAGAATTTTAAAAAAAATCAGTAAATCTGTTGCTTTGCTCAGAGTAAGTCAAATTTAACTTCAGTAAACCTTTATCCAGAAAATAAAACAGCTGATTCCGTCTCCTGTGAATTCCTTGATATGCTATGATAGACAAAGTTAGAACAATTTTTACAGTCCTTACTGTTTGTGTCACTGACTACTGACTGCAAATAAGTTGAGGACAAATTTAGAACACCAGGCCTCGCATCAATAAGAGATTTATGCTCAGTGTCAGGACATGCTCCATTTGCAGACTGACTGTCACTGTCCTGCATTCATCTTCTTTCATCTCACTCTGCAAACTCAGTGATGAATATGCTGACTGCAGTCTGCAACTAAATTAAATGGTAACGGTTCAGGGCGTCCTGATTCTCATTAAAATAACACTGGCAATGTAACAGACCCTCAGCTTTTCTGAGTGTGTGGCGGGTGGGGGGTGCGGAGATGAGGTTGACAAATATGTAGTGGTTTACTGGTTCAAGGGGATTTTGAAATGCTTGGAGAAAAAATGAACTACGTTTTTTTTGACTGGTGAAACTAAGCAGTGATGCAGTACTCTGCACGAACATAGTGGGTCTGAATTCTCAGAAAGGGACAGAAAGGCTGCTTTCCACGATGGCTCAGGTGGTTAAGTCAGTGAGTATTAAGGCAGTGTGTAGCGATTTCAGGTGAAGGGCTCGTCGGCTCGACTGCAAGCTCCACAGAGGTGGTGGCAAGTGCCACGCCATATTATTGTTGCGATTTCACCAGCCCACGGAGGAGATGTGTATATGTGTGTGCGCGTGTGCGTGGGTGGGGGGGCGGGGGGGAGGGTCGCCAACCCTCCAGGATTGCCCTGGACTCTCCAGGAATTTAAGATTAATCTCCAGGACACTGCTCCGAGTAACACCAGGGAGAAAAATCATAGGGATATTAAAATTTAATTTTCTTCAAACACTTTCGTTTATTAGTTACAAAAATATCAGATGTGGAAAAAAAAAGGCTGTTTCACTGAGTGAAGAATCACCCAATCCGGTAATGAAGAGTCTATTAACTTTCCGATTGGCGTAGGGAGGTGGTACACCGTGAGGATGGACATGTCGGACAATCAATGGTGGGAGCGTGGAGGCGGGGCAATTGGAGGCAGGAGATCATGTGATGAAGCTTCCTGGACTATGTCCAACCAGAGTTGGCAGCCGTAAGGAGGGGTGGGGGAGATGATAGAGGAGCTGCAGCTGTTCAACCACGGCCGAGGGCTCAAGGGAAGGTAGAGAGAATGCTCACCCCTTACCTCACTGACTGAATTTTGAAAAGGCACGATTCTCTGGGAGAGTGTGCTCAGTCACACCGGGATCATGGTCACCTTGTGTTACAGATGATGGGATAGTCTAATAGCATTCACTCTCACGGGAGAGGGAGTCTAACCAAATCTTGACACCGACATTGGCAATCGGCCTGTAGTGGAAGTACACAGAATGCAGCAGAGCTTGTAGACAATCTCTGCCTGACAAAGTGGACTTGCGTACAAGAAATTACATCGATAGTAAAGAGACTAGATGTTACATACATAAAATCAATTTCTCTATATTTCTAGATGACAGGAAGTTTATAATTTCTTGCTATTTTCTATGGATGATGGTACCTCCTATATGAGCCAACCTCCATCTGTGAATCGAGGTAAAATTGCATCCACGGAGGGAATCAAAGTCAAGCCCAATCCTGCCCTCACCTGACAACCATACACACACTCAGCTCCCAGAAGCAGAAACTCGACAGTGATCAGAAGAACTCTAGCTGATTTTCTCTTCCAAGTCCCAGGATGTTTGATCTGTATGGCTCAGTGCCACAATGTGTGTTTTTTTTTTAAAGATTTATTCTTGGGATATGGGCGTTGCTAGCAAGGCCAGTACTTATTGCCCATCTCTATTGCTCGAGAAGGTGGTGGTGAGCAGCCTTCTTGAAACGCCACAGTCTGTGTGGTGAAGGTACTCCTACAATGCTATTAGATAGGGAGTTCTAGGATTTTGACGCAGTCACGAGTGGGTTTACCCATCAAGAGATTTTGGGAACTTAGATGATTTCTGTGTTCGCTGGATATCTCTTTTGTGCATTTGAGCTGTTTTCCAGTTTTATTTTTATGCTATGCACAGTAGTCTGCTTAAAGTACAGCCAGTCAGATTTCTACAGATGCATGGCTTTTGGAGAAGGGGCAGGGTAATGGTAAGAGTAAAAAAAAAATCTCTGCCAGAGGCTGTCAGTCTGATCTAGTGGAACTCGATTCTGGGAAAAGTCATGAGTTATTCGAGGAGTTTAGTGAACTTGGCACGGCAGTTGGAAACTGTGTTTTAAATTGTTTATGAAACCGTATTTTTTTTTTTAAAAACATATTTTATCCCAGTGATACAATTCACAGCAGAGATCAGCAGAGGCTTACTATGTGGCTGTTCAATTTTTAAAAAAAAAAGTATATACTGCTGATTTCTGAAGACTATGGAGATCCTCATTCAGGTTTAGAATCATGCAATCTTACAGAACAGAAGGAAGCCATTCGGCCCATCGTGCCTGTGCCGGCTCTTTGAAAGAGCTGTCCAATTTAGTCCCAGCTTTTTCCCCATGACCCTGCAAGTTAGTCCTCTTCAAGTACTTGTCCAATTGCTTTTTGAAAGTTCCTATGGAATCTGCTTCCGCCCCCCTTTCAGGTAGTGCGTTCTAGATCTTTACAACCCTCTGTGTGAAAAAATGTCTCTTCATTTCCCCTCTCGTTCTTCTGCCAATTATTTTAAATCTATGACCTCTGGTTACCGACCAACTTGCCAGAGGAAACAGTTTCTGATGAGATTTGCAAAATATACAGTTCAAGAGTTCCACAGAGATTTTAAAAAATAACATCACGTCCATTAAAACCAAGCCAGGGATTTAGTCCAGAGCAAAGGCTTCATAGCAAGACAGTAATTGTGGGAGAATTGCAATGGTACAATACCATTCAGATGAATGTAAGGAATCTTACAACACCAGGTTATAGTCCAACTGTTTTATTTAAAAATCACAAGCTTTCGGAGGCTTTCTCCTTCGTCAGGTGAGCAAGTGTGAAGTTAATCCTAGTTGGGGTTCTGGTATTGTAGTATGGTACTATAGTGGTTATGTCACTGGACTAGTAATCCAGAGGCCAGGGCTAATAATCCAGAGAATGTGAGTTCAAATCTCACCATGGCAGTTTGAGAATTTGAATTACATTTTTTAAAATCTGGAGATAAAAAGCTGGTATCAGTAAAAGTGACCATGAAATAAAAACATAAAATGCTGGAAATACTCAGCAAGTCAGGCAGCATCTGTGGAGAAAGAAACAGAGTTAATGTTTCAGGTTGATAATGGTTCGTCAGAACCATGAAGCTGTTGGATTGTCATAAAAACACAGCTGGTTCACTAATGTCCTTTAGAAAAAGAAAAGTGCCGTACGCACCCGGTCTGCCCTATATGTGACTCCAGTCCCACACTAATGTGGTTGACTCTGAAGTGACCTAGCAAACCACTCGGGTGTTAGGGATTAGTAATAAATGCCGGCCTTGCCAGCGATGCCCACATCCTGAGAATGAATATAAAAAATAATGGTCAGATAGGGCTAACAGTTTCACTATCTTGAGAATATTATGGCCCTCATCAGCAGCAGCTTCACGTGCTGTACTATCTCTGTACAAATAGCAGTTACTAGAAGTCTCAAGAAACCAATAAAAATCAGAACGTTTTAGCACAAGATTCCTAACAATTGACCTATCAGAAATGAGTTAAATACTCCCCAAAATACTGTTGTACTGTATTAATTTTTTTGCATTTTTAGTCTACAATAATCAACTCATGACAAGAATTCAATATAGAATCACCACCTTCTTGCCCAGTCTAAAACTGGACGATGGGAGTGGTTTTGGGCAGGAGACAGGGTTAAGACATGGACTGGCTTGTGCATGCATGGAGTGTTTTTAAAATGTAGCAATTGGAAAACCTGGCTTCTGATGTAAGGTTGTTGGTTATTAAAATTACTGGACTGCCAGAAGCCGGACAGGTGACCAGCTTAGGTCACCACTTATGACCCTTTTTGTACTTGCCAGCCTTATGCAACAGCTGGTGGTAGGGGGTGTTCCAAAACAGCTCAGTTGCGATTTGAAACAACTTGCATTTATATGGCGCCCTTAAAAAACATAAGAGTAGGCCATACGGCCCCTCGAGCCTGCTCCGCCATTCAATAAGATCATGGCTGATCTTCTACCTCAACTGCGCTTTCCCACCCTATCCCCATATCCCTTGATTCTCTTAGTGCCAAAAATCTATCGCTCTCAGTCTTGAATATATTCAACGACTGAGCATCCACAGCCTCTGGGGTAGAGAATTTCAAAGATTCACAACCCTCTGACAGTCAGTTTTCACAGGTCCACTTGTCACTTGAATTCTAAAGATTCACAACCCTTACCTACTGCGAGGATGAGCTACAACACGGATTCCAACAAAGGAGGATAAAAATCTTCCCTCGTCCTCGCTCTAAATTTCTTGATCAAAGCAGGGATTGCAGAGTTTCAGAGAGAAACAAGTTAAGAAGTTTCACTGCAGCCATTCGGTGGCTGCTTCAGAGGGGCTCCCAGGCGAAGGCCGGTGGAACCTGACAAAGTTATTTAAACAACCCTGAAAAGCGGACCAGGGGGTCAGCAGCGTGTCCCTGTGCCGAGCAGGAAATCTAGGACAAAAACTGCTAAGAGCTGGACTATCTTGCCACAGTCAGTTTTCACAGGTCCACCTGTCCCGGAATAATTTGGAAATCTTTATTGTGATTTGAATTCTGGCAAGAATGCAATTGCCTGAATTAATTGCTTTGATAATGCGCAATGATATCTTCTCCCCTCCCTCCAGTAAATGCGCCAGATGTGCAATTAAAATTGGCTATTTCTGGCAATTTACTGCTTCTATTCAGGAAGAACAAATCTGACCTGAGGATTTAATTACTCCGAGGTCACTGCGCACGAAGACAACTATTCTCTGTGGCTTGTAATTGATCTCCTTTATCAGAAGATGGGTGCAGATTCTCAACGTCTAATGTGCTATTGTTCATTCAGCGGTAAAGCACAATGCCATTTCAGCAGTTTCGATTAAAGAATAAATTATTCCTGCAATGAAACCCTATACTGATTATATCTGAGGGTAGTGCCAGGAGAAGAACCACACACAGTGTTAAGAATGAACTTGAATTTATACAGTACACTTATTATGTCTCTCAGAAAGCTAGTAAAGCACTTCATGTGCTACGAATTACTTTCAAGTGCAGTCATTGTTATGTACGTAATACTGCAGCCATTTTGGTCCCACAAACAGCAATGAGACAAATAATCAGTTAATATATTTTTAGGTGATGTTGATCGAGGGAGGAATGTTGGCCAAAGCCTCATGATCTCCTTCAAGTAGAGCTATGTGATCTTTAACATTCATCTGAACCACTGAAACAACCAGATGGAGCCTCAGACAAAGTTTTAACACACATTTCATCCCACGCACCCCTTCCCCCCACCCCACTAATCCTCTGGCTGCTATGGTAATTTTAATCCCTTGAGAGATGGATTTAACTAAATCGTAGCATTATTAACATAAACTGCATCAAGATCCTCCCATCATCAGAAATCCCAAAATGTGGCAGGGAGTGATATGGCATTCAGAACCCAAATACTGGTATTTCCATGACAAGAAATAAATACACTAAGAGTGCAACACTCAACTCCTATCTCTTTTCACTAGAACGAAAAAGATTAAAAGGAGATCTAATAGAGGTGCTCAAAAATTGAAGATTTTGATAAAGTAAATCAGGAAAAACTACTTCCACTTATCAATGAGTCGGTGGCCAGAGGACATTAATGTGGGAAACAGAACGAAGGGAGAGGTTAGGAGAAATTTTTAAAACAAAAAGCATTGTTAGGACATGGAATGCCCTACCAGTAACAGTGGTGTAGTAGAATCCATATTAACTTTTAAAAGGGAAGTAGATATAAATTTGAAAAGGAAAAGTTTAAGAGGGTATGGAGAAAAGGCAGGGAAATTGGATTAAGTAGATGGCTCTTTCAGAGAGTATGATTGGCCGAATCACCAACTTCTGTAGTGTAAAATTCTAAGCTTCCAGGTGGTAATCTGGCAAAAAAAAGTGCAACTTGGAGGGAAAGGGGAAGCAGCCAACTGTGAGCTATATGAGGAAGAAGGGAGTAAGCAAGAAAGAAGAATTTTTAAAATGCTGAAACATGCAATGCTCTCAACTATGATTTACCAAAGTACATGAATTTCTCTACACAGCAAAGAATGTACCACGTAAGCTACATCGCCTGTCTTAGTATGCGTTTCTTGTAAAAGAGACGATAGATCAGTCAAACTATGACAGAGTTGAAACACAAAATCGCCACGGGAGATTCTGCTACTTTTACGAAACTTGAGGCCTCGACTTCCAGGGCTGCAATTACTGGTAACAAAAACATTCTAATTTTAGAACTGTAAATTAATTCACTCCTTCAGAGAATATTTTCTAATCACTGCCTGAAGCTGTATAATTAAAAAAAAGGGAACTGCCCGATAATGAACTGTTGCCATGGTAACCAACTTCTCGGATCACAAAAATTGCACTTCCTAGTCTTCAGCAGCGTCGATGTTTTCAACTGATCATACCATTACACTGGTTAAAGGGAGTTCTATGACTATCATTCTTCTTTCCTCCTTTGAAATCTTTGAGTTTAGCACTGAGCCTAAAAGTTCTACATTACTTTTCATTTTAAATTTTCAAAAATAGTAAGTTTTCCCCCATAGATAAACAAAACATCAATTAATAAAAGGAAAGAGTATACTGAAACTGATTGCCTTAGTTCCACTGCTGTAATTTCCCCACAGAATACTGCCTAAAATAGTTAATGTGTTTGCGGTATATTGACATACAACCTTAGTTATTTGTTGGATGTTAATGCTAGGGAATGGAACACTTGCCTTTTCAGGCAACCAGTGTCAACATCAAACACTCTCAAGTTAGAAAAAACACAGCTAGATGCAGAGTAAAGTTCTCTCTACTTTGCCCCATCAACGTGCCTTATCCCTAATCTCAGAATAGTGCTAATTGGAGACTGCAATTCCAGTTCTTAGCACAAGCGGAGACTGCCCAAACTCATTTCGCTTGGGTCTCTTACAGTCAACAGAAGAGTTTCAGTTCATCGTCTGGGCTGGATTTGAACCCAGGTCCAAGAGATGAAAGGCCAGTGTCAAGCAGTTCTCCAAGCTATGATATTACAAAGTCAAATCAGTCCCAACAAATAACTAACGTTGTATATCGATGGTATGTCACATCACTCAGTGCGGAGTCACTTTTCAAATGTCAGGATATGATTGCAGGTGTTGCCTAGCCATCATTAACCACTAGGATATCCCACCAGGAAAATAAATAAAATAAAAACAGCAAACAATGGTCTGTATATATTCTAAAGAATAACATGCTTTATAGTGTTACTGTCTGCTTTATAACGCCATCTCAACTGCTCGGTGCACTACTGACATAGCAACAGAAAATGTTTGACCTGCTGTGCATTTCCGTCAGAATCTGAAAGAAAATAGACCGGTTAACATTTTGGATGGAACCTTTCATCACAACCTGACCAACCCGCTGTGCATTCCCAGCATTTTCTATTTTTATTTCAAAATTTCCACCATTTGCAGTTTTTCTTTTATCTCGTGTACTATTGTCTTGCAATACTGCAGACTGTGTGCTAATCTAAATTTATACTTCTAACTTTATCAGCAAAGGCTTTCATTGCTATCAGTTAGCTCTTTTAGAAACAGTCATCTCCAGGGTACCTGAAGCAATTCAGGCCAGCACTGGGTGCAAATCAAAAGACAGAAATTGCAATCTATAGGAATTGTCCACTTTGGCCCTTCGAGAAAGAGTAGTTTATTATTCAAAGGCAATTGAAAGTAATTTTCCTTCAGCCTTCAACTTGTAGGTACCTACTCCCTACATTGCCACCAAGAGGCTCTATTACTTCAGAGCTGAAATACATTTAATCAAAAATCATTTGCCGTCATCAGTTAAATACAAGTATAACAGTGTGATGGAGTTCAACTCATCAGCCTTGGTGTGTCACAGGTGATTTATATCCTCCCAGCTGCTGGTACTGAAGAAAAGGCAACATGTCCAGTAATTGGCTCCTCCTGGATGCTAGAAAATGGTGTTAAAGATTGATCTGGTCATGTTTATCATGCACCCATGTCAATCTTCAGACATCTAAGCCTTAATTGGCTAAACGATCAACCTTTGGAGCCAGTTATCAGCCACAAAGAGGCCAATTTCCACCTTCAAAATAGACGGCAGGATCCACAAGGCAATGGAAAATAGCTATGTTTATTTTTAATTTTCACTTTTGCACTGCAGGGTTAATATTACATCACTAAAACTACTATTATGTAAGTGGCTTTTCCATTTACTGTATTAATAGCTCTTCTTTCAGTATTAGAATGAGTAAACTAAAAAGATATCTGCTACAAAGGAGACCAGAATTCCCTAGCGTTGCCTTCAGTCTAAGGGTTATTGACTATCCAACTTGTTCAAAATAGATTGAACTCTATTTTTGTATTCAATTAGTTATTTTGATAACATTTTAGATTTTGCTTAAGTTTGTCATCAGGCACTCACTTGCAGCTTGCATACAAAAGACTTGGATAAAACCAATAACGAGGCAGAAGTACACATCACAGCAATCCAGTTCCCAGTGCTAAGCCAAGGCAAGGTTTGGGATGATAAAAATATGACAATGCAATGCCAGCACTCTTAGCGCCAGTAAAAACAAGCTGGGGAAATGTTTACAAAGCTAATGTTTAAAACAGATATCAGGAATGCCTTCGTTACATAAAGGGTGATAAACATCTGAAATAGCCTACCAGACAGGATAGCAGAGACAAAAACACCAGGGCTGTTCAAAATGCAGCTGAATGTTAAGTTGGGAGAGTTAAGGTACTAGAGGGATGAGTCTCGGTGGGCAAAAAGGCCTTATCTCAATGCCAGTTTTTCTTATGAAATTGTAAAATCTATTCAAAAGAGCCTTAGTTCCCACGGCAATTCCTTTCTGATGGTGTCCCAAGTTCTTTTAACAAACTCTATGGGGAGGGCATATGGAAAAATTGACACTAAATCTATGTAGTGTCATCATAAAAATGTAGAAATGGCCAGGAATCTGCAGAACTGAACCATCATTACACACTATGAAGACTTTTACCTTTCAGCTGTTTTTAACCTCCTTTAACATATATTTCTGACACGTACCTCAATTGTAACATTGGGGTGCACAGTACAACCGCATACTGAGCTCACAAGTGTATATGAATTATGATGGTGAATGATTATTAAGAATGTATTTGTTTTGGCAAATAAGTATTACAATTTTTCTTGTACTGTTGTTCAGTGAGTTATGAGGCCTCACTTTAAGGTGTGACACTGGACAGACTTTTTTTTAAGATATGTGAAAACTTCACCAGCAATTACAGTATGTATTTTTTCCAAAAATGTCACTATTTACAGAAAAATGGAATTCAGATGATATATTACAAAAATTATACATTTCAAGATATAAATCAGGTTGCTTCTTAGAGGCCACAATATAAATCAGCCACTTGCATTCCAATATATGAGAAAACAAATGTGCAAATTTGGAATCAAAAAACAGAAAATACTACAAATACATTTTTTATATGATGGTTCATTATTATCCAAAAATTGTAAAGATATATTTACTTTTTTTTTGGTGTAGACCCTTTGTTAGCAGCAGAAACTGGATGGGAAATAGATGGTGCAGTGGGTTAGACAGTGGTCTTTCACCTCTGGGTCTTGGGTTCAAATCCAGTCCAGACTAATGGTCTGAAAGCCTCTTCTGTCTGCTGGCTGGAAGGATCTGATTTGAAATATCAGCCTCCATCCAGTTCCAAACTGGTAGTCGTTCTGACAGGCTTAAAGATAGTTATTGTGGGAAGTGGAAAAAAATGCTACACTGGTGCAGTGGAGATGTTCTTCTGAGATTGGGGCTGAGGGACACTGTTGGGGTGGAGTACGATAACTGACCCGGGAGAGCTTTACACGTGGTGCCTGAAATGAAAATGTTCCATCTCTTAGCTTAACGAGCACAAAAAAATAAATTAAACTAGAATCATAGAATGATACAGCACAGAAGGAGGTCATTCAGCCCATCGTGCCTGTGCCTGCGGAGAAAAAATGAAAAGAATTGGAAAGTGTGAGATAAGCAAACCCATTTTGTAGGATAGAACAAAAGGACGAGAGGAGTGCACAACAGGTAAAGTTATGATCCGGGGATGGGGTCTTTCAGTGCATCTGAATACTGTAAAAATCTGAATACTGTAAAAATCCGATTACAGTATCAAATAATCAGAACTGCACACCAAAGTAGTGTAAAACAATGAGGTTTCTATACAGCTCCAAGGTAATCTCAAATATGATTCATACAACACTCTGTAATGTGCTTTAAATGCCAGCCAAAGACCATCCCTTAATGCAACAATATGCTGTCTCTATTGCCTCAAGCAACCATCCTTCTGCTCTTTCTGAGCAAGGCTGTCAATTTTAGTACTAAATTGAGGGTAGTTTTATGCTGTGAGGTCATGCCCACAAGAAAGTGGATTCAGACTGCCCAAATTAATTACACTTAGCATCATATCAAATTGGGCTGAGTGAAAGTATACTGTTCTAAGCTACTGTGCCAACCATCCCTCCGGATGCATTTTTAAGTGAATGAAGTGACAAGTTTGTGTCCACTGTCAGTCACGGTCACAACTCCATTGTAAGAGCAGATCTAGAAAAATGTAACCGGGCCCGTTTCGATGTTTGATATAGCACCACCTGAGGAGCTCACTCCATGGCTTAGTGCTAAATATACTGTCCAATATGGGACTGAACCATATAGAATAGGAAAACTCCGGGTTTAATCCGTGGTCTGAGATGTTTGATTTCAGGTGGGGCAGCAGGTGGGGTACTACAGTTGACCTCGGTGCGCTGGGGTTGGGGATTGGAAAAAGATCAGCCAGGACTCCTCCTCCTGAGCACAAAGTAGTAACTCTGACGGAGAATAGTGTGGCCGGAGCAAAATTGCCAAAGCAAAGTATTTCTCTAGGTTGACTGGAAAATATATAACTCTCTTCTCTTGGTTTTGCTTGCTGTTTTTCATAGGCCATGCACCAACTGTTCCCAAGACAGAAACCTGCTCACTGGCATTCGCTAATGCTGCACTGAGCCAACTGCTGGAAAACTGTCCCATAACGGCTGAACTGCTTATAGCAGTGAGCAGTTGAGGTTTGGCAGACCAGGAAAATTTCAGGTCCAATCCCCGGTCTGTGCTAACCTAGCACTGATCGTAGTCAGCGGCAACAGCAAGGGTGCGACAACTCGCCTGACCACCTTTGGGTTTTGGAATGGAAATTTGGCCAGGGTTTCTGCTCTTGCTTACTCTCAACAACAACTCCTTGCATTTATATAGCGCCTTTAACATAGTAAAATGTCCCAAGGCACTTCACAGGAGCATTATCAAACAAGATTTGAGACGGGGAAATATTTGGACACATAAGGAGATATTAGGACTGGTGACCAAAAGTTTGGTCAAAGAGGTAGATTTTAAGGTGCAGAGAGAGGGAGAGAGGCGTAGAGGTTTAGGGAGGGAATTCCAATGCTTAGGGCCTAGGCAGCTGAAGGCACGGACGCCAATGGTGGAGTGATTAAAAACGAGGCTGCGCAAGAAGCCAGAATTGGAGGAGTGCGGAGATCTCGGAGGGTTGTAGGGTTTTTGGAGGTTACAGAGATAGGGAGGGGCGAGGCCACGAAGGGATCTGAAAACAAGGATAAGGATTTTAAAATTGAGGCGCTGCCAGACCGGACGCCAATGCAGGGCAATGAGCACAGGGGTGATGGGTGAACGGGACTTGGTGTGAGTTAGCATACAGGCAGCAAAGTTTTGAATGAGCTCAAGTTTACGGAGGGAGCAAAGTGAACAAAGAAGAATGTGCATTTTGCCCAAGGCGCCGGAGAGTGTCTGTGGTACCATTCCCCACGAGCGAGTGGGTGCCTTCAGGAGGAGGAGAAGGGTGAAAAATTGATGAACAAAAGAAGGGGAACAAGAAAAAAGAAAGTACGCATCAGGGACTTGTGGGCAATTCTTGCTGTGAATCTCCACCCCCTTCCAGCACTCCTCCGTCACTGAGGGGTCACCCCTGGCCTTTACCTTCTGCGACATGGGGCTGAAAATGAAAACTCAAGTGGCATGAAATTGAACTTAGGTCCTGCTGCTGGCGAAGTGCCACAAGTTAATGCTGCACCACCATGCCAGGAGGGAATATACAGAATTTGCTTTTAGATCTCCCGACTGGAAATAGAAATTAAAACATAGAAACAGACCATTCGGCCCAAGGAATGAGAAATAAAAATGCACCATTCATGATTCCAGCTATGCTATTTAAGTTATAAACTACAAACCAACTACTAGGCTGCAGTCTAATACAGCAGATCAGGATATTCTAAAATATGGAGTTGCTTCAAAAAGATTCAGTGAAATCCCATTAGACACTGCACTGATATCTGAATTTAGTTGGAACGATACACCTGCAAGCCTACTTCGTGTTTTCAGTAATCAATCCTGGTTTCCATGGCAACAAGCAAAAAACCTCTCCTTGGTAGCAGAAAAAAGGTACATCAGAGCGTCAAAAAAATTGCAACAGTATGCAAATCTGAAATGTATGAGAAATTCCGTACATGTACAGTGATAGAGAATATTCAAATACAACAAGGAATAGAAATTAAAAACACTGCATCAAATGCTGAAAATCTGAAATCAAAACAAGATTACATAGAATTACTTGGAATTTATAGCACAGAAACAGGCCATTTGGCCCAACTAGTCTATGCTGGTGTTCATGCTCCACACGAGCCTTCCCCCATCTAATCCTATCCACATATCCTTCTATTCCTTTCTCCCTCATGGACTTATCCAGCTTCCCCTTAAATGCATCTAAGCTATTCGCCTCAACTACTGCATGTGGTAGCAAATTCCACATTCTAACCACTCTCTGGATAAAGAAATTTCTCCTGAATTCCTTATTGGATTTATCAGTGACTATCTTCTATTTATGGCCCCTAGTTTTGATCATAAATATATTTAAATAAATATAAATATTTAGATGCTGCAGAAATGCAGTAGGTTCATCAGTTTCTGAAACTGGAACAGACAGGTTAAGGTTTTCAGGATAAAGGGTCTCCACACACAGCACGAGTCTGTCTGATGCTGTCGGATCTGCTGCGCGTTGTCAGCATCTTCTGCTTTTAAACAAGAAATTGAGTTTCACGCACAGACTCTGATCCTGTCAGAACTCCACAGTATTCACTCGCTCCAGCCCTTGCTTACATGCTCGAGCAGCTCAATGTGTGCCCTGTTTAGATGGAGAATTGTCAGCGCTGTGAGTCCAACTACGTTTAATCTTTCTCTACTGCTCAGCAGCATTACTGGCAATGAAACACAGAGAGCTAACCTTTCTCTTAAGCAGCGGATCACCATATGAAGGAAATATAAAATATTACTGAGCGGCTGCAGCCTTCTGGTAAAATCCTTGCTGCTAAATTCCGCATCATAATTATAGAATCACAGATATTTCCTAATAGATCATCATGCCAGTGCCAACAAACATTCCCCATCGCAGCTCTCCAATCCCATTCTCTGCTCTCTCCCCATACCTTGCAATATTTTTCTCTTAGTTTTTATCTTAATCCCCCCCTCCCTTAAATGGTGTGATTGACCCGGCTTATAATAATGCATGCCATATCCTAATAACTCAACGTGGAAAAAATTACTTGTAATCTGCCCCTCCAGTACTAATCCTGAGTTTATGCTCCTGTGTTAAAAATTCAACAACCAGTGAAAATAATCCCTATTTACCCCCTCAAATCCTTTCAAAATTGTGAACACATATTATAGCTCTCTCTTAACCGTCTCTCATCTATGATTATAGAATCATAGAAAATTTACGGCACAAAAGGAGGCCATTCAGCCCATCGTGTCCCTGCCGGCCGAAAATGAGCCACCCAACCTAATCTCATTTTCCAGCACTTGGTCCATAGCCATGTAGGTTACGGCACTTCAGGTGCACATCCAGGTACTTTTTAAATGAGTTGAGGGTTTCTGCCTCCACCACCCTTTCAAGCTGTGAGTTCCAGACCCCCACCACCTTCTGGGTGAAAATTTTTTTCCACAGCTCCCCTCTAATCCTTCTACCAATCACTTTAAATCTATGCCCCCTGGTTATTGACATCTCTGCTAAAGGAAATAGGTCCTTCCTATCCATTCTATCTAGGCCCCTCATAATTTTGTACACCTCACTTAAATCACTCCTCAGCCTCCTCTGTTCCAAGGAAAAAAATCACCCCAGCCTATCCAATCTTTCCTCATAGCTAAAATTCTCCAGTCCTGGCAACATCCTCGTAAATCTCCTCTGTACCCTCTCTAGTGCAATCACATCATTCCTGTAATGTGGTGATCAGAACTGTACGCAGTACTCAAGCTGTGACCTAACCAGTGTTTTATACAGTTCTAGCATAACCTCCCTGCTCTTATATTTTATGCCTCGGCTAATAAAGGAAAGTATCCCATATGCCTTCTTAACCACATTATCTACCTGACCTGCTACCTTCAGGGATCTGTGGACATGCATTCCAAGGTCCCTCACTTCCTCTACACCTTTCAGTAACCTCCCATTTATTGTGTATTCCCTTGCCTTGTTTGCCCTCCCCAAATGCATTACCTCACAATTCTCTGGATTGAATTCCATTTGCCACTTTTCTGCCCACCTGACCAGTCCATTGATATCTTCCTGCAGTCTGCAGCTTTCTTCCTCACTATCAACCACACGGCCTATCTTTGTGTCATCTGCAAACTTCTTAATCATGCCCCCTACATTTAAGTCCAAATCATTAATATATACCACAAAAAGCAAGGGACCTAGTACTGAGCCCTGCGGAACCCCACTGGAAACATCCTTCCAATCACAAAAATACCCGTCGACCATTACCCTTTGCTTCCTGCCACTGAGCCAATTTTGGATCCAACGTGCCACTTTCCCTAGGATGCCATGGGCTTGTACTTTTCTGACCAGTCTGCTATGTGGGACCATGTCAAAAGCCTTGATAAAATCCATGTAGACTACATCAAATGCACTACCCTCATCTACCCTCCTTGTTACCTCCTCAAAAATTCAATCAAGTTAGTCAGACACGACTTTCCCTTAACAAATCCCCGCTGACTGTCCTTGATTAGTCCGTGCCTTTCTAAATGACGGTTTATCCTGTCCCTCAGAATTGATTCCAATAATTTGACCACCACCGATGTTAGACTGACTGGCCTGTAATTACTCAGTCTATCCCTTGCTCCCTTTTTTAAACAACGGTACAATGTTAGCAGTCCTCCAATCCTCTGGCACCATGCCTGTATCCAGCGAGGATTGGAAAATGATGCTTAGAGCCTCCGCTATTTCCTTCCTTGCTTCTTTTAACAGCTTGGAATGCATTTCATCCGGCCCTGGTGATTTATCTACTTTCAAAGATACCAATCCCCTTAATACTTCCTCTCTCACTATGTTTATCCTATCCAATATTTCACACTCCTCCTCCTTAACTACAATGTCTGCATCGTCCCCCTCTTTTGTGAAGACAGACGCAAAGTATTCATGAAGAACCATACCAACATCTTCCACCTCCACACATAGGTTACCTTTTTGGTCTCTAATAGGCCCTACTCGTTCCTTGGTTACCCTTTTGCTCTTAACGTATTTATAAAACATCTTTGGATTTTCCTTGATTTTACTTGCCAATATTTTTTCATGCACCCTCTTTGCTTTCCTAATTTCCTTTTTACCCCTGCACGTTCAAAACTCCTTTAGGCTTTCTGCAGTATTGAGTTCTTGGTATCTGACATAAGCTTTCCTTTTCTGCCTTATCTTACCCGGTATACTCCTTGACATCCAGGGGGCTCTAGAATTGGCAGTCCCACCCTTTTTCTTTTTGGGAACATATTTGCTCTGAACCTTCACTATCTCCCCCTTGAATGCCTCCCACTGCTGTGACACTGATTTACCTTCAAGTAGCTGTTTCCAGTCCATTTTTGCTAAATCACTTCTCAGCTTAGTAAAATTGGCCTTTCCCCAATTGAGAACTTTAACTCCTGTTCTATCTTTGTCCTTTTCCATAACTATGCTAAAACTAACTGAATTATGATCACTACCACCAAAATGCTCTCCCACTGCTATTCCTTCCACCTGCCCAGCTTCATTTCCTAAAACTAAATCCAGAACTGCCCCCTCTCTTGTTGGGCTTGCTGCGTACTGGCTAAAAAAGTTCTCCTGAATGTAAAATGTTATGCCCACTAAGGCTTACACACTATTTGTATCCCAATTAATATTAGGGTAGTTGAAATCCCCTACTATTATTGTCCTATTGTTTTTGCACTTCTCAGAAATTTGCCTACATATTTGTTCTTCTATCTCCCTCTGACTTTTGGGGGTCTATAGTTTGGGGATCTGTGTCTATTGATAACAAACAAGGTTTAGAAGATGAGAAAAGCCCATTGAAAAGAAAGTGTTTTTCACAAACTTCGTTTTAGAAAGAAGACACAATATGAGATAGATTTTCCTGTTCTTGCACCTGGGATTGGATTTCCTAGAAGCAATGGTCAGAACATTGAATGCAGGAGTTGGGATGTCTTGTTGAAGTTGTACAGGGCATTGGTGAGGCCACACTTGGAGTACTGTGTACAGTTCTGGTCACCCTATTATAGAAAGGATATTATTAAACTAGAAAGAGTGCAGAAAAGATTTACTAGGATGCTACCGGGACTTGATGGTTTGACTTACAGGGAGAGGTTAGACAGACTGGGACTTTATTCCCTGGAGAGTAGGAGGTTAAGGGGTGATCTTATAGAAGTCTATAAAATAATGAGGGGCATAGATAAGGTCGATAGTCAAAATCTTTTCCCAAAGGTAGGGGAGTCTATAACGAGGGGGCACAGATTTAAGGTGAGAGGGGAGAGATACAAAAGGATCCAGAGGGGCAATTTTTTCACTCAAAGGGTGGTGAGTGTCTGGAACGAGCTGCCAGAGGCAGTAGTAGAGGCGGGTACAATTTTGTCTTTTAAAAAGCATTTGGACAGTTACATGGGGAAGATGGGTATCGAGGGATATGGGCCAAGTGCAGGCAATTGGGACTAGCTTAGTGGTATAAACTGGGCGACATGGACATGTTGGGCCGAAGGGCCTGTTTCCATGTTGTAACTTCTATGATTCTATGATTCTATAATAAGGGAGTCAGCCCTATTTTCCATCGGTTTGCATTAATGGGTGGAAAATCAGGCTGGCTGCTTTACATTCGCGTGCGCCTCTCTGCCCGGTTTATGCCTGCATTCACTACACTCAGACGACCCAATAGGCCCAGGAAAATCTACCTCCACATCTGTCGATGCTCCATTCACCCTCCTTGTCTCAATAATTATCTTCACCCCTGTACTTGCAATGATTTTGTTATTTTCCTTATTGAGAAATCTAGGCCCATACTGAAGGACACCATTAGGATGGAAAGAGTGGGTTAGAAGCCAACATAAATCATAGTAGTTGTTAGGCACTGCCAAGCTTTAATAGCTTGTAGACCGTAAGAGGAAAAGGAAGGGAGGATAAGAAAGATGATGAGTTCCAGGCTTTTGAAGTCCTGGGAGAGTAGGACATTCCCAAGCATCAGCAGCATAGTGGCTAAAGGTTCAGTCTCTGATGGAGAGAGTGGGGAACAAGTAGTGATGACAGAGGAGCAAAGGTTTAGACAAAATGCTGGAGACTATTTCGTAGATAGGATGGAACTAGGCCATGGAAGGACGGAAAGACGAGAGCAAGGATCTTGAAATCAATTCACTGGGGCACGGGATCAAGGCAGTTTTACTGAAAAATCATCGTAACTTTGCTAAAATAAGTGTGCGTTTTCCACGTTATATGAGTCACAGAAACAGTTGGAGTCGGTTCACTTCCTCTTTATTAATTTGCAATAAAATATTTAACAGCATTACAGGCTCCACTAGGAAGAGAGGCAGAATTTTCTAAAAATAAAATTACTGACAGAAATGTAAATGATTCATAGTAGATTTATGGGCACAGGACAGGGACTGAATCCAGAGTAAGACTTCATTAAAATCAGTTGCAACAGGGCACAATCTACCTTTAGTGTGACAAATGTAAAACCTCAAACTGGAAATTACTGTTACACCAAGTGACACGAAAGCCCAGATTTTCTGGTCCATGTTATTTTTAAAGTAGGCGGCATCCGTTCATTTTAAATGGGTTGAAGCCAGCATTAAAATAATGGCTTAAGAAAATCTGGGCTGTAGTATCCATCCAACAGGTAATGTCTTTGTCACTGTGGAGATAAGAAATACTGCCACTGCCTTGGTAAATTTGTCACAATTGCTTACTTGCGACACAATAAAAATGTTTTTGAAGCAAACGCAAAAGGTTTGCCAAACATTTCAGCCCAAATCTGTCCTCAGTTGGATGACACACACAGGCGCTTCCCAGCAGCAGAAGCAGGATAGCAATCAGGATCTGCAATCCTGGCTGCTTTTTCACCTCCTCATCCTGCCCCACCTGTTACGCTGGCCGAGATCAGCTAGCTCACTGCAGGCTATAAAATCGAAGCTAGGGACTTCTTGCTTCGTAGAGCTCAGTCGCATGCTAGCCTGAATCTCTGCTTAATCATTACACTGGCGTAAGTGCAGTGGGTAAGGAATTCTGCCTACCATAAGGATGCTCCCCTGACACCTGCCCATTTTCTACTCTGATTTTGGTGGGCCCCTGAGAATCATTTACATAATTTTGGTGGGGTCACCACCTGGAAAGGAGGGGGCAGAACTTCAGAGGTCTCTGTGCTGCCAGTTTAAATTGGGAAAGAAAATTTATTAAAAAAATTAAAATGACGCCTGTGCTGCCATAGCAACGCTGGATGCTGGGGACAATCAGACATCCCTCGTGTCCAATGTTGCTAAGGCACAAATGACAGAACATACATCAGATGATATATTTTGGTCGTTTACGTAGCATTTCATTACACTTGCCCTTATATGGAAAGATATATTGTACACCCCTGGCATAACTTCAGCAAAAAATCTAGGCTACTGGGTTTACCAACCGAGCAATCAGGATGACCACTATGGACATTTCTTTTAATGAAAAGTGCATCCCTTTAAGGAGACTGTGTTAACATCAGTTCACCTTGAAACAAAAATATTTCCAGAGAATTATAATTCATCTTCTTTGTGTTCCTTTTGTTTATTTTTTAAAAATATTTTAGATAAATGGTGAGCACCAGTAGGGAAAGATATGAAGGCCCCAGTTCAGGGTCCCTTTTGCCCTCTTCACCAGAGATCACTTTCAAAGACACAGTTAAGATTCTGTTGGAAAATGGGATAAATCTTTCAACGTGATAAAATTACAAATGATGGATGGATTACATAGAAACACAAAAGGGCATGCTGTTTTGTTGGTAATCCTGTTTTAATTGTCTACTAATTAAGAATTAAACAGTATAAGGGTTCAGATCATCAAGGGACAGCTTGCCACCTTAGGGGCAGTAATGAATCGGCGTCCACCACAGTGTGATCTGGAATAGTTTCAAAAAGGGCTCTGGCTTTGTCTCCGACAACTCTGGCAGAAAAGGTGTTTGATTGGTGTGTTCTCCTAGGGTAGGTAATTAGAGAAAGTCTCCTCTGCAAACATTACACATTATTACAGTGGAACTACAATGCGTTCTTCATCTAGATCAGTCTGGAGCAAAGTCAAGTCAATATTTTCCTGGATGTGGCCAGCTTCTCCTAGTGTGCTGATGCTTTTAGAAGTAAGGTACCCACCCTGTCCCAGTGACCATTTGCAGCTTACTTCTGAATCAGCGAGGTTAAAGTTAAGTAAGGGAGGATCAAAGATTGGATAATGGTTGAATGATGCAGGGCTCACCTTTAAATTGGTAATACACCTATTATTCCTGCCTTCCAGTCATATACAAGAGAACGCACTGAGGGCTTGAGAAGATGTCAAACCCCAAGCTTGAGCAGTTCAACAAATCATCAGAACAATGTTCCTCAGTTTTGGGATACTGGAAAAAGAATGGGTTAGAGTAGGAAATAGTGCAATGAGTCTTTATTTTAATACAATGAGGATCCAGGGAGGAGGAATAGTCATATACGATAATACATTTGGAACTTACAAAGAACGAGAGAGGAAAGTTCAGAGGAGCAATGACCATAGTAGCATCAATAAAATATAGAGAAGAGAAATGTTGCTGATGTAAAAGGGAAAGAAAGTCTAGGGAAGTACTTTTTTTTGTTCAAAGGAAATATTACCCCTGAGAATTTTGATTTACTATTTTAAAAAAATTGTCAATTTTGTTACCCTCAAGTCGTGTCTCTCTCGACATTAGACCACTATAGTGAGATCAATGACTGAGAGCATCAGCTTGTATTCTGGAGCTGTTCTATTGAAACAGCAGGGGGGGGTTCACAATTTCAGATCTGCCTGACAGCCTTGGGGGCCACAGTAAACTTTGCTATTGGGTGACAAAGCAACATTACCAGTCAATAGCCCTTCCAGGGTATCACAAATCTCAATTTGAGGGTCTCCATGCCAAGAATCAAATTGATAACATTTTATAAAAAGCATCGATCAAAATTCTCCTGAGGCTAATATTTTCTTTTAGAAAATGGGAGAGTACTTTCAACAAAAAGTACTCCCCCTAGATTGTCCATCCCCTTTACGGATTATTTCCTTTGTTAAACCTTTATTGTATGGGTGTTTTCCAGCCAATCATTGAAATCACTTGGGTTCATGTTCCTCCGTTTGATAACGTTAGTGAAAAAGTTGGGTCCTTATAAAATGAGTTTCTCTGACTTTTTCTTTGCTAGTATTAGCAAATGGGAGAAAATATCCTCCCACTGCTTTTAACCTATAGGCATCAGCTCCTCAATTCTGGCAGCAGCAATGATAGGTAAGCAAAACAGCAATCTGTTGGTCAGATCAGCAACATTAGATACCATTCAACAATCCCACGGAAACCAATCTAGGTGATTTTTCCATGCTTTTGTGAAGAAACAAACAAACAGCCTGATTCAGGAGGTAGCCATGATGTGGAGATGCCGGTGATGGACTGGGGTTGACAATTGTAAACAATTTTACAACACCAAGTTATAGTCCAACAATTTTATTTGAAATTCACAAGCTTTCGGAGGCTTCCTCCTTCCTCAGTGAATGTTGTGGAAATGAAATCCTCGAACCCTTCGCATTTATAAATCACAGAACAATACCTGGTGATTACAGATAGTCTTTCCAACTGCCCGTTGCCAAGGCAATCACAGTGTGCAGACAGAGAGGTGTTACCTACAAGGCCACCGAAAATACAAACAACCAAAAAAAAGAGAGAGAGAGAGAGAGAGAGAGAGGCAGAAACATAGAAACATCCGGAAGGAAGAGAAAGACAGCAAATGACCCGTTATATTAAAAACAGATAACATTTGTTCGCTGGTGGGGATACGTGTAGCGTGACATGAACCCGATGACGACGAGCACCTCGCTATGGCCATCCCCACACCTCCACTACTCGCCTTTAAACAGACACCCAACCTCAAACAGACCATCGTTCGCAGCAAATTACCCAGCTTTCAGGAGAACAGCGTCCACGACACCACACAACCCTGCCACGGTAACCTCTGCAAGACATGCCAGATCATCGACACAGATACCACCATCACACGAGAAGACACCACCCACCAGGTGCATGGTTCATACTCCTGTGACTCGGCCAACGTTGTCTACCTCATACGTTGAAGGAAAGGATGCCCCAGAGCATGGTACATTGGCGAGACCATGCAGACGCTGCGACAACGGATGAACGGACACCGCGCAACAATCGCCAGACAGGAGGTTCCCTCCCAGTCAGGGAACACTTCAGCAGTCAAGGACATTCAGCCACCGACCTTCGGGTAAGCATACTCCAAGGCGGCCTTCGAGACACACGACAATGCAAAATCGTCGAGCAGAAATTGATAGCCAAGTTCTGCACCCATGAGGACGGCCTCAACTGGGATCTTGGGTTCATGTCACGCTATACGTAACCCCACCAGCGAACAAATATTATCTGTTTTTAATATAACGGGTCATTTGCTGTCTTTCTCTTCCTTCCGGATGTTTCTATGTTTCTGCCTCTCTCTCTCTGTTTTTTTTTGGTTGTTTGTATATTCGGTGGCCTTGTAGGTAACACCTCTCTGTCTGCACACTGTGATTGCCTTGGCAACGGGCAGTTGGAAAGACTATCTGTAATCACCAGGTATTGTTCTGTGATTTATGAATGCGAAGGGTTCGAGGATTTCATTTCCACAACATTCACCTGAGGAAGGAGGAAGCCTCCGAAAGCTTGTGAATTTCAAATAAAATTGTTGGACTATAACTTGGTGTTGTAAAATTGTTTACAATGATTCAGGAGGGGGTGGGGTGATAAGTCTTCTTCAAGCTGAGGGAACTAGTTCTCCGGAGACAGAAGGGCGCAGATTTGTCATCTGTGCATTGCGGAAAAAGCAACAGGTTGCTTGGACTTCAAGGTACACCTGTTGGCGCTGTTTGAAATTCATTGAGACACCTGACGTCAACTCATATCCAAACAATATGTAAAAGCTGTCATGCAACTCTTGTGACACCATCATTTTAATTAACGCTTCCATGACTGATAATCTCATCTGCAGATCCACTAACTTGATAAACTGATCACAAAAGCTCACCAGAGCCGTTTAAGTACAGTCATCCTAATAAAGTGGCACATTCTTTATCATTGTCCATTTACACAATTTTTCACTAATTTTGATCGTGGTGATATTGCCACACCTTGTGTAATTGTGCTTACTTGTGTACTTCAATCATCTGTGTTTCTTTCCAAGGTCGTTCCCTTTAGCTTTTTACTCCCTCTGGGGATGAATTGTTCTGCATTCTGGTCACTAAAGGGTACGTTTTCCAAGACTTTGCTATCCAGTGCTTGATGGAAACACAGATCAGACAATTGAGCACGGAGGTGAGCATGCCTGACTCTCCGATCTGCATTCCCAACAAGTAAGACTCCACACAAGAAACAAAGTCTAACCAAACTTACTGCTATATGTAGCAACATTGCAAATGCATTACAAAAAAAACTGTTCATGATTTTGCTACACAATGAAACCAGAGAAATCCTTGCCCCTCTGTTACTAGTTACACTGCTAGACAAAGTGCTGATGCAATGGAAATTCTACAAGCTAAAGCCATGCCCCAGTGAAAGATGATGTAATCAGATCTCTGGTAGAATCACTTCAGTTGTCCACACATGCACAGAAGAAAACATTCTCCCCTTAATATACAATGCTGAATGGATATTTATCGAAGTAACAGGTGGAGCAGTACAATACCTCCTTGAACGAATTTGTGGAGGGCACAGTCAGATGGTCCCACAAGGTGAATCAGACTAGATTGGCTGTATCCTACGGTAAATGGCTCTGCAATAGAAGAAAGTAAGAGAAAAATATTCTGTCATTGTTACTGGAACAGAAACACTCTCCGAGCACTTTGAACAAAGATGGACTAATTGGTCAATCGTCAAGGTGATCTCCAATTCACTTCACACCAATGACCCCTTTCATATCACTATCTGCTTTCCAGTGCATCAATCAAAGGCACTCTGCAGCTGAGTTCTATCAAGATGCACTGAAAAATAGAATCAACAACAACTTGCATTTTTACAGTGCCTTTAATGTAGTAAAACATTCCAAGGCGCTTCACAGGAGCGTAATCAGACAAAAGTTGACAAAATCATAGAGATTTCAGCACAGGAGGAGACCATTTAGCCCATCGTATCTGTCCCGGTGCTGGCTCCACCTTGGAGCTCTCATCCTATTTCTCCGATCTATCCCCAAGATCTTTAATAGCTTTCTTGAAGTGTTGACTCAGCTTCAATAGTCACTTGTGGCTAAAACATTCCATATTTCTCTAGAATAAAAATATTTCTTTTAACCACTCCTTTGTGCATCCAGTACTAATCCTAAATTTACGCCCGTGTTACTAACTCACTGACTAGTGGACGTAAACTTTCCATATTTACCCTTTAACATGATTCCATATCCTTTTATAATAGAATGCTCAAAACTCCAGTGTAAATACAGAAATCTGTTCCTGCAACCTCAGATTCCTGACATTTAGGCGATAATTTTCAACTTCGCCGCCTATGGAGATACCTGGCGGAACGGATCGCCCACCCAATGTACAACTTGTCTGATTTTTATCCCATTGAAATGAACAGGATGAAAATCGGGCAGGTTCTGTTCTACAACAGAGGACAATCCATTCTGTCAGGTTACCAGCCAGGTGGTGAGGTTGAAAATTACCCCCTTACTGTTGTATTTCTCTAACATCTCTACTTTAAATTCACATCAAAGCAAATGGCCGAGTGGGTAAATGCATTGACTAGTGTGGTACTGAGTCAAGAGACCAGAGAGGTTCCAGGTTCAATTCCCTATCTGTTCTGTGCTAGCTGACATCAGCCAGAATGGCAGGATGAAACCCCAATTAGGCTCAGATCGCGGCTGGAGATGGGGAAAATCAACTTCGGCTCTTGCTCCTGAACACTATTCCGCTTAGCCCGACTGCAAGGTGTACATGTGCGGAAATCAGATGAGGACATGATCCAGCTCAATTATAATAATATCTAAAATTGAAGTTCCTGGCACTACCTATTATCCAGGCTCAGGATATGAAGATTGGCCAATTGGGTAAGGTACCAGATGGCTACCAGCATCTGTGAAACCATACCTTAGCGAGAGTCAGTGTCTTCAGAAAAGAATGAAATATGGCAAAAAAATTCACATCCTGCACCTGATGTTCTTCCTGTGCTGTGGAATTGCAAATATAAACAATTGGCTGTCCCTGATAATGGATTGCAAATTCCAAAATTAATGAATTGGAAATAAACCCATTATGCTCAAATGTGGTTGGTCCATGAGACATACAAAGGAAATGGTTCTCTTACTATAACCAGCTGGGTTAATGATCTGTATTTCATCTGCTTTGTCCATGGATCACACAGCTTCAACAGAGTACAAGATATCCTGTGCTACATAGATTTTAATGATCTGTTATATCAAAATGCTTGCTTTTTTTTTTACAAAAGGCACTTAAAGCTTTGTATCAGAGCTGAATTATAGAAGTCATGGAAAAAGCCTGAGCTACTTAAGACAGTGAACAGCTGAGCCAAAGAAACCTCAAAGATCCCAGGTTCAACACCCAGACTGTGCTGAGTTTATTGATCTCAGGTAGGGCAGCTGTGTGGCTTTTACTCCAATTGGTTTTAATGCCCAAGCTTGGAGGAGAAAGTCTGGATAATGCTCCGGATAGCTATCCTGAAACTTCTGCAGGCCAAGTTCAGCGAAAAGCTTTGTCTGCTTTGCCGTAAGAACGCACCTTAACCCTGACCTAAAAGAGGCACTCCCTACCACATTAGTTTGATACTTCCATTCCACCATATCAGCCATTCTTATGGGGTTTGTAAGTGAGAGTGCCAATTTGTGTTGTATTGTAGACAAGTTTGTTCTGAAAACTAGATCACCATTGCCCAAACTACTCACTGCAGGTTGCAGGAGAAAATCAGACTTTCTGGATTGAAACTCAAGTCCCAGAGGTGAAAGAGCATAAGAAAGTAAAGAATGAGAAAAGGCCATTCAACACATCAAACTCATTCCAGACTATATACAATCCATTCTATCATGGACTCTGCCCCACCCATTTAACTTCTAAGGGAAAGTTCTGTATAAATACTTTCTGATGCTCACAACTTCACTATTCTACTCTAGTCTCCTGTCCTCGACAGAAAACTCCCCTAATCTACTACTAAAACAACTTGCATTTAATGACATCATCAATATAGAAAAACATCCCAAGCTGCTTTACAGCAACATAATCAAAAAAATAGATGCCAAGCCAAAGGAAAGATTAGGAGGGTTTGGTCAAAGTGGTTGAACCAAGCAAGGGTAGTCCCATTGAGCTGGACAACGGAAAAGTGGCATTGGAGGAGGAAGGTGTGGTCAACTGTCTCAAAGGCTGCAGAGAGGTTAACGACAAAGACAGTCACAGTAAATCTCATTTGTGACTTTAGTTAGGGCTGTTTTGGTACTGTGGCAGGGGCAGAAACCTGATTGGAGAATTCAAACAAGGAGTTGTGGGAAAGATGAACACAGATTTGGGAGGCGATAACACATTCAAGGACTTTGGAGAGAAAATTGAACATGGTGGGGGAGGGGGGTAGTTTGCAAGGGCAGAAAGGTCAAGAGTGTTTTTGAGGTGGGGGGGGGGGGGGGGGCGGGATGATGGTTGTTTTGAAAGGGAGGGGGAACCATTTATAATGTCAGCTAGCATGGGAGCCAGAAAGGAAGTTGGGTAGTCAGTAGTTTAGTGGGAATGGAGAAGATGAGCTCAGAGAGCTCATCAAAGGGGATGGGAGAAATCTAGATAGAGATGTGGGGTCATGGCTAAGGCAGGGGAGATTTTGCCTTGGTGGACAAGGAGTCGGGGAGGGAGGCAGTGGAGGCAGCATCTTGTCCATCAGTCTTTCAACTGTTGCATCTGGAAGTCCACAATAGACTCAGACTGAGGTCGGGGGGTGGGGGGGGGGGGCGCGAGACCATGTGAATATGGTAAAACAAGGTTAGTCGTGGCATATTACTCAGTTTATCTCCTTTTTATTTTTTCATTTGTTCATTAATCACATTTTCATTTGTCAGTGGCTTGTTTCCTGCACACTGAAGTTTTTTTAAGAAACAAATTTCTACGGTAAAATGGAATGCAGTTCACATACAGATAAATTTGAGAAAAAATGGGTTGTAAATAAATACATATTCTTCCAATTTTGTTTTGATTTATTTTCATTGCCCTTCCTTATCATTTGCCGTCTATCAGCACCTTTCCTACTAGGTTCCGCGACAGTACGAACTGAGAGCACATTGAGATTTAAAATGCTAATGCTGTTAACGATCAATCTCCGTTATGAGAAAATCAAATTTAAATTTATGTCTAAGACTAATGTTTCATTCAATAGGTTTTAAGTGAAATTAAATTATCTCTTAAATTAACTGCAATAGCTCTAAAATTGTAAGCCTGGTCCCAAATTAAGTTAGAGTCCAGATAGTTAAAAGCCAAGGAAGGAAGAAACAAATTAATTCAGGGCATCATAATAGAGCATAGTTTGTTCCTTGTAATCGAGAGCACCCACAGTGAAGTCACCTGCAGATAAGTGATCGAGTTCCCAGTGGTTGCAATATTATCTCAAAGGATTTTCATGTGAAGAGCCAACTACTGAGTCCATTCAAAATAATACTTATTGTAAGCTTGCAGTGAACTTGATCAGACTTCAGTCACCCTCAATAACACCAGAACCTGAGCCTGGCAATATTTGTTGCTAGATGCTGCAATAAGGGTAGTCGGAACATACTGGCTTCATGAGCCACTCAGGTGCAATTACAGAGATCCGCAGGCCAAATATAAACAAACAGATACATACAGATGTGGGTCTGGAAGACTGGAAACAGCAACTCTCTAATTAGTGGATTTAGATCCTAAATCTGCCAATGAGAGAGTAGCCCTTTCCAAACCACCAGGCCTACAGAATTCAAAACAAGTAAAACGAACAGCAGAATGAACAGAGTTTAAGCCAGCAATCACGCAAATGGAAAATCAGAGACTGGAACGTCGTGGGGTGGATAACCAGAGTTCAAGTCTATGTGCGGAAGTTTGGAAACCCCAGTGCAAAATGACTTAGGAGCTTTCCATCATCTGAGCTATGTTTTGGTCAAAATGGGGGTGTGGCATGGAGCTTCACCATGACTGAATTCAGGTTAGGTCAAGGTGAGGGACAAAAAGAAAGTAAATTGAGCAAAGTAAGACGAGGAAAAAATATATAAAAGCAGCAAACCCTTCAAGGAATGTGGTCTACAGACCGCCGTGTCTCAAGACTAGAGAACAACAATTCAGCACAGAGTGGCAATCACGCTCAGAGGCCATGAGGATAGCTGACAAATGTTATAAGGTGTCTGTAAGAATGCATTATCAGAGTAACATTCTAATACAACAAATCACTGTCAGTAAAATAGTACAGGATCTCTCATGCTGTGACAAAGCTCTGCAATTCACAGACATGTAGATGAAATAAAACAATCTGTTTTCCAACTGTGCAAGTTGTACAGGAAAAGCAATTGGACATAAGACATGCTGTAAAAGGGCTTAGTGACCACAATGTTATCTTGAGAATTGCAAATATGCACTGTCCCCGCACAGCACACCAATATCTAGGGGCCCATTCTTTTCTACCTAGTGCCTTGCCCAAATTAAGCATGTGGGGAACTGTGGGTTCATACCCATATCCTATAGCTCCATGGTGAAACCCATTAGTGTGCCGAGCCACCACATTGTCCTTGGAACTAACTATAAGTTATTACTTCCATTTAAACTATGAATAGCAGTTATTAAGCTGCAGTATTCCAATGCCTTTCCCCCCCCCCCCCAAAGTATTAATTCCCCTACACTCTGCCCACTTGTCTTGATCTCTCGGATCATGCACTCATTGTGGGCAAGAAGGCGAATGAATGACCACGTTCCAGGTTCTGCCAATTGCATTCTGAGCCAGCTACTAAGAAGTGCCACCTGAGGATGACTCTCCAAGCTTTGCGTTGCCTGACCACTACTGCTTCATTCTGCTCCTTTCAATCGTGGTCGTATCCTTTAGATGGTCTTGGCCATTCACCTAGGTTTCTCAAGAAAACTTGCCCCTGTCCCTTTGGGAAAGCAAAGGGCCTCCACTCACTGCAGTGATCTCAGCCGGATGAGTAAAATGAAACCCCTGTCCCACCACTCTGTGGTGGCATTCATTTGTACTCAACCTCTGGGCTGAACAACACCAGAATGTTTTCTTCTTAAACACAGAACTCTATACAATAACATCAGATCATCAGACAGGCCATCAAATTTCGTATGTCGTATTCTGAACCCCTTCTTACGCTTTCTCAATAACAGGTACTTTTATGTAATCTCTCAGACAGACTATGCAGCAGTATTCACCTATACTTTTGCTCCAGGACCTTGAACCTTGTGATGTAAAATGCAGATTAGTCGTACTTATACAAGGGAGGTTCGAAGAACTGGTAATAGTAGAATGAGGCGGAGCTTACCTTTAGACTGTCGGTCTGTCAGGGAAAGTAATAATAAAAAGGAAAAAAGTAAACTAAGGTTAATGTAGTTCAAGGAAAATGGATCCTTTATGTGGTACAGTCTTAACTTGATAGAAATTCTTTAAACATATTTCACTTCCATAAACATTCATTCTATTTTGATCTGATTCAAGTTCGGCGTAAACTGTGGCAGAAAGTTCTATAGCATTTATGTCCTGTTGTGCTCCAGTGGACTGCAGATACAAAAGGAATTAGAAATATGAGGCTAGAAAGTACCAGTAATAGAGAATGAACATTTAACATGTTCACATGACAGTCCTCTGTTATTTTAACCATGGGTTAATGCTTCTGTTAAAATAGCATGATGTGGAGATGCCGGTGATGGACTGGGGTTGACAATTGTAAACAATTTTACAACACCAAGTTATAGTCCAGCAATTTTATTTTAAATTCACAAGCTTTCGGAGACTTCCTCCTTCCTCAGGTAAATGTAAAAAATAGCAGACAGAGGAAATACATAGAAGTTACTACACGAAAACTGGCTATTTGGCCCAACCAGTCCGTGTTGGCGTTCTACTCAGATTTACCAACCCTACATTCATACAACCTAACATCATATTTCCTGTCGTGATAGGAGCTAGACATTGCCTTGATGTCTTGAGGGATCTATTTAGAATCATAGAATCATACAAAGTTACGGCACAGAAGGAGGCAATTCGGCCCATCGTGTCCGTGCCAGTCGAAAAAGAGCTATCCAATTTAATCCAACTTTCCAGCACTTGGTCCGTAGCCCTGTCGGTTACAGCACTTCAAGTGCACACCCAAGTACTTTTTAAATGAGTTGAGGGTTTCTGCCTCTACCACCCATTCAGGCAATGAGATCCAGACCCCCACCATCCTCTGGATGAAAAAAAATTCTCCTCAGCTCCCCTCTAAACGATTCTTCCAATCACTTTAAATCTATGCCCCCTGGTCAATGACCCCACTGCTAAGGGAAATAGGTCCTTCCTATCCAGTCCAGTCATAATTTTATATACCTCAATTAAATCTCCCCCAGCCTCCTTTGTTCCAAAGAAAACAACCCCAGCCTATCCAATCTTTTCTCATAGCTAAAATTCTCCAGCCCTGGCAACATCCTCGTAAATCTCCTCTGTACCCTCTCTAGTGCAATCACATCTTTCCTGTAATGTGGTGACCAGAACTGTACGCAGTACTCAAGCTGTGGCCTAACCAATGTTTTATACAGTTCTAGCATAACCTCCCTGCTCTTATATTCTATGCCTCAGCTAAATAAAGTATCCCGTATGCCTTTTTAACCACTTTATCTACCTGTCCTGCTACCTTCAGGGATCTGTGGATAGGCACTCCAAGGTCCCTTTGTTCCTCTATACCTCTCAGTATCCTCCCATTTATTGTGTACGCACTTGCCTTGTTTGCCCTCTCCAAATGCATCACCTCACAATTCTCTGGATTGAATTCCATTTGCCACTTTTCTGCCCACCTGACCAGTCCATTGATATCTTCCTGCAGTCTACAGCTTTCCTCCTCACTATCAACTACACAACCAATTTTTGTATCATCTGCAAACTTCTTGATCAAGCCCCCCACATTCAAGTCCAAATCATTAATATATACCACAAAAAGCAAGAGACCTAGTACTGAGCCTTGCGAAACCCCACTGGAAACAGCCTTCCAGTGGCAAAAACACCCTTTGCTTCCTGCCACTAAACCAATTTTGGTTCCAACTAGCCACTTTCCCTTGGATCCCATGGGCTTTTACATTTTGACAAGTCTGCCATGTGGGGCCTTGTCAAAAGCCTTGCTAAAATCCACGTACACTACATCAGATGCGTTACCCTCATTGAATTTTTTGAGGAGGTAACAAGGAGGGTTAATCAAGTTAGCCTGACACGACCTTCCCTTAACAAATCCACGCTGACTGTCCTTGATTAACCCGTGCCTTTCTAAATGACGATTTATGCTGTCTCTTAGAATTGATTCCAATAATTTGCCCACCACCGAGGTTAGACTGACTGGCCTGTAATTACTCAGTCTTTACCATGACTTCCAAATCCCTTTCCTGATTTGTCTTTGTCAGTATTTTCCTATTAACTTTATAATTCCTCTGCTTATTTCATATACCTAAGTGCATGACTTTATATTTATCTATATTAAACTGCATCTGCCAATTGTCTGCTCATTTCCCAGCCCAAGTCTCCCTGTAACTTGTCCCCATCTTCTATCATATTAACCAACTCTGATATTTTGGTGTCAACCACCCACATAAGCAACAGTCATGCCCTTTAAAGTAATTCACTGTATCGAGCCCCAAGGCTTTTTTGAGGCACACGATAAGGAATTTTATCAATTGAATTTTTTCTTTTTTTCTCTAGGAGAGAAGAGAAAATGGGGAGATAGGAGGGGAGAGTAAGTCTTGTAAATTCTCACTATAATTCCTAGGTCCCTAGTCGTCGTTTGGCCTTGTACCTATTCATAAAGGGCCAATTTTCTGAGTTACTCTGCTGCTGGGGAGCCTTGCCTGCCAGCCACACCTAATGAAAAATCATGGATAGCATACCCATGATCTCCAGATAAGTGTGCCCGATGGGTAAGGCTCCCCACCGGCAGCACAATCTCAGAAAATCGGCCCTATAGTCTCCCTCTTTAGCTCAATGCTATTTTTGCTTTCTCCTTCTCTCTGATATATGTGACTGAAAGTTATGGCAGTTTTTTAAACAAAAAATAAATATTGCTGAACTGTGAGTTATTAAGCAATGCTTAGTGTATTTCATGTGAGAACGTACAAAAGAACATCATAAATACTCATTATCTAAATATTTTTGAGGAAAACAATTCATTATGCAACTGATGTAGTCTCAACAATTATACAGGTCTTAGTCAATAATAGCATTGGTAAATGCCATTGACAAGTGACAGTTATGTAAGCTGTTGGGAGTCAAAGCAAATGTATGAATATAAATCCAAGGAAGTGTTGCTAACATTTTATGAACCATTAATGAGATTACATGTGCAGTCATCATTCTTAGGGACGTTATATTGATGCTGGAGGACTGGTAGAGCATTACCTAAGTGGAGACCAGTGACCTGTGAGAACACACTCTCCTTTTTACATTTACCAACGTGTCTCTGTTGCGGTCACTGCAGGGCCTATAGACAGCAGCTCCATATATATCTCTTAGCCACTCTTAAGACCCAGGAAAAGTCTCATCCTAAATACTAACAGTTTGCCTCCTTGGTTTCAATTCAAATATTCTCTGATATACAGTATCATATCCTCAATAATACGGAACCTACATTTAGAATCCACTTGATAAGCCACCTCCTTCCTCGTTACAATCTAATTTCTGCACATGCCCACACCCCTGGTCCCCCACAAACCTCAATATAAAGGGGCTTATAGCTTTTATACTGGAATATATTAAGATACCTAGAGTTATGGCCTGGAAATTACACTGTGATATTATCGAGTTAACTTCTGTATCAAATTCTCTCGTCTCTTATTTTAATGGGGGCATTAACCCATTTAAAATAAACGGGTAAAATAGTGGACAGAGGAATTTGGTGTAAACACATTAAGTGTCCGTACAATAATATTGCACAGGGTAATTTCAAGCCTTTTAAGTCATAAGATCACATTCCAACTACTTGCAGAATGTATATAATCGGTGGATTTTATTTTACCTGCGGATGGAAAATGATCATAAGTAAATACTATTTTTCAGAACGAGCCCAGTAGCCTTAGAATTCGTGAAGCTGCACTTAACATTTTAGCTTTTGTGGCTCAGAATATTCCTGAACACTCAGTGGAGTCCATAACAGCCCCATAATTGTTGGCCATGATATACTATGCACAGAACAGATCACAGTGACCTGCCCTACACTGATGTATCACAGTTATACTCTGCATGGAACAAGAGGAAATAAAGCGCTCTGAGAAACCAAAGCCTCTGCCAGCTTTTGGCTATCAATGGATCCATTAGCAGCGAATGCAAGCTATTTAAGTGTAGTAACTAGAGTGGTACTGCAGTAGAGCCTGTGATTTAATGTTGTGGTGATGGGCAATGGCACTGCAATGCGCCACAGAGATGGGCAGCACCAGTGCAGCCACTTTATGGCAGTAAGATAACTGTTATTATGGCTGCTGCAGCCAATTCAGAGAACAACAGAGAATCAAGAACATTTTAAACCAAACAGCATGCACTGATTTCAGCTGGGCCATCTGGAAAGGCACTGAGTGAAAGCAAAGATACATTCATCACTGAAGAGATGAAAGCTGTAACAACCCTCACCACTTTTAGCCAACTCCCAGCAGCAAATTCAAAGGGGCACAGACACAGGACTGGCAAGAGGGAGCACCATCACTATAAGAACTGGAGTAGTTGAAAAAAGCAGGCCACCAGTACCTTCTCACAACAAGTAGGGTGAGCAATAAATGCATCCATGCCAATGTCACCTGGTTAACAAATTCTGAAAACCCTGCATGTCCTTTTCTTTGGAGCATGACACATGACATGGAAGGGCATTGTTGAATCTAAGGAAGTAGAAAAATACTTTCACAATACAGAGCAGCAAGAACCATTAGTTGTTACAGACTGTAGGTAGCAGTGGTGCTAAGATCACACCTAACTGAAATGAAGGCAGTAGAGTGGTGAGAAATCTCTTGGAGGAACATAGGAGCCAAAGAAGATTAAGAGGTGATCTACATGAGGTGTTTAAGATGATTAAAGGAGTTGGTAGGGTAGATAGAGAGAAACTATTTCCTCTGTTGGTGGAGTCCAGAACAAGGGGGCATAGCCCCCTTAGAGCTAGGCCATTCAGGGGTGATTTTAGGAAGCACTTCTTCACACAAAGGGTAGTGGAAATCTGGAATTCTCTCCCCCCAAAAGGCTGTCGAGGCTGGGGGTCAATTGAAAATTTCAAAACAGAGATCGTTAGACTTATTGTTAGGTAAGGATATTAAAGGTTACAGAACCAAGGCGGGTAGATGAAGTTTTTTTTAATATTCATTCATGGGATGTGGGTGTTGCTAGCAAGGCCAGCATTTATTGCCCATTCTTAATTGCCCTTGAGAAGGTGGTGGTGGTGAGCCGCCTTCTTGAACCACTGCAGTCCATGTGGTGAAGGTACTCTCAACAGTACTGTGAGGAAGGGAGTTCCAGGATTTTGACCCAGTGACGATGAAGGAATGGCGATATATTTCCAAGTCAGGATGGTGTGTGACTTGGAGGGGAACGCGCAGGTGGTGGTGTTCCCATGCTGTCAAAGAAGTTAAGATACAGTTCAGCCATCCATGATCTAACTGAATGGCGGAACAGGTTAGAGGGGCTGAAAGGCCTCCTCCTGCTCCTATGTCTGAGACTAAAGGTAAAGCCCTGGAAAGCATCTTAAAAAGCATATCACTGAAACTCATCACAGAGAAGGGGAAAACAGCAAGAGTTCTTGCTTCTGATCACGATCCAGTAATTCCTGCTGGAAAGTGAGCAAGACATTCACGTCTTCAGGAGGGGCAAAGATTGGCAATATCTACCTGCCATCACTGACTAAAATAAAAATTCACCAAGGCAGCCATCATGCAAGTAGTTAGCAATGTGATTTTACACCGCATTACGTAACTCGATAATCATCAAACTGAGCAGTCTCTCTATCCCCCATATATACAATGCAGTTTCACTAAACCATCTGTTTGGCAGCAACTCTCCCTGCTCCTTCCCCCAAAATAGACCTGCAAGCATTAAAAAAAACCCAGCAGGCCAGCCTTTTAATCAACCTGCTAAAATTCCTGATAAATATGTTTTTAAATGGCTGCCTTCATAGTTCTTACTACTTTTATATTTTCCCTGTTTTTCACTATTACAGCTTGAGGTGTAGTGGTTGCTAGATAGTGAGTCAGATATTTTGATAAACTAACAGGAGGGTGTTAGTTCAGGGTGGGCTGAGTATTGGGAATGATGTGTACCTACCTCAGTGTCAATCCACACTTTTGTCATGCCACTTTTCTAAAATAAAGGACTCCACAGGAGAATCCTTTAACTACAATTATTGAACAAATCTCTCAGCCTGCAATGTGTCAAAAGGGTGGAATTTGGGTTGGTGCTTGGGTGCAAGTGTGTTGTTCTGTAGAACTGGCAAGTCTGCTGATTTTGTCAGCTTGGGAATCTTGGTTACCACTGCTTTGCACAGTGGTGTTATTTTTAACATCCCCAATTTGAGAAAGGGCAAAAATGCTAGTTGCTTATGTCTGGAAAAGTACAAACCATGCTGTGTAGCTAGCCCCTATACCAATGAGCACTATCAAAGATGCACTGTTAGGAGTTTTTAAATGGGTGTTTTGTTTCATTTGGATTATAGGACAGCAATGTCGATGTGACAGCTCCCCCCCAAACTATAAAAGGTAGAGACAGATTCAAATGCAATGCTGAACTCTGTCTTCCGGCAAGAGACTACCTTTAAAGTTGATGCCGGTGACAAAATAGATCAACATGAACAAAACCACCCCAGATAAACCCACACCCGTGGTTTATGAAAAGTGACAGCTTTCTTGACATGTTGTTTTGCTAGTGAAGGATTTACGGTAGTGCTCGAATTGTGAAATGAGCAGCAGGACCTCTGTTCTCTTACAAACGTGGGTTTTCTGATTTTTGTTTTTTTTTCCCCCTGAATTTGAGTCAAAAGGGTCGGGTGAAATTAGCCGCAAGTAAATAGAATGAGATGAAGTGCTCTCTGCACACAAGTGGCTGTATACACCACACCAGAATTATAGTGAGCTGGTGTCAATGGTTCCACGTTTTATAGGGTTTAAACTAATAGTTGGGGATTAATTTTTCAGGGTAATTAATGAGCTTTATCAGGTTTAACCCTAAAATCCTAAAAGACTTAATTTCAAGTGCCATTATATTTAATCAACTTAAATAGCATCATGAAAGGGTAAAGGCAACAAAGCAAGGAGAAACTGATGGACTAATCACCCCACAACTATCTTTCAGCTCATTACAAAAATGGAAATAAGGTTATAGGTGCAGCTTACCCACATTGATGGCAGGCAAGATGTTATCTTCATTCCTTTGCTTGGTCTCTATTCGGTCTAGTTTCTGAGCTTCGTACCTCTTTCTGCCTTCCTCTTGCTGTTCTGGACTTATATACTAAGTGCGTGGGAAGAAAAGAAGAAAATTCCATGTTTACGATGTGATTTTTCTTTTACTATGCAGCATTTTTGATCTTTCCAGTCAAACCCTCTATCGCTTCTTAACAATTCCTCAGAGGTCCACTTCAAAAATCAACAGCAACAATGACTTGCATTGGTACAGCGCCTTTAACTTAAAAGAATGTTCCAAGGTGCTTCACAGCAGAGAAACATGCACCAAATAGAAGAATTACAAGAGTCGCCCGAAGGCACAGATGAAAAGACAGACTTTGAGGAGGCTTTTGAAGTTGCGGGGAGTTGCAGGTGGGAGAATGCTCGGGTGGAGCATAATCACCGACATAGGCCAGTTGGGCCGAATGGCCTGTTTCTCTGCTGTAAATTTATGTAAATAACAAGGCGAGGGGTTTAAGGGTAGGAATTCCAAACAGCAGGCCCAAGAAAAAGGATGTCTCTACCACCAATATTGAAGGGGAGGGGAGGGGAGACATTCAGGAGGCCAGAATCAGAGGACTGAAGAACATGGGCTCGGATGGAGGGCTGGAGGAGGTTGCAGAAGTAAAATGGGGGCAAGGTCATGGAGGAAAAAATCTGGGTATTTGCCTCAGGACCTAATTCAGTATAAATAATGGCAGTTTGTAAGGCAAGCGGTACTCGGACTGCCATTGAGGCATATCAATGTAAATAAGGTGAACTCCGCCTCTTACTGCGATTAGGACCTGAAGTCTCACGAGTCTCCTGTGTAATGAGTCAGGATTAATTAATAATGTCCTAGTTAAGGATCCCCTTGGAACGAGCGACCACAACATGGTTGAATTCCATATCCAATTAGAGGGTGAGAAGGTTGATTTTCAAACAAGCGTACTGAGCTTGAATAAAGGAGACTATGATGGTATGAGAGCGGAATTGATTAAAGTGGACTGGGAAAATAGATTAAAGGGTAAGACGGTACATGAGCAGTGGTGTTCATTTAGGGAGTTATTTTACAACTTTCAAAATAAATATATTCCACTGAGGAAAAAAGGGTGTAAAAGAAATGACAGCCATCCGTGGCTAAGTAAAGAAATCAAGGATAGTATCCGACTAAAAACAAGGACATATAAGGTAGCCAAACTTAGTGGGAGGATAGAAGATTGGGAATTCTTCAAAAGACAGCAAAAAGTAACTAAAGGATTGATTAAGAAAGGGAAGTTAGATTATGAAAAAAAATTAGCAAAAAATATAAAAACAGATAGCAAGAGTTTCTATAGTTATATAAAAAGAAAAAGGGTGGCTAAGGCAAACATAGGTCCCTTAGAGGATGAGACCGGGAAATTAATGGTGGGAAACATGGAGATGGCAAAAATGCTGAACAAATATTTTGTTTCAGTCTTTACAGTAGAGGACACTAAGAATATCCCAACACTGGACAAACAGGGGACTCTCGGGGGGGAGGAGCTAAATACGATTAAAATCACTCAGGAGATGGTACTCAGTAAAATAATGGGACTCAAGGCGGATAAATCCCCTGGACCTGATGGCTTCCATCCTAGGGTCTTGAGGGAAGTGGCAGTAGGGATTGTGGATGCTTTGGTGATAGTTTTCCAAAATTCCCTGGACTCAGGAGAGGTCCCGGCAGATTGGAAAACTGCTAATGTAACACCGTTATTTAAAAAGGGTAGTAGGCAGAAGGCTGGAAATTATAGGCCAGTTAGCTTAACATCTGTGGTGGGTAAAATTTTGGAGTCTATTATTAAGGAGACAGTAACGGAACATTTAGATAAGCATAATTTAATAGGACAAAGTCAGCATGGCTTTATGAAGGGGAAGTCATGTCTGACAAATTTGCTTGAGTTCTTCGAGGATATAACGTATAGGGTGGATAAAGGGGAACCAGTGGACATAGTGTATTTAGACTTCCAGAAGGCATTCGACAAGGTGCCACATAAAAGATTATTACTTAAGATAAAAAATCACGGGATTGGGGGTAATATTCTGGCATGGGTGGAGGATTGGTTATCGAACAGGAAGCAGAGAGTTGGGATAAATGGTTCATTTTCGGACTGGCAACCAGTAACCAGTGGTGTTCCACAGGGGTCGGTGCTGGGTCCCCAACTCTTTACAATCTATATTAACGATTTGGAGGAGGGGACCGAGTGCAACATATCAAAATTTGCAGATGATACAAAGATGGGAGGGAAAGTAGAGAGTGAGGAGGACATAAAAAACCTGCAAGGGGATATAGACAGGCTGGGTGAGTGGGCGGAGATTTGGCAGATGCAATATAATATTGGAAAATGTGAGGTTATGCACTTTGGCAGGAAAAATCAGAGAGCAAGTTATTTTCTTAATGGCGAGAGACTGGAAAGTACTGCAGTACAAAGGGATCTGGGGGTCCTAGTGCAAGAAAATCAAAAAGTTGGTATGCAGGTGCAGCAGGTGATCAAGAAAGCCAACGGAATGTTGGCTTTTATTGCTAGGGGGATAGAATATAAAAACAAGGAGGTATTGCTGCAGTTATATAAGGTATTGGTGAGACCGCACCTGGAATACTGCATACAGTTTTGGTCTCCATACTTAAGAAAAGACATACTTGCTCTCGAGGCAGTACAAAGAAGGTTCACTCGGTTAATCCCGGGGATGAGGGGGCGGACATATGAGGAGAGGTTGAGTAGATTGGGACTCTACTCATTGGAGTTCAGAAGAATGAGAGGCGATCTTATTGAAACATATAAGATTGTGAAGGGTCTTGATCGGGTGGATGCAGTAAGGATGTTCCCAAAGATGGGTGAAACTAGAACTAGGGGGCATAATCTTAGAATAAGGGGCTGCTCTTTCAAAACTGAGATGAGGAGAAACTTCTTCACTCAGAGGGTGGTAGGTCTGTGGAATTTGCTGCCCCAGGAAGCTGTGGAAGCTACATCATTAAATAAATTTAAAACAGAAATAGACAGTTTCCTAGAAGTAAAGGGAATTAGGGGTTATGGGGAGCGGGCAGGAAATTGGACATGAAGCTGAGTTCGGATCGGTCAATGCCCTGTGGGTGGCGGAGAGGGCCCAGGGGCTATGTGGCCGGGTCCTGCTCCGACTTCTTGTGTTCTTTAGATTTGTGGTTGGGATCAGATCAGCCATGATCTTATTGAATGGCGGAGCAGGCTCGAGGGGCCGATTGGCCTACTCCTGCTCCAATTTCTTATGTTCTTATGAGTCCTAACAGCTGACATCAGAAAAAGCAGAAAACTGTAGACTAGGACTGTATTCTCTCGAGTTTAAAAGAATGAGAGGTGGTCTCATTGAAACATACAAAATTCTTACGGGGCTCGACAGGGTAGACGCAGGGAGGATGTTTCCCCTGGCTGGAGAATCTAGAACTTGGGGTCACAGTCTCAGAATAAGTGGTAAGCCATTTAGGACTGAGATGAGGAGAAATTTCTTCACTCAGAGGGTGGTGAATCTTTGGAATTCTCTACCCCAGAGGTCTGTGGAGGCTCAGTCATTGAGTACATTCAAAACAGAGATCGATAGATATTAAAGGCATCAAGGGATATGGGGATGGTGCAGGAAAATGGCGTTGAGGTAGAAGATCAGCCATGATCTTGTTGAATGCCGGAGCAGGCTCGAGGGGCCGGATGGCCTACTCCTGGCTCCTATTTCTTATGTTCTAAAACATGTGCCTGCAACCCTTGCCATCAAACAGGTCCAATATGGACCTGCAGCATGCCACAATAGAAAAATGGAAACAGTAGTCCTCATTGATCGAGGGTCTCAGCTTAACACTGCTCTCGTGGCGCCTTATCTTCAACATAAAATGGCTTTTGAGTTACTGGTTTAGAGACTACATGAATTGCAGGTTACCAGTTCAACAAATCTTATTGATTTGGTCCGTGAATGTAGGGCGTTGACTTGTTCTAATGCTGGTTTACTATTCTATGAAAAATATGCTGAACAGATCTTCCTGGGGACCACAAAACAGAATGGGTAGTTCCCTGAACCTTTTGGATAAAGAGGACTGTAAACTCCTCCACTTTAATGTTAAAATAGCATCTGCTCAATAGGGAGCTCATATTGACTACCCTGTATCTTTCCCACAGACAGGTGTCCTTCCAACCTGGCTCAGTACTAGTGCGATCGCGTGCATACAATGAGGTACATGTTTACTCCTTCCCAAAATCCTGTAACCACAATCACTCTATTTCAGCCTTATTATTTAATCTAAGATTCAATGTATCCAAGAGGAGTTTTGTTTTAAAAGTTAAAATTTGTCCTTGGCTAGGAGTGTTCAAGCTTTTATTGTTTGTGCACTGCTTAGGTGTATATCAAAGAGCCTCGTGGGCCTCATCTATATGTCCAAATCCATGTTTCCATTAATTTGGATATGTGTCAAGTTGCCGATACCATAAGACCTTGGTGTCCTTATGTATGTTTTATCCAGCAATGAAGTGACAGCACTAAGAACAGCCCTTTGCAAACCTCCAGGCTTATAAAATTCAAACAGGTCAAACTACCAAATAAGAAATATAAGCACAAATAGGGCTGAGGATCGAATTGCCAGCGTTCTAGGGCAAATATGACTCACTGGCATTGTTTGGTCACCCCGTTCTTCACTATTTAGCAGAGCAGTGCCAATTTCTTTCCTCATCAATGCCTCTTATGGCAAGGTATCAGTTGCACCTCTTCAGTGCACAGAAAATGCCTACTGTGTTGATGCACTGATTATTATTCCTAACTTTATACAGATCAGGAGTTTGCTTTTTCTACATTTTCTATCTGCTGCCAAAACTCTGTCAAAATTTTATTTATCTGCTCAAGGCAGTGAATGATCACATAAAAATTTCTTTTGATTTGAAGGATTCAACTCCTCTTCATTACCGCCAGCACTTGATGCTGTAAACAAGACTGTTCACTGATCTCTTCACTGGTTTGTGGTGGTAAGATTTTCTTATGTGTAGTTTGGATGATACAACAGGTCAGAGAAAGTGACCTTTCACTGGATTCAATGATGGGATGAAAGTCTACTCATCTGTTAGCTGTAAGGATCCTCTGCGAATTGAATTTTTGGGCATTCGCCCCAGTTCCTATTGGTTGTGGTCCACAACACAGAACTGCCCCGAACTGAAATCTCACTCAGAGATAGTGTAGAAAGTGGAAAAAATTCACACTGGTGGAGGTGGGAGGGTTTTTCTTTTGGGGTTGGGCCTAAGGAATAAGGAAAATTTCCTTGTGGTGCAGTGAAATTGTAAACGTGTTGCTTCTGAATTTTCTTGGCTGTTCCAGCAGAGTCTCATTGGCCCCGATTTTCAAAAGGAAATTGTGGATGCGTTGGGGGCTGCGAAAATCGGGAAAATCCCGAGCGGGTGAGGAAGCTGGCCCCAACCCGCCGACTTCCGGGTTTCCCACAGATGCGCCTGTTTTCTGCTTCCCGAATGTGGAAATCCCGCTGGCAATTAAAGCCGGCGGGATACAGTTAAAGAACCAAATGTACCTGAGGTACTTGAGGTACTTTATTTCTGACATAGTAGATAGTTAAAACGATTTTAAATTTACCTGGGCAGTTTTTCCCATGGCTTCCGATTCACGCCTGGTGAAACCAGGTGAGAAGGGCTGGATCAGCCAAAAATAAACAAAATAAATTAAATAAAAAAACCATTGCACAAAGTTAAAAAAACAAAATAAACCTACCTTTCCACCCTGTTCCAATGTCCGAAGTCCCCCTCTCTGATGTCCCCCTCTCCCCCCCACCCCACCCCTGATCTTCAGCGCCCTCCACTCTCTGTTCCAGTCGGATGACATCTCTCTCTCTTTTTCTCCCCCCCGCACCTCGGCGTTGCAGCTCCTGTCGGCAGCCAGCCTGTCAATCAGGGGCTGCCAGGAGTGAAACCCGGAAACAACTTTAATCACCATCAATTACATTGCGATCACGTCGGAAAAGGTAAGTTTTTTTAAAATTCGGGTTTGCCACGCGCACCTTCACTGCCCCCTCCCCCCCTGAAGCTGCCAACCTGCCACCATTTCAAAATTGAGCCCATTTGTAACTGAACCTCCTCTGATATGTCGGGTCCCACCCTTATACTGGAGTTTCCAGTGGTCCTGTTTGGTGTTCGGGGCTGGACCATCAGAGACTGGAGGGAAACTTTTTTAGTACATTTTTTTAAAAAGCAACACAGGGGTCCACAGTGGGCATCAACTACCACTTTCTGGGAGGAACCTGGCATTTCTACCCCCTGCCCCAAAGATCAGACCTTTAACCCTTGTGTTTCCAAGCAGCAGGGTGGAGTGCCGCAGAGGAGTCCCCACACCAGTGAAGATCAGCTCCTATCAACTCCTCCCCCTGACCCTGTGAACCTCTGTGCTATCAGTGGCAGGCGTGCTCCCAGCGTGACTGCCAGAATCGCGCTCTATGGATTTCCGATGCAATTCTTCATAAACGGGTTTACGAATTCATTGCGCATAATGAGCAACTGACATCTTGCCAACATTATTGGGGCAGAACAAAGGGAGTTTTATTCTGCAGCTGGCTGTGCCATATTCAGACTGAGAGTGTTTGATGCTGGGTGAAAAGAAGTGGAAAAACGCAAGATGCCCAGCATCCTGCAAAACAACAATCCCTGCGCTCCAAAATCAATCCACCGCGTGAAATGTTTTCATTTGTGATGTGATAAGACACGATATAAATGCAGGTATTTCTAGTTTATTGCATCCTTCACCTCGATGAGCATAAAGCGCACTTGGTAAAAGAAATACATTGATGATTTAATACCACATATTGTTAATAAGCCTGTAAATTTCCAAGAAAGGTTATAGAATCATAGAAAGATACAGCACAAAAGGAGGTCATTTGGCCCATCGTGCCTGTGCCGGCTCTTTGAAAGAGCTATCCAATTAGTCCCACTCCCCTGCTCTTTCACCGTAGCTCTGCAAATTTTTCCCCTTAAAATATTTATGCAATTCCCTTTTGAAAGTTATTATTGAATCTGCTTCCACCACCCTTTCCAGATCACAACAACTCGCTGCGTAAACATTTTTTTCCTCATGTCGACTATAGTTCCTTTGCCAATTGCCCTAAAAAAAATAGCTTCATGGTCAATTTTTTTTCCTCATACCATTATTTCTCTATGAGGTGACAGGGTCAATTTTAACTTTTGGTACAATATGGGAGGACGGAGTGTGCCTGCCCGCTGCCTGCTGCGGCTGCCGTGAGGTCTGAGCCACTGTGAGGGTCGGGCCTCATTGACATCGATCTGACGAGAGCTACGCGCGTCAAGCCAGCACTCTGATGCAGCTCGCTCATTGGGGAAGGTGGGAAAGCAGCCTGCTCCTGGAGGGTGAGGGGGGGGGGGGGGGGGGGGGGGGAGGTGAGCCTTGGGGAGGGAGGGGGGGGGCGGCAGCGGACCAAGTATTTTTATGGGGCTAGGAGGAGCGTTCCTAGCCCCACGAAAATAAAGGTGACAAAAGTTTTTTGAATGGCCTCCAACAGTTCTTTAAGGTCCGCTGGTTAGATTGCTCAACGCCGGTACATATGGTCTCTCAATTGTGGAATACAGTTTCACATCAAGCTACATTTTCTCCTTTTTGTAGTACAAGAGCAAGGGACGGAGATCTGGGTAGACCACATTCTTTAGTTTGTATCTGACAGAAATATTCTCAAAGTGAAAATCAGGCTTCCTCTAGACACAAGGTCGTGGGAAACAATCTGGGCGTGAGATGTAATGGAAATATGGTACAGTAATGGGAGGATTGAACCAAATGTCAAAAGTTCAATGAAGGGAAGTGCAGACTAATGCTGATATAAACCCACAAGTTTTTAAACTGAAAACATCTTATTTTTTTTTGGAATGTTATTCTGAAGAAGAAATTGTTATACTGGGTATTTCCTGGACCTATTTTGCAATTCTTTTCAGCTGTTGGTAATTTTGTAATGTTGTTCAATCTTCAAGTTTTGTCATAAGATTATGATGATAATTGTGAATGAATTTCTGTCCAAATATGTTAATTGTACTTCAGAACGCCAGGTCTTTTTTTAAAATCTCAAACTTAATGGGGGTGAATTTAGGAGGTGTGTTGGGGTGCGTTGGGGGCTTCAGAAATCCCATTCGGTTTCAGAAGCCGGCTCCAACCCATCGACTTCCGAGTTTCCCAGGGACCCACCTATGTGCGAGCAGTTGACCCGAAAACAGAAGTCCCGCCGGCTTTAGGGTTAAAAAGCCAAATGTACCTCATTGAGGTACTTAAGGCACTTTACCTGCAACAGATTAAATGCTTAGAACGATTTTTAAAGTACCTGGGCGGCTTGCCCACCGCTTCTGATTCACGCCAAGGGCTGGATCAGGCCCTTCACCCAAATTAAATTTAAAAAACCATGGAAAGGAAGTGAAAACACTAAATGAACCTAACTTTGCACCCTGCTCCGATGTCTGATGTCTCCCTCTTCACGCCCCCCACCCCCGATGTCCCCCTCTTCACCCCCCCCACTCCCCCACCCCAGTCTTCCATTCCAGCGTCGGATGATATCTCGCTCTCTCTCTTTCTCAAGCCCCCTCCCACCCCCGCCTCGCGTTGCAGCTCCTGACGGCAGCCAGCCTTTCAATCAGGCTAGCTGCTGGGCGCGAAACCCGGAGAGGACGTTAATCATCATCAATCAACATGCGATCGCGTCGGAGACGGTAAGTTTTGTTCATGGGGGTTTGTCACGCGTACCTTCACCCCCCCCACCCCCGCTGCCAACCCGCCACCACTGCAAAACCGAGCCCAATCAGTCCATTTTGCAAAAAAAATCTAAATTAAGATACTTCCCTTTACTCAAACACAAAAGATATGATTGTCTTTATGAATGTGTGTGGCAAACTTTTGCTTACAAACGCAGACTGTGATGACAAAATCACATCAAAACACATGAATTCATGAACTTCTAATGAAGAGACCCACCTGAACGTTAGCCTTTCTGAGATGCCAATTGATTTGTTGTTCATTTCCAACGTTTACAGCCTTTATCTCAAATTTTCAACATTTGTGCTTTTCCTTTATCACCACAACACTTGTACATGACATCACTGTGACAAAAAATGATTCTCCCCAACCCCCCCCCCCACCCAATTAATGCATAGTGCCCCTTTAACTTATGAGACACCACACTTATCACACTTCTGCTGCTGGACAACTTGCCCCAATGGGTAGAGGATATGCTCTGTGATTAAGAGTCCTGTCCAACAGAAACAAATGACAGAAAAAAAGCCACAAATCCTGGAAACTAGAAACAGAATATGCTTGAAATGCACAGCAGGTCAGAGTGTGAGAAAGAAAGACTACTTAATATATCAGTTCAAACCCTTCATTAAATAAATGTGTGATTGTCTAAGGAAAAATTTGCAGGGCTATGGGGAAAGAGCAGGGAAGTGGGACTAAAACCTCGGGTTCTTTCAAAGAGCCGGCACAGGCACGATGGCCAAATGGCCTCCTTCTGTGCTGTATGATTCTATGATTCGATGCAAATAATTCATTGAATTGGATTCAAATTATATTTAGATCAAGTACAATTGTATCAGACCAATCAGCTTCTAAACAATGCACATCACCCACACTGGAGTAATATCTGGAACCAACTACCCTAGACGTTACAATACCTCGGGCTTGCCAGCGTGGGTTATGTTCATATCCTGATCTATCCAACAAAGGGCTGCTGTGGGTTCAAGTTCCATTCCAGAGACTTGAGCACAAAATCTAGGCTGGCACTCCAGTGTAGGACTGAGGGAGTGCTGCACTGTCGGAGGTGCCGTCTTTCAGATGAGATGTTAAACAGAGGCCCTGCCTGCCCTCTCAGGTGGGCGTAAAAGATCCCATGGCACTATTTCTAAGAAGAGCAAAGCAATCCTCCCCGGTGTCCTGGCCAATATATATCCTTCAAACAACATCACTAAATTAGATGATCTGGTCATTATCATGTTGCTGTTTGTGGGACCTTGCTGTGCGCAAATTGACTGCTGCGTTTCCTATATTACAATAGTGACCACACTTCAAAAGTACTTCATTGGCTGTAAAGCGCTTTGGGACGTCCTGAGGTCATGAAAGGCGCTATATAAATGCAAGTCTTTCTTTCTTCCTTCCTTTTGCTGTAGAGTTGCGTAAAAGCAAATCTAACCTTCAATTTCCCCAGACTAATGCAAGTGATTTTTGAATAAGCTGCAGCACCAAAATGGCAGCTCCCAGTGCACCTTAGCTCTGAATGTAATCAGAACTCAGGCCTCAATGGAAATCAACAGAGCGTCCTTGGATTTACTGATGGAATTCCATTGTTTAATCGTTCTAACTCTCCTTTCCATCGGTTACATTTATCAGAGAATATATATTTAATTACTCAGCATACATCATGCACCATCTAGCTACAAGTTGCATCTGATATTTTGAAGATGTACTTCCCCCCTCCCTACCCACCGCCCCCCCCAACCGTCCCTTTACCCACATAAGCCATTAAGCGGAGTATTGAGCCATTTTGATCCCAGTGACTGCAGAAGGCACTACAAGGATGGCTGTGGAATAAGATGAATGCAATACCCAGCTTCATTTACAATGGCATGACAATATATCACAGCTGCAACCTGAGAACAGCACTGGTTATGTTATTTTCCCTTCTCACACAGGGTGAAAAACAATTGATTAAACTATTGATTCAGATTTCTCAACAGAAAATTTACATTAGTGCAGTAAAATGGCTTATTCTAAAGTTGGGATTAAACTGTATTATTGGGAAAGAGCAGAGGGAGCATTCCTCTTCATCTGGCTTGTACATGCCTGATTTTGTTTTTTTTTTTAAATATACAGTCCCTGGTATCCATATGCTTTGTGGATGCCTGCTGTGAAAATGGGCACTGCAGCATTGGACCATTTACATTTGTGCACCCATTTTACTTTCATTTAGGCCAGTTTCAGTGCAGCCAGCTGTTTAGTGTGGTTTTGCCTTGAAAGAGTAAGTTGGTAAGACGAGCCTTTGTCCAATCTTAATAGGTGTGTCACGTCCCAAAAATAGATATATGCTAGCAGAGCCCACCAATGTTTACCAACCACTTACAACATATTCATACCTGGGAAAAGACCTATTTTAGATTAGGCATGTGTGATATGGTGGTGTTCATCCACAAATGCACCATTTTCTATGGGTCACTAGGACTGGATAGTGACAAATCCCACTCAAGACAACCTAGTGCTACAACATCACCAGTTCAATTGAGAAAAGCTAAATAAATCAGAGATGGACGAAGGAAACTACCATGAATGAAACATTGGAAAACGAGGAGTTAGAAAGATTAAAACAAAGAAATCTAGCTGAATACAACTTCATGTAAAAATCCAGTGTGCTTTTGCAATTTTGTTGTTCATTTTTCTATATTTCCAAATGATGTATTTTTACTTATGGGTCAAAATTTTGTGCAGCATTCTGTATCAAAACTTTGTCATCATGTTACCATTATAGACTATTATTCGGAATGCACTGAATGAAAGAGAAACTGTGGTGGCCCCTGAGGTGGAAAGTTATTGGTTGGATTTCCCCACACAGCTGCATGGGGTTTAAAAATTTTGTGCCAAGCATTATTTTTCTGAGCAAAGTAGTGAAAACTACTACCCGTTAAAAAAGATACATTGGAAATGATAATCAGCTCAGTTCCGATGAGGAGTCCCAACTGAAATGTTAACCTGACAGGCTATTTTAAATGCTGACTGACCTGCTGTGCTTTTTCACTATTTTCTGTTTTTAAATCAGATTTCCAGCATGTGTGTTTTTTTTCTTTTTATCTCATCTTTTAAATAGCATTGAGTTCCCCTTTTTACAAAATCAAGAACTGAAATGTGCAGCACTGTAGATTAGTTACCTGTATTGAAGGAATATCGACCACTTTATCTACATTCTCTAGAGACAGCGCCACATACCACAGTGTTGCCCTGTTGGTCAGTCGTTTAGCACCTGGTAAGGACAATAAAACATATTTTCTCAATTCAGATCATCTACAACAACTTGCATTTATATAATACCTTTAATGTAGTAGAACATCCCAATGCGCTTCACAGGAGTGTTATCAGACAAAAATTGACACCGAGCCGCATACAGAGATATTAGGACAGGTGACCAAAAGCTTGGTCAAAGAGATCGGTTCTAAGGAACGGCTTAAAGGAGAAGAGTGAGGTAGAGAGGCGGAGGGGCGGAGGGGTTTAAGGAGGGAATTCCAGAGCTTAGGGCCTAGGCAGCTGAAGGCCACCAATGGTGGAGCGAATCGGGTAAATCAGAAATCTAGAAGGAACACAGTGTAATACTAGTGATTCTGAGATGGGAAAGCCGTGTGGGCGAATGTACAAAACTACACAATGGCCCTTTCACAACACTAATAGTGTTGACATGTTGCTAAATTACCAACAGAAGGCAAAAGTGTTCCCAACTGATTTTACTGAAATGAGACTTGCATCTATAGAGTGCCTCATTGTGTTTCTCAGAAATGTAGGGAAGTACATCACACAGAATGAATTACTTTGAAGTACAATGACTGCTGTTGCACAGGCACATGCAGCAGCTATTCTAAAGCATTAATGTTTTGCAACTTTAACGAAGGCCTGCATTTATTTAAGACAGCCAGATTAACTACTTTGTTAAAATAGCAGATAACGGAATTTCATATTAACACATTAACTCTTTGTTGCGCAGTAAGATTTCAATTCATGGGTCTTCAGACATAATTCAGAGTTTTGGATTCACTGGATAAGCTTTTGAGACCAATAATTGAGATGTGCCTCATTGTTCAGGCACAGTAGCCAAGTTGCTTGTATTCCAAAGGAGTGTGTTGGGTTGTCAACCCTCCAGGAATTAAAGATTAATCTCCAGGACACTGCTGCGAGCAACCCAGGAGAAAAGTCAAAGGGAATTAAAAAGAAATTGTGTTTTTTTTTCCCATTTTCTTTGAGCACTTTTGTTTATTAGTTATGAAAATATTGTAGATGGGGAAAAAGGTTGTTTCTCTGACAGTCAAGTGTTATCCAATTAGGTAAGGGTCTGTTCGCCTTCCAGTTGACGTGGAAAGGCAGTGCATCGTGAGGATGGACTGGTCAGTCGACCAATGGTGGGAGTGTGGGGGCGGGGCGGATCGAGGCAGGAGGTCGTGTGATGAAATCTCAAGAAATATATCCGACCAAAGTTGGCAAACCTAGGAGTGTTGGATTTGGTAAACTAGCATACGAATACTAAATGCAGCATTGGTTGGTAATTTTAGCTTAAGGCTATTTAAAATCAGACTCTATGCCCTCTTTCATCTACACATGTTAATCACCCCTGTGTGACTGGGTCTTGCTAACTGCAGATCAAGTCTTAACATTCCTAATGTGAATGTTAATGAAACACTCTCCGTGAGTGCTTGCTTTGCTGAGCTCGATGCCTCATCATGCCCATTAATTCCCCACACAGTTTGTTCCTGATTTAAGCAAGGCTCTGAGGTGCCAAGCTGGGATGAGGGAGGGATTGGGTTGTTGTGATGTTGTGAAAGCTGTCCAAGCCCATCCAAGCCTGTTCATGACTATCTAAAGCTATCCAATAAATCTGCACGGTGTTATAGTATTACAACACCATCAATGTTGTGTTGCTATGCAAGCTTATTGAAGTCTACTCAAGCTTGCTCATATAACATCTGTCAATAAACACAAGTAACACATATAAACTGTCTTTTTAAACCAATCTATCAATTCCCTTGTTGGTAATTATGCCAAAAGACAAGCTTAAAAAAAATTATAAGTCCTACGTTTGAACCTTCCTCCTGAAAAACATTCCGAACATTATGAGTTCGAAAATTATTCTGCGAGGCGTTTCTTTCAAAGTATTTTACTATAAAAAATAAAACAGTTGTTAAGAATATTATATATATTTTCCAACTAGCACATTTATACCGACTCACGTGAAGTTGCGGGGCAGGATTGCCCGGCCCTCATGTGCATTAATTACAGAGTTCCAATGAGGCTCGCATACTTGGAGCAGCAAAAGCCTCCTGCTCCTCCAGAGCTACCGAGCATGCGGTGTCCACCATTGCTACGCCCCATGCCTTCCATGACTGGTGGGCAGTGCAGGATACAGAGGCGATAATCGACGCTCACAATCACATTATGATTCAATTATCATTTATGCAATATCGCTGTATTGTACATAATTATTAATGTTTGCGGTGTCCAAGGGCACTTGCTTTGTGATGTTTTCTGTTCCCTTCTGGTGACACTGGGGAAACTCAGTACCATCCCTGCAGGTATTTTTTTTAAAAAGGCCCAGCCAGAAACTGCTAGCCAGCAAACAACCATTGCATTTCGGGTACTCAATCTCTGCACCCCCTGATTTTCTGTTCCTTGCATCTGGCCTGCGCTATTGCTGATTCACAGGATCACAACTGTTTGAAAGTACTGGTGAGAAATCAAGTATTCTATTACTGTACTCATTCTGCTAACTGATTAAATCAAAAGCAAAATACTGCAGATGCTGGAAATCTGAAATAAAAACAGAAAATGTTAGAGAAGCTCAGTGTGTCAGGCAACATCTGTGGAGAAAGAAACAGAGTTAACATATCAAGCCTGAAACATTAACTCTTTCTTTCTCCACAGATGCGGCCTGACCTGCTAAATGATTACTTTTGCTCAGGTGTTTTTTTCCCCTCCTTTAATAAAAACTAAATTCGTCATGTTCAGCCTGAATATGGTCCGTCAGCACATTATTTTCTGCCATTTTGGAAAGGTTAAGAATTATAGGGACAACCCACGTGGACTCCAGTGTACATACCACCAGTAAAAGGCTTCTTGTTTGCCCTAGGGATGCCACCATCCTAGATACTTTGCACATAAGGTCAAGTTTCAGTTCATAAGAAACACATGCTCAGCTAAAAGATGACTTAATACGAGCAGAAAATGAAACTATCCAGATGTTCATACCTTGGGGTTTATTTTATGAGTTAGCACTCCAGGTGCAGAGCTTCATGTGTCAGGAGCCAATATTGTGAATTGAAACACGGAGGTCAGTGTGCCCCGATTTGTAGCCCACACGACTTTCTGTCCAATTATTTTAATGGACAGAAAGTCGTACTGGTCACTAATCGATTGCACAGACCTCCACGCCTGAAATTCCTGAGATGTGCTCCTGACACACAAAGTACTGCACGGGAAGGGCTAAATCGTAAAGTTGACCCATTATCTGGTCCCACTGTGGTCATTGCTTTGGACTTCTAATTGCTGCTTCTCTTTAAAACACACAGGTTGTTTATCGTAAGCGCTGAGCATTCTCGCACAAACCCAATGGATCAACCAAATGCTCATTTGCAGTTCCACCAGAGACTGTGTCATCAGACCACTTCAACACTCACACTTTACATTCTTGTAGGCTTTACACATGAAACAACTGAAAATGTTATCAAAGGTCGGGGAAAATTAAACTGAACGAAGCACTAAAAGAAACAAATTAACTTGCAACGATTAAACACATATTATTTATAACCTCAACAAGACAGTTATCAGGTTTAGTGAAGCAAAACATTTTTGATCGTCTCTGATTATTCCAGTTAAAGTGCTTATAATTCATCCAAATTAAAAATGATTCCCTACAGTGGATAACAATTCAGGAGTCATTTATGATGATTCCTTGATGGTCACTTTCATAGTTGAAGTGTTTTTTTGAATTCCAATGCTCCAGCCTTGGTCAGACCCCATCTGGAGTACTGCATTCAGATTTGGGCATCAAACTTCAGGAAGGATATATTGGCCTTGGAAGGGTTACAGCGCAGATTCACCAGAATGATACTAGGTTTAAAGGGTTAAATTATAAGAACAGGTTGCATAAACTTGGTTTGTATTCTCTTAAGTTTAGAAGGTTGAGGGATGATCTAATTGAGGTGTTTAAAATTATAAAATGATTCAATAGGGTAGATACAGAGAAACTATTTCCTCTGGTGGGAGAATCCAGCACAAGGGGACACAATCTTAAAATTAGAGCTAGGCCATTTGGGAACAAAATTAGGAAGCACTTATCCACACAAAAAGGTAGTGGAAATCTGGAACTCTCTCTCCCCCAAAAGGCAATGGATGGTGGGTCAATTGAAATTTTCAAGACAGAGATCAACAGATTTTTATTAGGTAAGTGTATCAAGGGATAAGGGTCAAAGGCGGGTAAATGGAGTTGAGGAATAGATCATCCACGATCTGATTGAATGGCGGAACAGGCTCAAGGGGCTGAATGGCCTACTCCTGCTCCTATGTGTTAAGGGGCAAAGGGACATGAAGCACTTGCCATCCACTTGTTGTCACCTCACAATGGAAGACACAGGACTTGCATTTAAGCCATGCGCCCCTATCCCAGTAGTCCACCGAGCTGTTCTTCACCCCATTCCCATTCTGACCTCTGTGTCTTTGGCCTTCTACAGTGTTCCAATGAAGCTCAATGCAAGTTTGAGGAACACCACCTCGTCTTTCAACCTCTTCAGCTATTCTTACACTGTGTCTTGTAAATGTCTTTTTTTTATTTCTCTCATTATGCCTCCATTTATTTCCTGTGCATATCACTTCTGCCATTTAACCATCTCCTGTTCTCCACCTAAGCACTTTACAGATTATTTGATTTATTTTCGTGTGTGCAGTCGTTCTATGTCTTTTCTTCCACCTTTTCCTGTTCCTTTTTAAATACAGTTCATCTGTAATATCTTCAAGTTCTGAGGAAGGGTCCTATACCCGATACATCGACTGACTTAGGTTCTCTCGACAGATGGTGCCGAGTGTCTCCTGTGTTTCCTGTTTTTGTTTCAGATTTGCAGTATCTTTCTTTTTAGTCAACTCTGTCACTTATTAGGGGATGTCTTAAAAACAAATTAAATTGGTTTTAAAATAAAGGTGACATTTCCTCTCTGAATTCTTAAGACTATTTCTTGAAGATATTCACGGAACTTTGAGGTTTATGTCTGTCACCTCATCCTTGAGGCTGGATTACTGTAATTATGTGAGGCGGATAATGAGTCACTTGATGTTATGTGACGCCTCTTTTGATGTTGTAGGCGTCTTAATAAAGGCAGGTCTGTGTTACAAAGCACATCATGTTTACGGAGTAACACAAAACGTTGAGGTGCAGCTCCAATAATTCCTGCGTCACTGGTCCAAATTTAGAGGCCTGGCTTAAGCACTGATCCAGTAATGATCTTGTACAGACACCAAAATATTCACCATCTACTATATTTTATATTCCAGAGCCTTTATATTCGAGAGATTCAATCCTTGATCTTTGCCACCTTGGCTGATTTCAGCTGGACCAGTGGTGGGGTGATACAATTGTCCTCAGCACATCTGGGCTAGGGAGGGAGGGGTGGGGGAAATCAGCCATGGTTGCTAGTCCTGACCACTGCCTGGTGACCCCTGCTGAAAAATTTCCATGTGTAGATTTTGGATGAAAGCAGGATTAGGCATAGCTTTGATGGCTTACATGGTTAAATATCCAAATTGATATCCAATGCCATGAAGGAAGGCTATTCAGGTGCGGTAACGCTGGACAGCCAGCAACCATGAAATAGTTCCCCAGCATGAGTCAGTCTTTTCAGGATAGGAAGGGAGAATTTTTTCTATTAATAAGACAATCTAGATTCAAAGGGGTCAAATTGGACCCCAACATGCCTGTTTTTTGGACCCAGAACAGGACGAAAAAAGCATCAATGTATGGGGCTATGTTTGACACCCGAACAGCACCTGAAGTATGTCCGATGCCATATTGGGTTGGGCGATATATATAGGCATCACTGGCAGGCACCTGATACAGGCGTTAGGCCCCTTGCATATGTTAATGAAGGGCCTACGGCCTGTTTTCACTACCCTGATCCGAAATTTGGCAGGACTGAGCGGAGTATACAGCTTGTCGGAATTATGTTGATGTAGCCTGAGGCCCAATTTCGGATGAGCCTCGTGTCCCTAGTTTCTGACACGCGCTCCAACCATTTTGTGCCCGAAAACGAGCCTGGGCCTAAACAAATTTCTCCCCCAAAGCTTTCAGGGGGCCTTTCAACACAGTGATTTCATTGAGTCTCTTTTCCTACACAAACCAAAACAATAATTCAATGCAAAACAACTGGAATAACACTCAATAAGCCACATGAGAAACGGGTGCCTATATTGAAGGACAAAGTGGCAATCACTTGTTTTAGAAATATTAATCATTGTCAGTAAATTACCACTGCTTCATGACTAGCAAATTTAATTGTAAGTAGAAAGGTCAAGTTTAACGTTCTTGAAATAATGGATATTTTGTGTCAGGCATGCTTCTGCAGGAGCTCATTACCATAGAGCCCAGGATGAAAAACAACAGTCATTGTCAATTTATTTGCTTGATTTTGTGCCACAATGTAAACTCTATATATTATCACGCTGATGTGTACAATTAACACTGAATGATAATTATGAAACTCCTGACTGCACTCATGGCTAATTTCCTGAGCAATGCTTTACTCAGGTAATGTATATTACAACACTACAGATGGCAACTGAGAAATGGGAACAAAACACCATACACGTTTGTTTTTCCCTCTATTTATTTGTCTTTTGTTCTCCCTCTCAGGTCACAGATGTTCTTTGCAGGTGAAAGGGTGTTAATATAGATTTTAGAAAAGTCTGGCAAAATCCTTATCTGTAACTACTTGCCTATTTTAATCAGACCAATATGGGTTGATTGGCAACTGGGTTGCCCTCATGTCACCAGACAGAAAATATCAGAAATGCCCCTTAACTATTTGCTGATTTATCTTATCTTCTTCCCGTCCCTGGTCAACCTCGATGATGTCCTATGTCATGCTCCTTGGTTCTTCATCTGCATTCCCAATTCTCAAAATTCTGCTGCATTACTCACTCTTTCTAATATTTAACTGGTGTGAATACTTTACAGTTGATTCTTGTGTACTTAAAGGACTAGGTGCTCACTGATTTAAATCCCTTAGATTACTATTGAAAACTTTTCCTGCAATTTCTCTCCGTCTCTCCTGAAATCAGTGGAGTGAAAACTCGGCACTGCACAAGCAGCACATGCCTGAAGCAAGAGGCCCAATAATCATTGGAAACTACTCCTTGGGTGTCGTCTGTGTAATTGGGGCGAGCTGCCACCGCTGGTCACTCCTCCACAGTCGGCTCGCCTGACGGGAGGCATCTATTATGGGCTGTATGTGGGACCGGGCTTGGGGAGGGGGGGGGGAAAAGGGAGAAGCTGATTGCGGCCCCTGTGGAGTCAGGAGAGCACCCCTGCTCCTTTTGGCTCCACAGGAAGATGTTTCATTTTTCTTAAAATTAAAATACTTCCTTTTGGTTGGCAGCTGCTAAAGAATCCCGATGCCTGCCCGGCTCATTGGTCACTAATCTCTCAAAGTGGCCCCTTTATAGGTGTTAAGCCTCTAATTTACATATTCAAGGGGCCAATTACCTGTTTTAGACATGCGTCAGGGACACCTAAAACTGGGCCCCACGAATTTGGTAGTGGGACCAACGCCTGTGCAGATTGGGTCCAGGTCATTCCATTGCTAAATTAATATGCTTTACGCCTGGCAAACAGCCGCAACGCATACCAATTTCTATCCCACTGATTCTTACCATAGTATGGTTCAATGGGTGCCAGCAGCCCTCTCACGCGTTGCCCAAGTGGCCATTCCTCATGTGCGACTTTTCTTTTCCTGCTTTTTAATCCAACGCCATTCACTTTCATTGAATAACAACTTCAACAACTTTCCTTATGTCATTTTTTCCTCATTATAATCAACTTTATCTCTCTTTTCTTGAACTATGATGTGGAGATGCCGGTGATGGACTGGGGTTAACAATTGTAAACAATTTTACAACACCAAGTTATAGTCCAACGATTCTATTTTTAATCCCACAAGCTTTCGGGGGCTTTCCCCTTCCTCAGGCGGTGTGGAAAACCGCCTGAGGAAGGGGAAAGCCCCCGAAAGCTTGTGGGATTAAAAATAGAATCGTTGGACTATAACTTGGTGTTGTAAAATTGTTTACAATTTTTCTTGAACTAGTTCAAGGACCCTTCCTGTCCGACTAATTTTCAACATGCTTAGAATCGTAGAATCTTACAGCATAGAAGGAGGCCATTCGTCGTGCCCGTGCCAGCTCTTTGAAAGAGCTGTCCAATTTAATCCCACACCCCATCTTTTTCTCCATAACCCTGCATCTGAAGCTTAAACACTTCCTTTCTTTAGCTTTCAAGGTGCAATTTTCACATCCGTACAACACCATTCACCATAAATAACACTTGAACATTCCACTTCTTATCACCAGCTTGATTTTACAGTTGCAAACAAGCTCCTTCATGTTGTTAATGCCTCCTTTGCAATTGCTATCTTCTGTTTAACTTCTTTGTTGCTTGCCCATCTGATGCCATCACGCTAACCAAGTAAACAAGTTTACCTACTTGTTCTACTTCCATATTGTTCAATTTAAGTCCAATTTGTGGGAGGTCCTCTTTTCTTGTGATTACCCTTGACGTCATCTTCTTATAGAATTTATTTTCAATCCATATTTGATTTGGCTTCTGAATTTTGCAATCTCTCTTTACCAAATGCCATTTCTTTATTGAGTGGTAAATACTGTTTGTCATAAGGGTGACTAATAGACCAGGCCACAAGGCAAAATGGCAGCAAGGTCATGTAGCTCCACTGGCCAAATGCTGCAGCCAAACAGTAGGAAACGCCTTGTTCATCAGCCAGTTTGGTTTTATCAAATGTATAACACTACAGAGATGAATAATTATACAGTTTGTCCTGCCCATTGTCTAATAGTACATACATATGGAAATTTTGCTAATAAATGTCATCAGATTCTTCAAATGTAGTAGAAGAAAGAAAGAACTTGCATTTATATAGCACCTTTCAAAGGTCAATTGTGGCATCAACTGTGATACGGCGCTACAACTGTTCCAGGTGTCCCGGGGCTGAGATCAATTGAGACACATTGATCATTGAATCATCAGGCGATGCATCAGTATACAGTAAAGCACCACACTGGGTGGTGCATCTACCCAATAAGGCATTGGGGGAGGGCGACCTTAAGTGGGTTCAGATATATGTGTAATTTGTATGTTGCGTGTTTTATTCACTCTTGCCTCTGAGTCAGAAGGTTGTGGGGTCAAGCCCTACTCCAGAGACATAATCTGACTAGCACTTCAGTGCAATACTAAGGGAGTACTGCACTGTCGGCAGTGCCACCTTTCAGATGAGACGTTAAATTGAGGTGGACATGAAAAATCCCAAGGCACTATTCAAAGAATAGCAGGGGAGTTCTCCCAGCTACCTGGCCAATATTAACCTGTCAACCAACACCAAAAAAAACAGATGATCTGGTCATTTATCTCATTGCTGTTTGTAGGACTTTGCTGTGTGCAAATTGGCTGCCATGTTTCCCTACATTACAACAATGACAACATTTCAAAAGTACATCATTGGCTGTAAAGTGCTTTGGGACATTCTGGGGTCATAAAAGGCTCTATGGAAATGTAAGTTCTTATTTATTTCACTGCTGTTTGTGGGCCCTTGCTGTGCTCAGTGGCTGATGCGTTTCCCTGCATTACAACAGTGTCTGCACTTCAAAAGTAATTCATTTGCTGCAAAGTGCTTTGGGATATCGTGAGGTCAGGAGAGGCGCTATATACATGCAAGTTCTTTCTTCTTTCTATCTAATACCTCAAGCAAAAATACAGCCTAAAATTATTAAGTATCCCCAAGTACTGAGAAACCCATAGAGTAACTGATTTCTTAAGAGATATTCAGATTGAAGCTATTCTTAACTAAGAATGGTGCATTGGAGTGTTATATAATAATGAATGCCCATGGTGAGTCAGAGGTTACACTGTTAAATGTGATTCTGTAGGGGGGGGGGGGGTGGGAGGGGACATGCCCACTGAAAGGATTTGATAAGAAGTCTCTGGAAAATGTGATTTTTTTTGTGTGGCCAACACTTCACGGATGTGGTGATTAGTCATACATACAGTTTCCTACTTATTAATACTGACAGGACAGGGGAATGTCGAGTCTTGCTGTCAATCATAAATGTAATCCTGGTGTGTTATGCACCCCTCTCCCACTTCAAAATATAGCATTCTTCATTACACTCAGAGAGGAAGCCCTAACTGCATTCTGCCAGTTGTAATGCACAAACTGCCTGCACCGTGATACTGGTGCTTTCTGGAAGTGCTTACACAAAAGTGGTTCTTCAAAGGAGTTTTAGTTTGTTACTTGGTAAAGTTTCTTCATTCAGCTGGCAGGGTGATAGCTCTTCGAAGCCCCATAAGCTCACACACAGGCTTCTCAGGAGGGACAGGTATCCAATGGAAAATACTGAAGGCAAACCAAAATAGGGCAGCAAGTGGTATACCCCCTATTTGCATTGTGCTACCATCCTGCTCCCGCCCAAAAACGGGCATGAAAATCGTCCCCCCTTATATTTAGTACTCTGTTCCTACCTTCATGAGAAAATATGATGGCGGCTGAAAAGATTTTCAAAAAACATTTGGAGCTATTTGCTGATTCTGGAACGAATGTGAGAGAGAAGCTTTTGGAACTGCACAGTAGTTATTCAAGGCTAGATTCCAGTTAATAAGCTCAAACTTTATACAATACAATAAAAGAAAGAAAGACAGACTAGCGCCTTTCACAATCTCATGACGTCCCAAAGTGCTTTACAGCCAATGAAATACTTCTGAAGTGTCATAGGAAACGCAGCAGCCAATTTGCGCACAGCAAGGTCCTACAAACAGCAATGTGATAATGGCCAGATAATCTGTTTTAGTGATGTTTTAGGGATAAATGTTGGCCAAGACATTGGGGAGAATTCCCCTGCTCTTCTTCGAAATAGTGCCGTAGGATCTTTTACGTCTACCTGAGAGGGCAGACGGGACCTCGGTTTAATGTCTCATCCGAAAGACGACACCTCTGACAGTGCAGCACTCCCTCAGTACTGCACTGGAATGTCAGCCTGGATCTTGTGCTCAAGTCTCTGGAATGGAGCTTGAACCTACGACCGTCTGACTGAGAGGTGAGCATGCTACCCACAGAGCCACGGCAGACAACACAATCTTAATAGGATGGGGAAGTAAACTGCAATCCTAACCGTGCAAGGATTGGAGTACCTTGAACGTACCGGGGTAAAGATTTCCTCTGTGCGCTGTGTGTACTGAAATCATAAAGACATTCTCTGCAACCAGGTTTACGATCTCACTATACATAGCCCGCAGAGAAAATCCTCTCTGCTGTAATACACCAAACTTTTTTTTTTATTAAAGATTTCTTAATTCTTTCTGACACATCATTGTGAATGAAGATGCTGCTGTTATTATACCTAAGGGACAAAATTATAATTTAGATATATCTGCCTACATCATTTTCCCACAAAATGATCTTGGCTCCCAGAAGTATGGAAAGATTAAACATTTAAAAAAAAAAGTAGTTGTTATTATTTTATTCATATATGTTTTTCATAATATCTTAATAATGTGTTTGTGTAACACAAACATACATCTCAATACAGCAGTCAGAACAGATGACATAAACTAAATAGGGTCTCTTTCCATGTGTAACCCCTCCCTCACATTTCATATTTATATATACGAATTTTATCCATTGTCTGATCCATAGCAACCTGTTCTAATTATTCACTGAACTTTGCCAGAACTCAACCCTTTTTCCATCTTAAAAAGCATTTAAAATGCATAAGAGAAGCAGACTGCTAAGAGGTTTTGTAAACCATTTCTCGTTTCTGGACGATCACAAAATAATAATTACATGCAGCTAAAAATGTACAGGGGTCTTGACTCAAACTGAATCTGACAGTATGCTTTTGGGAACAAGATTTGCATCACACCCAACCAAAACAATCCTGACAGGCCGGTCTCTATAGCAACGATATGGAAATGTTGTGGGTCTCTTTTCTAGACCAACATTCAGCTAACCAAAAGCCACTCTCACCCTTAATTTTCTTTTGATTAAACACAAATTTTAAAAGTACTCAAGGTGCTGTCACTGTCCACCCAAACATCCCGTTTATTCTTACATAAAAGAAAATTCACAAACTCAACTCAAATAGACTGGGAAATAAGATGAGGGAGGGGAGGGGGTTACAGAAATACGTGATGTGCCCATTCCGTATATTTCAGTCTCCTTTCCAGAATACAACACACTCCCCGGAAACCTGAGGCTAATTGGAAATGACAGACAGCTAATAAAGTCTGCTCCAATTATTTTCTGTTGTCAGATGCTATAAAATATTGCTTTAAGGGAAGTGCTCAGGAAAATATGCTTTTGTTTTAGAATTCCCCTCTCTTCCCCCCCCCACTTTTTATTAATTGCAGATTTTACATTAGCTGTTGATTAAACACTTAGTGATTCTTTTTTGCACTGAGATACAATAGTTTGCCACATCTTGGGAAGCAAAATCTGAAATCTTTATACCATGATTATTTTCACGCTGCAAGGAACAAAAGTGAGCATTTACATATGAAGAAGCGACAAGACTAGTGTTATTGTGCAGTATAGCTTAACATTAGTGTGTGTGATAATAGCAGACAAATCGTTCACACATACTTTTGATATTCTTCTGTCCATTATTTTAGTGGAGGAGTTAGACTATTCAAATATAGACAGGTTAACACCTCCATTACATGATGGCCAAAGTTATATGAATCTGTTACACATTCAACCACTAATATCAGCAACAAAATTTATAAGTTTATGGGTCACGTTGCAGGGGTGTTAAAAATACCACACAGGTACTTGTCTCTATAATGGTGGATTACACATCTTTAGATGCTGCAATCACAATTGTCCATAGCTTCACATACCATGGGTAAACTTAGGCCAGGAAAATCAGTAGGATGTTTATCTCTTTAACAGCCTTTCCAGCCAAAACTCACTTTGTCTTTCTGTATGGCATCAATAATGCTTCTTCATGGGTCACCATTAATCCTTTCAACCAGAGAAGCCACTTTAGCATGAGTTTCTATAGAAAAGCACTGATCCCACTCCTTCTGGCCCAAAGAAAGTGTAGAAAGCCCCGCCTTTTATGCTGAAATAAAAATCTTAGCATAATAGTAATGATATAGCTATTTTAACGTGACGAACTGTTAAAAAAAGAAAGTATTTTCAAATCAGAAGAGGTTAAGGCATACAGTGGGTCATTCTCCTGCAGTATCTCATGGGGATCCTGGGAGTAGCAATAAGCATACCTGGAAATGAACCCAAGGAAAACACATGCTGATAAGAATTGCATAGCCCAATCCTTTAGGGACCTGAAGCAAAATTATAGTTCTTCAGATTGCTTCACAAAATGGTCAGTAATTCAATTATCATCTATATACACTCTGCTGTATAACAAGGATCACTTTCCACTACAAGTGTCAGCTTGGCTCAGTGGTAGAACTCTTGCCTCCGAGTCAAAAGGTGTGGTTTCAAGACTCAATCCAGTATTTGAGCACATAATCTAACCTAATACTCCACTACAGTACTGTCATCTTTCAGTAGAGATGTTAAACTAAGACGACGTTTGCCTGTTCAGGTAAAAGATCTCATCATGCTATTCAAAGAGCAAGGAATTCTCCCTGGGTCCCGGTTAACAATCCTCGGTCAGCCAACACCACTAAAAAGAGATTAACTGGTCATTCATCTCATTTGCTGGGACCTTGCTGTGTGCAAATTAGCAGTTTCATTTGCCTATATAACAATGGTAATTACAATTTGGGACATCGTGAGGACATGATAAGGTGCTATATAAATGCAAGTTCTTTCCTCTTAACTCTCCTATTACCGCTCACTACGTTCTCTCAGATATGAAGCACCTCGGGGTGACTTGCATCGCTAAGGGTGCTGTACAAATACATAAGAACATAAGAGATAGGAACAGGAGTAGGCCATACGGCCCCTCAAGCCTACTCCGCCATTCAGTAAGATCATGGCTGATCTTTGACCTCAACTCCACTTTCCTGCAAGTTGTTCCTGTAATAAAAAGCATAAAGAAAATGGGTCCTTGCAGTGTTGTCACTCCTGTAGTCAAAAAAGCTGAAAATGATAATGAATCAAGTTATTTCATTGAAAGAACACTGATAACTATACCCACGATAACTGAAAAGTATATGCCTGACCTTTCTGATTGATAGTTTTAGTAAAATTGACTTCAGGATCTTGGTCCTTCTTTTCAAATCCCAACCTATCTTACCGATCTTCTCTAGCCGGACATCTCGACACACACCCTCTCCTCCTCTTACGATCACTGCTTCTTGCCCACTCCACCGCTGGTGGCTGGCCTTTCAGTCATTACACCACTTGCCCTCAGCAATTCTCTCCCAAAATCTCTGCCTTGCTAGCTACCTCCCACCCTACCTATTTTCAGAAGCCTCCTAAAAACTCCTCTCTTACCTCTCAACACCCCCCTCCACAAAAATGTTTCCCCCTTTTCTACCTCATTAAGCATATTGAGGCATTTTCTTTTAAGTGAGGATTGCTGTAAAATACAAGTTGCTGTAATAAATGAACAAATTAGATTTTATTGGAAAGACGTATTCCCTTTGTGATTTAAAAATTTTTTTTGGGCAGGTTTAGCCTATTCTCTCTCCTCTGTCTCTGCTGGAGGTGCTTACTTCATCTGGGGTATCTCATCCATTTGGCATTTCTCCATTAAGTCTCGACAGTGAGAATCGGCGGGTTATTCAACTGCAGACGGGATTTATATGTGAATCCGATCCCATCCCCATCATATTTCATCTGTACGAACACCACCAGAAAAGTTTGTCAAATACTTTTCAGTGATGACGATGATGTTCCTTTACAAAATGTAGACAATGTTCCATTTTCAGCTGTTTTATATAAATGGTAATACATGTACAATATTTGACTCATTAATGACCTACCTTAGAGGCTGAGATAGCATGTCAAGGAAAGGAAGGTCTGACACAGAGGCTGGAGCAGAGTAAATGAGCACAGCTGATTCATGGATTGGGTCAAAGTACACAAGCAAACCTGACATAAGGTAGGTGATTAACTGCAGGAGCCAAGCCAACTCAATTTTTCAATGTGTTGTACTGGAGCCAGCAGTAGAGATTTTACGATCTTAATATGCCCATGGAAAGAAGGGGTGTTGCATGGACTCATCATTCATTTTCTTGTAAACGTATAAACTGCACAGCCTCTTTCTAATTTAATTACAGAAACATGCCCCATTTCTGTTAGTCACCATGTCACCTCATTATATCATTTGAAAAACAGAATACTGCAGTTTCTAAACACAGACATTTCAAAAAGGTGAAAGTATGCATTAATAGTTTATCATTTGATGGATGGTCTTTCTTTCATTCTAGCATCTCTATCAGAACCTTTCTTGTTTCTTTTCAATTTGTTCTGCTATGGCGATTGCTCTTGTAAAGGTTCCTCTCTTGTTCCTCCTGAGTTTCAAACATGCTGTCCTACAGGCATTCCCGCCTCCCTGTGTCTTCAAACAGCAGAATTCCTTATTTTCCTTTCCTCCAAAACTCTACAGACTTTGAAAACACAAGCTTGCTGGCAACTAATTACTACTTCACTACTTCTTGCTTTACTCTGTCTTCTGTCCTACACTTTTCAACCTTGCCACTCACCGGTTTTCGACAATAAAAATACAATAATCTATCCCATTCTCAGGAGACAATCATCTAATCACAAACTGGAAAGTTCTCTACACTTCAGGAGTGTACAGTTCCAGTACAAGTTTTCAACAGTCACCTCCCAAATTAAACTTTAATAGACATGAACCCATTGAGATTTATTCTGTAAATATTGATTGCACTATTTTCTGATTCAATACGCAATTAATGACTGATTCTAGAATAAGAATCATCAGTCTATTCTCATTCATCAGCAAAGTGATGGAAGGTGTCGTCGACAGTGCTATCAAGTGGCACTTACTCACCAATAACCTGCTCACCGATGCTCAGTTTGGGTTCCGCCAGGACCACTTGGCTCCAGACCTCATTACAGCCTTGGTCCAAACATGGACAAAAGAGCTGAATTCCAGAGGTGAGGTGAGAGTGACTGCCCTTGACATCAAAGCAGTATTTGACTGAGTGTGGCACCAAGGAGCCCTAGTAAAATTGAAGTCAATGGGAATCAGGGGGAAAACTCTCCAGTGGCTCGAGTCATACCTAGCACAAAGGAAGATGGTAGCGGTTGTTGGAGGCCAATCATCTCAGCCCCAGGACATTGCTGCAGGAGTTCCTTGGGGCAGTGTCCTAGGCCCAACCATCCTCAACTGCTTCTTCATTGACCGTCCCTCCTCATAAAGGACAGAAATGAGGATGTTTGCTGATGATTGCACAGCATTCAGTTCCATTCGCAACCCCTCAGATAATGGAGCAGTCCGTGCCCGTATGCAGCAAGACCTGGACAACAACCAGGCTTGGGCTGATAAGTGGCAAGTAACATTCACGCCAGACAAGTGCCAGGCAATGACCATCTCCAACAAGAGAGTCTAACCACCTCCTCTTGACATTCAACGGCATTACCATTGCCATCAACATCCTGGGGGTCATCATTGACCAGAAAATTAACTGCACCAGCCACATAAACGCTGTGGCTACAAAAGCAGGTCAGGGGCTGGGTATTCTGTAGCAAGTGACTCACCTCCTGACTCCCCAAAGCCTTTCCACCATCTACAAGGCACAAGTCAGGAGTGTGATGGAATACTCTCCACTTGCCTGGATGAGTGCAGCTCCAACAACACTCAAGAAGCTCGACACCATCCAGGACAAAGCAGCCCGCTTGATTGGCACCCCATCCACCACCCTAAACATTCACTCCCATCACCACTGGCGCACCGTGGCTACAGTGTGTACCATCTACAGGATACACTGCAGCAACTCGCCAAGGCTTCTACGACAGCACCTCCCAAATCCGTGACCTCCAACCACCTAGAAGGACAAGGGCAGCAGGCACATGGGAACAACACCACCTGCACGTTCCCCTCCAAGTCACACACCATCCCGACTTGGAAATATATCGCCGTTCCTTCATCTTCGCTGGGTCAAAATCCTGAAACTCCCTTCCTAACAGCACTGTGGGAGAACCTTCACCACACGGACTGCAACGGTTCAAGAAGGCGGCTCACCACCACCTTCTCAAGGGCAATTAGGGCTGGGCAATAAATGCCGGCCTGGCCAGCGACGCCCACATCCCATGAATGAATTTAAAAAAATTAAAAGGGGTTCCTGCCACTCAGCCATTTTGTGCTATGCCAATGACCTCGTGCATATGTCTATCAGCCATTTCTGCCTTACTCCCTGTACTGCCCCACACTCTCAGACGCCATTGCCAGTTGTATATCGAGGGGCTAAATGGTATTAATGTCACAGGAAACCATATTGTTTGGACTTAGAGGGAATCTCTCTGATCCAGGACTTCAACCTTGTCTCCTACTCTTCATCAATTAGATACCAACCCTCGGCAGAACCATTAAGAACCACAAGTTCAGCTTTCACGGTATGCTGACCACACTTAGCTCTATATCTCCACCTTTTCTATTAGCCCTAGGGCTAACTGGACTCTCACCAACTGCCTGTCCAAACTGAATATCTGCTGGAGCCAGAACTTCCTCCAGCTAAAAAGACAGCGAACGTGAAGCCATCCTCTTTAGCTTCCGCAAAACAGATAAGCATCTCTGGCCTCGACTCGATCAACCTCTTTAACTGGCCTCTCAGACTAAGTCCACAGGTGAAGGGCCTTAGCGTACCGTTCAAACCAGAGTTCAGCGTCCTCCACCACATCTGATCCAGTACTAAGATCACTTTCTTTCATCTCTAAAACAATGGCCACCGTGTCCATATCTATCCCTCTCTGGCACTGAAATTCTCCAGTGCTCTCTTTGCCAGTCTCTCTACTTCCATCTTTCATAAGCTACAAGTAAACCAGAATGCTATGTTTCACCCACACTAAAGCCCGCATCTCCAATTCTCCTGTCATCGCCAAGCCCCACTGGCTCATGTGACCCAGAGAATTAACTTTTCTCTTTGTCCTCATTTTCAAATTCCTCCACGGCATCATTCCTTCCTACCTCTGTGATCTCTTTCAGCCTTATGTCACTGCATACATTCTTTGCCCCCCTGACATTGGCTTACTTCTGATTCCCTGCGAATCTTTGCACTATCAGTGGCTATTCCTTCAACCACTATGACCCAGCTCTGTACAGCTACCTCTCTCAGCACCTCACCTTCTCATCTCCCTCTGCTTTTAAAGGCCTTATAAAACCTTTACCGTTGATCGTGCTTTCACCACCCCCATTTTCTTTCCCTTTTCCCTCCTGCTTGTTGCCTACTCATCCCTCAATCTGTAAAGCATTCTAAGATGTCTCTCTGTATAATGAAGATTATTGTAGAAATGTAAGTCATTGTAAAAACACCTCCTACCCGCTGAGAAAAGCAGAGGGGGAAGATTTTCTCTGCCTGTTCCTTATAAACAGATTTACAATGTTGTTGCACACACTGCACAGAGCAGATCTTTCTCCCAAAATGCCTTAACACTTTGTTGTCAATGTATGTTGGAGAAAGGATTTCTGATGCCTCTGCTGCACTTTTTTCACTTGCTGTGAGTGGCCAACTCTAGAGAGATGCTCTTGATTGTTCTAAACCACCCCCTGCCCATTGTGAGGTCACTGAATGATTGAGCACTGCCACAGAGACACATCTTTCTGTTCCTGCATGGAAGCTTGTAGCCATGATAAAGATTGAACAATTGCAGATCAGAATCTTTTTGCAACTTTCATTCAGTGCACTTCCTTTTACACACAAATTCATAGAAAACATTGTGTTTAATATCAAATCATATGTAGTGCATTCAAACAGCAAGGGTTATACTAGGAAAATATTTTGCCATACAGGTACCTCTACAGGTCACATCTTCACAGGCACTGACTTATGTGCACATTCCCAAAGTACTACTAAGATGAAGGGCTGCAACGAATAAATACATGTGAAAATTTCCCCAAAGAGACAGACAAGAGTGACCTTGAATTGTATAACAACACATGTTGCAGGAAAACTATTTACAGAAGGCAATAGACATGCCTTTCCCAATGGGATCTGATAAGCAACATTTAGAGAATGAATGCAAAGAGGATCTTGTGTCTGCCCTACATACTTCTTTCACTGCAGACGAGGAAGTTATTCCTCTGGTAACTAACCCTCATGGACAAACCAGAGAGAGTGTGTTAAGGAAATATACTCTATAATCTGTTTGTGTTCTGCTGTTCGGTGAATGGGTAGCCTACTTTGCCTCCTTTATTGTAGACAAAGAACAAATGTGAAGGCCATTAGGACTCAATATAGTCAACACAAAAGCAAGCAGCATTGTAAACGTTGAAGAAATGCATCTTAGGCTCAAGGTTAGGTGTGCGTGGAGGAGAATACAAATGCTGCAGTATCGTGAATTTATTGAGATGAAAGGTGGAGATGATTTGGGGTCAGACATTAAATATCTGTAAAAGTGGAAAATCAATGAAGAGAGCTCAAAGTTTGCTAATGTGTTCAACTGATATTATGCCAAAAAGCAATACCAAGGTCCAAGGCAGAAATATCATATCACATATTACTGCTAATTCAAATTGATAGAGATGTACTTTGAATTGCTCTAGCACTATGTTTGGGTCCCAGACTGGAAGGTTGGCAACGTACCTTCCAGAAGGAGTACTAAGCAGATGCGGATGAAGGGTGCACACCCAAAACTTTACAGATGCTGACTTACCTGCAGTGTATTTTCATCACTTTTGTTTTTTATTTTCAGATTTCCAGCATTTTCAGTTTTTCCTGGCCTGGTAGGTTTAGCACTAATGCGGCCAGGTTTTATGAGCAAGGCTAAAGCTACAGGTGGAGCCTTGCCTGAACATGTGAAATTCAACATGGAATCTTATTTGAATACATCAGCAGCTTAGGAGAGGCTGCACATGCCTCCTTCAACCACCAAAATCGCCATCAGAAAATCGGTGTTGTGAGCCCAATTTCACACTCACGCCCATTGCCTGCAAGGCCCCACGCTATTGAAAGGGCCTCACAAAATCAGGGATATAGAAAAGGCCTGTAGTGAAGAGGCTTCCAAAGGAGTACAATCCTAGCTATGCTATCTTAATGTAGAACATGGGGAAACAAAGCTTAAGAGATTTAATTTCAGCTATCCAATTTTTTTTTAAAAACTCAAGCAGAGTTGTCTGGCTTTGAGAAACTTGCCTGCAACAAAAATCAGAAATTTGTGAGCACCTAAACTTTCGATTTGCACTGCTGGCAGTGTGTACTCATAAAAATTAACACCACCCCCCTCCCCACATTGTCCCCCACCATCACCCAGTAAGATCTTATATTTCCCTACGAACTGGATTGATATAATTATACCGGCCATTTAGAGTGATCTTTTGAAGAATAAATATTTTAAGTCTACAAAGATTTTTGTCTCCCTCTCAACATGTTAAAAGGTGCAGAATCATTTGAAGAGCACGACATAATGGTTTGTTTCCAAAGTAATGATAGTCTTGAGTGGAATATGTTATTGATCCTGCTTGGAACAGTGACCGGTGGAGAAGTCATGCCAAAGTTTGATTTCCGTTGTTGTCCTAGCCAAAGACTTTGCTCTGAAATTATCAGGCATTTGGAAAAGGGTGCAGCATGAGATGAGGAAAGTCATGCATCTCCATGAAAGTAAAATTTGCTCCAAAATATAAGACAATAATGTTTTGAAATTCTCTTCTCAAGGAGAGTTGCTCAGTGAATTAATAAAATGAGCAATCTTCTCAGCCTCCTACAGTCCCCCATCCTTATCTGTGTTTCTCCTCTATCTTCCTTCTCTCAGTTTTTCTCACAAACTAATTCTTCCTTATTATGTTCATTACACCTTCCCTTCCCTCATTATACCAATTACAACCTCATTTATCTAGTTTATATGTTCAAGTCATTTATTATTTCACATATTGGGATTTAGTATCCCCTATGTGCTACCGTAATCGTCATTAAATAGTGCAAGCTAGACTTGAACTTCAAGGTATTAACCAGTTCGACAAAAATAGCACAAAGTAATTAAACCCTATTCTTTGATTACATCCTTGTCTTTTCACTCTGCTCCACATCTCAGCATTTTGTCGTCTTCCTTTCCTGCAGGTTGCACCTGAAGAAGACCCAACAGTTGAAATGTTCTTAACCCTTTTCTTTGTTCAGTGCCTATCCCAGAACCACCTGTCTTACCATCTGCTGCCAGCACAGTGAAACAGCGACCATGCCAATGCAACTCTCTCTTTGGACTTCTTGCCAACATTTCACTTTGAATCAGTGTAACTTAACTCAACTCAGGGGAAATGATCGGAAGAACATTCTATATAACCTATGGACATTGTAGCGTGAATTGGTCATGTCATTGAAACAAGGTCAAATCTATCATGTTTTTTCAGTTGTAAACAATTTTACAACACCAAGTTATAGTCCAGCAATTTTATTTTAAATTCACAAGCTTTCGGAGGCTTCCTCCTTCCTTCGTTCACCTGAGGAAGGAGGAAGCCTCCGAAAGCTTGTGAATTTAAAATAAAATTGCTGGACTATAACTTGGTGTTGTAAAATTGTTTACAATTGTCAACCCCAGTCCATCACCGGCATCTCCACATCATGTTTTTTTCAGGACATTAGGCACACATTCAGTAGCCCAGTAGAGCACACAGTTCGGGCACCACTGAAAGGAAGTGGCATCTGAAGTGTTAAATATAAACAACCACATCAATTAATTAGAAAAAATATGGGCACAGTATTAAATCTATTAGAAAATAATTTTCAAAGATTTTTTGGTGTGCATTTTTTGTTCAAGTAAAACATTAAAAAAAATACAAGATGGGTTTTATGAAAAGGACAAAGAAATAAAAAGAAAAATCACATTAGCTCCAACATTCATTCAGCAAGTAATAACCTGGGCCAAAACAGCTTCATAAATTAATACTTGATTCCCAATAGCCAGTCACCTCTGGAGGCAGATAAGGCTCAATTCACAACATATGGTGGAGAAATCAGAGCTCCTTCTGTGGTTATAGGGGTCCTCTTCAAATAAAGAATAATGAATTTCCAGGAATGATTTCAAAGTAGTCATATCATTGAGAGGGGTCCAGGTAACATGATAATCTGTGAGAATAAAGCTCGACATTTGAGGTATCATGTGTCCCAATGTACCCAACCATAAAGAATTATAAATAGATGTTTACCAAACAATAATTTGCAGCCAATTACGAGAAATAACAGGCAGTATATATAATAACTATACATGTTACATACACACATACATAACATATATAGTTATTATATACAGTTTATAATGAAAATGTGCCATTTTCCCTACCTTTAATAATATTTTCGGCCATTACGTTTACTTGGACTTCAACAGAGTGCTTTGACGTGTAGGTTATCTCAGCACTGACATGAGCCACTTCCCCAATGGACATTGGCGAGAGGAAGTCCGTGCGCTCCACACGAGCCAGTACAGCCACGCAGCGTTCCTGAAACGAAAGCAGAGAAGATAAACTTGCTGACCACCAACAACACACCCAGCAACAGCCCCTCTGATCGAACTATGTTTGTTTTTCTTTTACCTACAGAAGCAAGCATCAGTCTGGATTTCTTTCTAATTTACTGGTCCAACATCACTAATTAATCCAACAAATCTAGCACCAATTTATGGTAAGTCAATCACTCCTCAGAACTCTAACACTGTTCTCCGTGCTACCAGTAACACCATAGTATTAGACGGACATGCAATGCAACTGTCACGGCACTGGAATCACATCTGCATCAATGTAATCATCAAAGGGACCGACTCATTCAGTGCTGGCACTTTCACCTGAATCAGAACGTTTGGAGTTCAAATCCCACTCCAGTACATGAGCAAATAATTTAGGCTGACACTTCAGTCAGCACTGAGGGAGTGCTGCACTGTTGGAGGTGCTGTCTTCCAGATGTGATATTAAAACAGAGGCCATGTCTTCCTGTTGAGTTGAACGTAAAAGAGCCCACGGCACTGTTTGAAGAAGAGCATCCAGGGCAACATCCATCCCTTAGCCAAGACCACCAAAATAGATTAACTGGTCATTTATTTAAATTGCTATTTGCAGTACATTGCTGTGCACAATTTGGGCACTGCATTTTCATACAAAACAATACTTCAAAAAAAAAGTAATTCAAAGGCACTATAAAAGTGCAAGTTCTATCTTTATTACATACAAATGCCACTTGTTGGGTGAGTCCAAAACTAGGGGCCATAAATATAAGATATTCATGAATAAATCCAGTAGGGAATTCAGGAGAAACTTCTTTACCTAGAGAGTGGTTAGAATATGGAACTCGCTACCACAGGGAATAGTTAAGGTGAATAGCATAGATACATTTAAAAGGAAGCTAGATTAGCTCATGAGGGAGAAAGGAATGGAAGGATATGCTGATAAGATGAGATGAAGTAAGGTGGGAGGAAGCTCGTGTGGAGCACTGGCATAGACCAGTTGGGACAAATGGCCTGTTTCTGTGCTGTAAATTCTATATAATTCTATGAATACTGGATTTATTAAAACATTAGAAATGTTTAACTGCACTTGTTAAAGTTGGATTCTAGGAGACCAGCATCAGTGAGCTAGTCAGTACTTACACTGCTCAATTCATCTCCATTATGCTGGGGGCAGAACCATAAACCAAAAAATATGAGTCTATGAGACTGCTACCAGGATAAAACAGCTGGATTTAGTAGTGTAAGTATGAGGCCAGTCTCCCGGAATCCTAATTAAACAAGTGCCAACATAGCAGCGTTTATTCTTACTGTGGGCGCTACAGAAATACTACATCTAAATGAAACAATGCATCAGATTGACTAGGAATGTGGATAATGAGGGAACCACAGCAGACGGGTATATACCACAGTGGTAACTGCAGAATATGTACCCCAGCTGGTTATATATTAGCAGAGCAGGTTTATAACAGTACAGCAAAGTGGTTTCAGCAGTTGTTATGACCTGGAATGTACTGCCTGAAAGAGTGGTGGAAGCAGATTAAATAGTAACTTTTAAAAGGGAATTGGATAAATACTTGAAGGGAAAAAAAATTCAGAGCTATGAGGAAAGACCAGGGGAGTGGGATTAATTGGATAGCTCTCTCAAACAGCCGGCACAGGCACGATGGGCTGAATGGCCTCCTTTTGTACTGTATGATTCTACATCACAGCACAACAGAGAAGGTTGGGATTGACTGTGCAACAGTACAGCAGGGTAATTGGAGGGGCTAGCTGGACACATGGAGCCGCAGTATGAAAGAGGTTGAGGGGCTAGCTATAAACAGTGCAGTAGAGTGATTGGAGGGGCTAGCTGGACACATGGAGCCGCAGTATGAAAGAGGTTGAGGGGCTAGCTATAAACAGTGCAGTAGAGTGATTGGAAGGGTGGCGAAATGCACAGAGCACCATAACAATCCAACAACGCCTCAAATTTAAAATTCTCATTCTTGTGTTCAAATCCCTCCATGGCCTTGCCCCTCCCTATATCTGTAACCTCCTCCAGCCCTACAACCCTCCAAGACCCCTCTGCACTCCTCCAATTCTGGCCTCTTGTGCACCTCAATTTCCTTTGCCCCTCCACTGGCTGCTGTGCTTTCAGCTGCCTAGGCCCCAAGCTCTGGAATTTCCTCCCTAAAGTTCTGCATCTCTCTACCTCTCTCTTTACGATGCTCCTTAAAACCTACCTCTTTGACTAAGCTTTTGGTTACAATTGCAAGTTGTTGTCATTATGGAAAGAATGCCTGGGCAAACCGTGTATCAGAAACATGTTCTTTCTCTGCAGCTGATAGATATTATTATGTAGTAGCAGGAAAAGCACCCATTACAGAAAATAACACTTCAGCTTTATTTACTGCTTCAGCAACACAAGTAAACCAACCAAAGCTATTAAAGATGAAAAAGATGAGTACTTTTCTTCTCAACATAATGCTTCTCGAGTGCCTCAGCCTAAAATTAAATTGCCAGAGTTCACCAGAGAATTGTCTCAGAATGCTACAATCTGGGGCATTTTTCTGTGTTCTACGGTAAGCATCTTCCCATATAACTGCTGTAGTTACAGGAGGTCACCATTCATCACGTCCACAGACAGCTGTACTCAGTGTGTTTTTCAAACAGTGAGGCTGCAATCGCATATTGCCAGGCGAATCGCTATCTGTATATTACTGTTGTCACTAGGTTTATTTAGCATATTAGTACCAATACACTTTGCCAACATGATTTATTAATTTGGCAATGTGTTGTGAGAAATTCTAAATTCATTGCCTCAAAATCATTCCCACCACCAACCACAGATCTGTAACCACAAGTACTTCACCCTTGTGTTGTAGTCTAAAAATGCTCTCTCCCGACGCAACCCAATTTGAACAGACAGCCACTGTAATCATACAACCAAGTGTTTTTCCACGTTTCAAAAGTGGCCATAATATGAAGATTTTACATGCTTACCGTTATGCTTTACTGAAATGCTAGTGACAACACTGGTATATGCCTTTTCTCTCCACATTTATTCTTCATCACATGTCACTTCCTGGAAGCTATCTCGAAGCCTATCAGAATGGCCCAAGTTAACTGCATATGTCAGGAGGTGCAACACCTGGCTAATGGGGCTCAGCAGGTCCAGCTATTTTATTCAAAAGTCTCATTGTGTGAAGATGTAAGTGAAATGGTAACGTGGAGCAATCAATTTTGCTTTCTCATGTAGAAAACCTCAGCTACCTGCCATCTGCTCAAAGAGGCCTGTCAGATATACAGCAGGACGGTTATCACCAGCAATATCAACGTGTGTCACACCAGGCGAGTGACATTCACAAGCTCTAGCAACAACAACATGCATTTATGGAGCGCCTATAATGATGTAAAACATCCCAAGGCGCTTCACAGGAGCATTATCAGACAAAATTTGACACCGAGCCACATATGGAGATATTAGGACACGTGACCAAAAGCTTGGTCAAAGAGGTAGGTTTAAAGGAGCGATTTAAAAGGAGGAGAGGTAGAGAGGCAATGGAATTCTAGAGCTTAGGGCTTAGGCAGCTGAAGGCCCGGCCACCGATGGGGGAATCGAAGGAAATCGGGGATGTGCAAGAGGCCAGAATTGGAGGAACGCAGAGATTTTGGAAGGTTGTGGGGCTGGAGGAGGTTACAGAGATAGATAGGGGCAAGGCTATGGAGGGATTTGAACACAAGGATGAGAATTTTAAAATTTCTTGGTCATGAAGCAGTGCCAAAGCGCATCACGGTTTAATTATACTTTGTTCAAAGCTGTAAAGGCAGCATAAACCTCCTTACTAAATAGTTGCCAGCAAATTTTAACTAAATAAAGCATGTTGCGCGAGTTTTGTCTCCATGGGCCACGTAGATGCAGACCAAAGAGCCATTTATTGGCGCAGAGTTTTGCCCATGGTGCTTGGGCATAATTAGTCACCTGGGCAGAGTGCATAGAGGAAAATGGGGCAAGGAGGATCTCACGTTCATAACTGAGCCTGCCTGGTTTTCCACTTGGGCGCGAAATCCTACCCGTCTGACTTATCTCTTTGTGCTCTGCTCAGGCAATTATTTACACCCAAGTGCCAAAGAGAAAAATCTTACCCATAAAGTTTAAATCCATGTTCCCATTAAAATACATCTATCTGAAGCTGTTGGTGTTCTGATTTAGGATACATCCACCAAAGGGGCAACAAGACTAAAAATAGCCCTTTCTTAAACTCCAGGCTCACAAAATTCAAAGAGGACAAAACAGTGACTAAAAATATAAGCACGGATCACCCTGAATTGCCTGGATTGAGGACTGGATTGTCAGGGCTCTGGGGTTGCCTGTGGCTTGATATAAAGAATTCCAAACTACAGACTTACAAACTACATTTCAATTATCTTTTTAGCACTTTAACGAGTCCCTCCATCCCTACTCTTCAAAACAAACTGTGATAGAGATATTTATTAACTTAATTCCTGCAGTTTTTTTCATTGTTCAAATTAAACAAAGCATTGTTGATAATACCACCAGGGAACTGAGTGAAAGAAAGGATTGAGGAAAAAGAGCAATTTTATATAAACCCATTCATATAGGAATTTCTACCTTATTGAATCCAGTAATATCAGGGAGGTGTGTTAATACAAGAGACATTTACACTTACAGCATTGTTTTTATTCCTTACTCAAAGGAGCAATCTTTATACACTGCTCTTTCCCCATTATACAGTAGAGCCAAGTGTTAGGCTCCATAGGCGTATTGGGTTCTGCTATGTACTACGGATGAGCAAGATCAGCTTCCCGTGTTTAGTTGGTGGGAACGGATACCCTAACCTAATGTAGATTCCCTGGCCCATATCTTCATGGGTGTGTGCTACCGGCAGTACCTGCTATTTAAACCTAGGAGTGCAGCCAGTGGCAGGAGAACCACAGGTCTGCAGTTGCCCTACATTACAGCAGTGACTACACTTCAAAAAGTACTTTGTTGGCTGTAAAGCACTTTAGGACATCCTGAGGTCGTGAAAGGTGCGATATAAATGATAGTTTTCCTTCCTTTCCTTTCTCCACTCTTGTAATGTAAAAACACAGCTCAATTGGCACAATAATTGAAGCACCCTGGGTTAAATGAATATAACGTCACTGTAACAATTCATCTCTCTGAAAGGAAACACAAGCCTTCTATGAAAAACATTAGAACGTTCTGAGGCTATGAAAATGTGTTTATATAAATGCAATTTTTTTCTTTCTTTCCACAATAAATTAAGCAGTTTGTTTGTGCTCCCTGTGTGGATGTGCTGGGCCTCCAACCTCTATCCCCCTCCCCTTGGCATGGCCAAGATCAACCAGTCACAGGGAATTATAGGCATGAACCTACTTCATTATGAACCCACTCTTACTTACTTCTGGTCTCTCTCTCTCTCGTGTGAATCTGTATAGCAGTCTTCACTTTTCAAATGAAATTCTCTTTCATGTGCCATTTCTAACTATCAGAAGCTGCTGTTGTCCAGACAGGCAGAGGGGGAGACTTCAACATTCCTGCCACTGTAACAACTACTTCATATTGTGGAATCTTCACTGATCCCTGTAATATCATTCCCCAAGTTATCTGTCTTTATTTTCAACTGCTGGAGACCAAGATGGCACCAATGCCAGTCAACAATAATTTGCATTGAAATAACACCTTTAATATACAAGCTATTTTACAGAGTTGGGGGGGGGGTGGGGGAGGGAGTAAATAGGAATAGATAAGGGAACAGTCAGTAAGCCATGGAAGAAGAGATTAGGAGGGGTGACTGAAAGCGTGTTTGAAAAGATGGATTTTCAGAAGGTTCTCAAAAGTGAAGAGATGGAGAAGCTCAGAATGGGAGTTCTAGAGAATAGGGCTGAGGTAACTGTATGCTCTGCCAGCTATTGTGGGGAAAAGTGTGGGGGGGGGGGGAGGGTTATGGGTGGTTGCACAAAAGAGTTGGAAGACTGAAGTGTTCAGGAAGGGGTATAGGCTGGAGGACATTGTAGAGATAGGATGGGGCAAAACCATGAAACGATTTGAAGATGAGGACAAGTATTTTAAATTGATTCTTGTTGGGGGACTGATAGGTCAGTGAAGACAAGGTGATGAGTGAGTGGATCATAGTATGGGACAAGATACAGATGCCCGAGTTTTGAACCAGTCAAATGGAAGGGCTTTTTCCTCTTGAACACAAAATATCATAAAATTGGTTATTTTTGTGAATTTTGCAACTGCATCTTTCATAGTGAAAATAATTCTCACACAAATATTCGCCCCAGTAATAATCTTATCCGCACGTTACAGTTGTAAAACGTGTGTGTGAAATTTCTCCAAAGCTCTCGGCCACAAAAAAGTTAGATCCGCATAAATTTCCCAATTCACAGCAGACAGCAGGCATTATGGAATTAACAAATATTCCACGGTGATCCATCTGTATAACTCACAAGGTAATGTGGAGGTATACCATGATTGGGTCAGCATGGATTATTTTCTCTATATATCATGGGCACTTGCTTGCGCTCGCTAAGAGCAATGTACTGAAATAGAATACTGTCTACATTTTTAAAGGGACATTTGTCAGTGAAAAGTGACAAATCTTTTCAGTGGTGTTTGTATATGCACAATAAGAATAGTATCACCTGCATGTTCAACGTCTAACTACTCCATCAGTGCTGCACTGCAACACTTCACACAGTACATGGCCCAACTGCTGTAAAGTTCCCCTGCAGCCAGTACACTAGCTCCAACCAAACTAATCCAGCACCTGAACCTGCCCAAAAGCTCCATAACTGATGCTAACTCTTTAAGGCTGTAGTAAACCCTTCAGCCCCTATGGCACATCATGGGGCCTTAAGCAGTGCACAAAATAAATCGATTTATTAGCAGATTTATCAAAATACCAAGCGAAGACAGTCGGCATGGTCCACTTAGCTGCAGCACCCCTGGGCTAAAGAGAAGGAGATCAGCCAGGGTTCCTGCTTTTACTATGCAGTGACACCTGCTAGGAAATGCATGTGTGTGGATATCTTATTTGCTGCTTGTGGGATTGGGCTATATGCAAATTGGCTGCTGCATTTGCCTACAGAAAAAGAGTGGCTATACTTCAAAAAGTAATTAATTGGATATGAAGCACTTTGGGATATCCTGAGGATGTGATAAGTTGCAATATAAATGTAATTTCTTTCTTCTTAAAGAAAGAACAATGAACGGACTAATATTTATACATGACCTCAGGTGAGGGTGGAATCAGCTCAAATATACCGTCCACAGTGGAATAGCCTAATTATTCTCACTGTTAAGGCTCATACATGGAGAAAGGCAATGTGGGTGAGTTACCTGAGAATGACTGGTGCCCATGGATCTAAACCTCAAGCCGAATTAAACACCTTCAGCAGAGACCGAGGGAAGAAACTTGGCAACAAAATCCTAAGAAATACTGTTTTCTACTAAATTCTAATTCATATTACAACTTACATTTACACAGCACTCCTCACATAATAGAAAGTACCTCAGAACACTTAATGTAGAAAAGATGAAATTCAATCAGGAAAAAAAAAATTGAAGAAATATTTTTGGAGCGTGGAGAGACTGAAAGCATCAAAAATAAGGGTTTTAGGGATTTCAGAAGGTAGGTAGATAGGGAGGGATATAAAGAGTTGCAGAGGGCATGGGTGTAGTGCCTGAAAGGATGGCCTTAAGTGCAGTGGAGGGAGTAGGGAAACAGTAAGAGCAAGAGGAACATAGTGTAGGAACGTTTGACTAGAGAAGATCACTCAGATAGGTAGGAAGAAGGTCATGGAGGGATTTGCAGCAATGGTCAAGGACCTTAAAGTTAATTAGTAAATTTGTCCATTATATAAAGTGAGTTATACAATTTTCAGTTATGTCTGATATAGCCGTCAGTATTTTGTGAATGAAATAACTTCATTCAGCATCACCTTCAGCTCTTTTCACCACAGAAAGCATCTTAACGTGCACGATGAGTCTGAAAGGTCATGTTTCCTTTACAGCACATGTACACCAACCTGCATTTGTACAGCATGTCCTAAGGCACAAGCTATACAAATGCAAGTTGGTATGCATGTGCTGTAAAGGAAACTTGACCTTTCAGTCTCATCATGCATGTTAAGATGAGCTACACATCCGAGAAGGGTGGGGGGGGGGGGGGGGGGGGAAGAGAAAGAGACCTCATCGGCTGTTGGGAGAGAGATTGGGGGGAGGTGGGGGGGGGGGGAAACAAAGGTCGGAATGGGGCTTGAACCCACAACTTTCTGACACAGAGATGAGTGTGCTACAGATTGAACCAAGGTATTGATCGAAAGGATGGCAAAAAGCATCGATACTAGCAAACTACACTTGCTTAAACAACAACATTCTTTATACTGTTGTAAGAAACAGCATTAATAATGGTTTTTAAAAAAAGGGACTCGACAACAAATAACACACAAGCAAGCTGAGTAACAGTCAGCAATTTGAAGTGTGAGACACCGAAGACCAGGTTGCTAGAGATTAGAACGCCCTCCATTATAAGTACGCATTAAACAACTAAAGAAATATGCACAGCCGAGAGCTCCCAGAACAATCTGCAGGGAGGAAGGTGTGAATTATATTTGCATTGTGCATATTTTAGTTGATTGGGATCACAGACTTGAAATTCCATGGTGAAACATCAGTGCACGGACACCTTGCATATTTATAAGAATTCTTTGCCCAAAGTTTTAATGGAGGCATGAACCTGAAACAGATGAAAGGAATTTCATACAAACACGCTGAACATGATTTTGACCTCGAATTGGAAGTACGGGTTTCCCGGACATCCTTACAATTTTGACGATTTGATAAGTCTTTAGGTATGTCTCTGATTGTATGGATTGGCTCGGGGGGGGGGGGGGGGGGGTAGGGGGGGAGGTGCGGGGGAGCATGGGGGCACCCCTGGGCGTGGGGGTGAGTCACGGGGAGGAAATCAGTCATGGGGGGAGGGCTCGGGGGTCAGTCACGGGGAGGGGGGGTGTCGGAACCGGAGTCACCGTGGGGGTCCGCAATCATTTGGGGGGGGGGCATTGGTGGTCATCGCAGGGGTCCACAATCGTTGCAGGGGTCCACAATCGTTGGGGGGGGGGGGGGGGGGAAATCGGGGATTGGGAGGGGGGGGGGTCAGCGATCATTGGGTGGGGGGGGGGGGGGGGGGGTGGTTCACGATCGTTGGGGGATCATTGCAGGTAGGCTGTTGGGCCTGGGGGAAGCTCTCCTGCTCCTCCGGGCCCACAAGCTGTGCCACAAAGGCACTTACTTGCAGTTTCGGGCCTTCTCGCCACATTTCACGCGGCGTGAAGGAGAAGGCCCGAAAATCCTGGCCCCCAGGGGTTGAAATTGCAAATTCTGCAAAAATGGAAACCCGCAGCCTCCTTGAAAGATTTTAGTCGCCAACCCGTCTCCTGAGAGCGGGTTGGTTGCCCACCCTTCGTCCCGCCCCGGTGAAAAGGCGGGTTGGGGGCGGATCTGAAATGGTTGCAATTTTGAATGCCCCCCGTCCCCAACTCACCCGTTTTTCAATGTTATAATCGTTCCCATTAAGTGTAACACATTACATCAACATCGTACTGCAAGATTTCAAGGCCTAAATTACAGAGCTGTATTAATTTGCAACTTAATTTGGGTGCTTTTTTGTATAAACCCAAAATTAATATATGCAAAATATATAAAAGAGACAACTCGTTGCCATGAGAACATGAAGCCTGTGAATGAATATCCTGATTGGAGACTCTTAAAATCTCCCATAGTCACTGAGAATCTATACTACCATCTAATGGAAACCACTGGTAATTGCTATCAAAAGCTGGGTGTTTTATAGTTATTCAACAATTCACACACTTTCTCAGTTTATGGGCTAATGCAGAGTACAATACAAAGTACCCGGCAATTTCAAATACATACACTGTGGGACGAACACGTTCTGGTGCATTTGAGTACGATCACTTACTGACAAGGCACAAGGTATCCTTGCCAGGTGGGGCTTAGGTCAATTGGGGAGGGAAAGATAAATGTGTTGGAGTTTCGACCTAAATTAAATGGGATCTGTAGAAATTCCACTGGAGTGTTTATCTTCTTGAGGGTTTTATCTTTTGCCATTTCCCCTCTCTTCCACTCTCACTCCCTCCCCAGTCAATAAATGAGTTAGAGAGAGTCCATGATAGTGCATATTGTACCCGGTCAGTTAGGGGTGGGCTTAATGCCCTGAAATGTCCTTTCTCATTCTAGACTCCACGGCATTGAAATTATGCTGTGCCAATAAGTGCAGACAAAACAAGTCAATTGTTCCATTAAAATAACAGACAAGGGAATTTCTTTCAAATATTTTAAGCCTTCATATGCTAATATTCATAAAGTTTAATATTAAGACCTATGTTTATATTCACAGACCACACAGTAATAAGTTTGCACTAGGTCCCAATAAAGAAAATACTGTACTGAAGACACCTGCGTCCTGCCCATTATGTAGCTTTTCTTTTGGGGTGTCCAGGTGACAGGTCAAGGCCCGTATGGGGCAGAAAGGGTCAAAGTTTAAAACAGTGGCAGCAACATCCAGGTAAATTGAGTAATAGTCAGAGTGGTGCTGAATTTAAAAGGAGGAAGGGAAGACTGAGGGAGCTAAGGAATTCCATAATTTAAGTGCCTGGGGAAAAATAAATAGCCAGAATAAGAGATGCTCCAATCATTCTTGATTTCAACACAGTGAGGAAGAAGAACATGCAGGACATGTATCCTGTTATTTTCTGCTCAGTTTTTCATGAGATGTTCCAGAATGAAAATTTACCATCTACCATTCAGCAAAACATGGGAACAAATGGAAACAAGGGCATTGCAGCTAGTCACAGTCCGGACCTCACTTCCAAGAAGAATTAGAAACAACGAGGGAGGAGGAAAGAGCAGCACAAAATTAGAGCTTGTACAAAGGCTGCATTAATAGGATGGTGCTGTCAATTCGTTTTCAACAGCAAGGCATGGAACAGTGATGACCATCCAAGCTCACAGATACTGTAAACTGATAGATATGTGCCTATATGCACTTGTTACAAAATCAAACCACAGCAGGATTTGATAGGGTAGATAGATAGATAGAAACTATTTCCTCTGGTGGGAGAGTCCAGAACAAGGGGGCGGAACCTTAAAATCAGAGCTAGGCCATTCAGGTGTGATGTCAGGAAGCATTTCTTCACACAAAGGGTAATGGAAATCTGGAACTCTCTTCCCCCAAAACGCTGTTGAGGTTGGGAGTCAGTTGAAAATGTCAAAACTGAGATTGATAGATTTTTGTTAGGCAAGGGTATTAAGGGTTACAGAACCAAGGTGGGTAAATGGAGTTAAGGTATAGGTCAGCCAGGATCGAATTGAATGGCGGAAGAGACTCGAGGGGCTTTTCCTATGTTCCAGACCTCAAATCCAGAGATTTATGTCTGGAGCTAGGCCTCTTGGTCTGGAAGCAGGGAGCTACACTTGAAATGCTTGCAGAAAGTAAACGCATATTATTGTACTTTTCAGTGTAGAAGATCAATTTAGCTCTGTCATCAGTGGGGTTGCTGACTCTGAGTTGACAGTTGTTTGCACGCAGGCTCTTCTTGATATCAAGTCTTCCATTTGTATGAAAATATTATTGATGTATTTTGGTGATGGTTTGGACCCCTCTATTTACCACAACGTTCCGTAATTTCCACGGCTGGAAACGGTGACAACCACACCGGTCGCTAAGAGCACACAGTATACATCAGAGTTCATTGCGAACTATTATCACCCGTCACTCTTTGGTGGATGATAATAAAATCAGAGAACTCAGTTCATTTTTACCACATTGAAAGGCTAAGCTGTTCCAGTCCGACAATCAGGATTGCTTCTTTCTTGCTGCTTTAAGTGGAAGAGTACTGACCCCAGCTCAGCTTGACTTTCCCACTATATTAAAATAATTCCAGCTTGTTTTGACTGCCTCACATTCAAGCATCTTGAGATCGATTTGACTTTTAAATTCCATTAAAGGTAAGTGCAACACCATCTTTGAAGTAAGGTGTACAGGGACCTGACTGACTTGCTGTCCTGGAAAACCTGCTGTTGCTTGAAGTAACCTCCATAAACGATTGGTCCTAAACCTGTCACACGAAGACGGTGTTGCAAGACAGAAAATAATGCGGTGCGAATGATATTATTAAATGATCTGGAACAAATGAATATGGTGTTTAAGGTGATTAAAGGATTTGATCAGGTAGATAGAGAGAAACTATTTCCTCTGGTGGGGGAGTCCAGAACAAGGGGGCATAACCTTAAAATTAGAGCTAGGCCGTTCAGGGGTGATGACAGGATGCACTTCTTCACAAAAAGGGTAGTGGAAATCTGGAACTCTTCTCCCCCACCCCCAACTGAAAATTTCAAAACTGAGATTGATAGATTTTTGTTAGGCAAGGAACCAAGGTGGGTAAATGGAGTTAAGATATAGATCAGCTACAATCTAACTGAATGGCAGGATAGGCTTGAGGGACTGAATGGTCTCCTCCTGTTCCTATGGACCAGTGTATTTCCCGTGGTGCTGCTCACGGCGAGCTGGAAGTTATGTTGTAGCAAAAAAGGTTGCTGAGGGGAGGGGGAAAAGAGTGCACACGGCCACTGAACGGATCTGGAAGGAAGTCTGAGACAGAAATGCTCAGAGGCCGTGAAGAAACTCTTAATTGGTTCCCAGAAAATAAGAAAATCTCCCAGTGCGGGGAGATTAATTAAAATTTCTCCTGCTCACTTACCACAGTTACATAAATAAATCTGTACATGTAATTTGCTGTAGTTTCATAAATAAACAATCCCTTGTACATAATCATTTTTCCTGTCAAACTTACCCCAGATGAAATTTAAAAGTTCAAGCTTTATATTATTTTGATCTTTTCAGTCAAAACAAAACCCAATTCACAGTTGCCATCAAGGCCCTAATAATAGTTTTTTTGACTTTTTCATGACTGGAAGGAGGAGGAGAGAAGTGGGGTTTATAAACAGTAATTCCAGGCACACTCTGTAAACAGCCATTTTGCTACCAATTATAAAAATAAATCTTGGACTATTATCCTCCCCATCCCTCCTCCTCCTTGACCCCTCCCTCCCCAACTCCATTGGACTTGGAAGGGAAGCAGTTGAATTGGATTCAAGAGCCAAAACAAATGGGGAGGGGGCTTGCTGTGATTGACATGGACAGTGGCCAATGAGGGGGAACCAAGGCCTCAGCAGAGAAAAAAAAATGGACAACTCAATAATTGAAAGAGAAAATGCTGGAAATACACAGCACATGTGTCAGCATCTGTAACAAATCAAAAACAGTTGGGAAAGAAAGAAAAAGAACTTGTATTTATACTGCATCTTTCATAACTTCAGGACGTCAGCACCTTACAGCCAATGAAGTACTCTTTGAAATGTAGTCATGGTTGTAATGTAGGGAAACACGGCAGACAGTTTGTGCACATCAAGATCCCACAAACATTAATGAGATAAATTATCAGTTAACCAACATCACAAACAGATTAACAGTAACAATAAGCAACATGTATAGAGCAGAAAGATGCTGGAAATCTGAAATAAAAATAGAAAATGCTGGAAATACACAGCCGGTCAGTCAGCATCCGTAGAAAGGAAAGACAGGTTAACAATTTGGTTGTGTACACTTCATCAGAACTACAAGGTGCACATCCGAAATATCATAACCCATCTTTTCTTTTTAGAGATGCTTACTCTTCCTCATAGAGTTGGCTGTATAGTATTGTAAATTCCTGAAAAGCATTTTGTTGCAAAGCTAATCCTCGTGTCAGGACCCTGGGGTTCAATTTGGAGTATGTGCTTGGAGCTTCAAATCATTGAAAAATATAATGGGGGAAAAAAAACTGCAAATGCTGGAAATCTGAATTAAAAACAGAAAATGCTGGAAATACACAGCAAGGTCAGTCAGCATCTGTAAAGAGAAAAGTTTAATTTTCTGTTGAATTTCTTGTATCGCTTAGTAATATTTTAAGAATAATAGAAAATTTATGGCACAGAGGCCATTCGGCCCATCGTGTCCATGCCGGCCGAAAATAAGTCACCCAGCCTAATCCCACTTTCCAGCACTTGGTCCGTAGCCTTGTAGGTTACGGCATATCAAGTGCACATCCAAGTACTTTTTAAATGTGATGAGGGTTTCTGCCTCTACTACCCTTTCAGGCAATGAGTTCCTGGCCCCCACCACCCTCTGGGTGAAAACATTTTTCCTCAGTTCCCCTCTAATCCTTCTACCAATCACTTTAAATCTATGTCCCCCCTGGTTATTGACCTCTCTGCTAATGGAAACTGGTCCTTCCTATCCACTCTATCTAGGCCCTTCATAATTTTGTACACCTTAATGTTCAGTTGGGTGTAGATGGTGGCTCAAACCAAGTTCAGAAAATTATTCCAGCCATTTGATTGCCTAGCTCATATTACTTGCCAGTTCAGGATTAGCAGCTTTGAAAAAAGAACTGAATGGTTTTGATTACTCAGTTTTCTGTTGAACTTGTTCATTGGTACCCATTGACCGTTTCTGATTTGTTCACATTTAGTCAATTGGATATTTGATTGGTAACATAACAGATGCTCGTTTCAGCCAATCACAAATGTTTGCCCTATAAATGTTCAACACTTTGGTTCCAACAGCTTTCAGTGCAACACTTTTGAAGCTGGATGCAATGCTATCATATCAGTGCCAATTGCAAGGAATAACTTTACACCAGTGCCAATTCAGAGGCACGATTTTATATCAGTGCCAATTCAAAGGAATAATTTTTATATGTGGTCCAATTTTAGAAGCTTTATACCTTAATCTTCCAAACATCCGTAAATACGGAGGTGGTGCCAGAGGACTGGAGAATTGCAAATGTTACACCCTCGTTCAAAAAAGGGTGTAAGGATAAAACCAGCAACCATAGGCCAGTCAGTTTAACCTCAGTGGTGGGGAAACTTTTAGAAATGATAATCCGGGACAGAATTAACAGTTACTTGGACGAGTGTGAATTGATTAGGGAAAGCCAGCACGGATTTGTTGAAGGCAAATCGTGTTTAGCTAACTTGATAGAGTTTTTTGATGAGATAACAAAGAGGGTAGATGAGGGCAATGCGGTTGATGTGATGTTTCTGGACTTTCAAAAGGCGTTTGATGAAGTGCCGCATGGTAGGCTTATCATCAAGATTGCGGCCCATGGAATAAAGGAGGCAGTAGCAACATAGATACAGAATTGGCTAAGTGACAGGAAACAGGAAGTAGTGGTGAACGGTTGTTTTTCAGACTGGAGGGAGGTGTACAGTGGTGTTCCCCAGGGGTCGGTGCTGGGACCGCTGCTTTTCTTGACATATATTAATGACTTGGACTTGGGTGTACAGAGCACAATTTCAAAATTTGCAGATGACACAAAACTTGGAAGGGTAGTAAACAATGAGGAGGACAGTGATAGACTTCAAGAGGATATAGACAGGCTGGTGGCATGGGTGGACATGTGGCAGATGAAATTTAACCCAAAAGGTGCAAAGTGATACATTTCGGTAGGATGAACAAGGAGAGGCAATATAAACTAGAGGGCACATCTCTAAAAGGGTTACAGGAACAGAGAGATCTGGGGGTATATGAGCACAAATCGTTGAGTGTGGCAGGGCAGGTTGAGAAAGCAGTTAAAAAAGCATGCGGGATCCTGGGCTTTATAAATAGAGGCATAGAGTACAAAAGTATGGAAGTCATGATGAACCTTTATAAAACACTGGTTTGGCCACAACTGGAGTATTGTGTCCAGTTCTGGGCACGGTACTTCAGGAAAAATGTGAAGGCCTTAGAGAGAGTGCAGAAGTGATTTACTAGAATGATTCCAGAAATGAGGGATTTTAGTTACGTGGATAGCCTGGAGAAGCTGGGGTTTTTCTCCTTGGAACAGAGACGGTTACGAGGAGATTTGATAGAGGTATTCAAAATCATGAAGGGTCTAGATAGAGAGAAACTGTTCCCATTGGCAGAAGGGTCAAGAACCAGAGGACATAGATTTAAGGTGATTGGCAAAAGAATGAAAGGTGACATGAGGAAAAACATTTTTACACAGCGAGTGGTTAGGATCTGGAATGCACTGCCCGAGGGGGTGGTGGAGACAGATTCAATCATGGCTTTCAAAAGGGAACTGGATAAGTACTTGCAAGGAAAAAATCTGCAGGACTATGGGGATAGGGCGGGGGAGTGGGACTAGCTGGATTGCTCTTGCATAGGGCCGGCATGGACTCGATGGGCCGAATGGCCTCCTTCCGTGCTGTAACCTTTCCATGATTCTATGAAAACACTACCGATGATAGAAACTGTGTTTCAAAACCACGGGCACAGCTTTGAAAGCCAAGTTAATTCCACAGCAGCTCAACTGGAAAAACCAAAATAACAGAGCTATTCAGTCCACCGGTTTGGGCATTGCAACTGAGCTCAAACAAGATTAGTAAATAAAGAGTAATGAAAACCGATAGATCAACTTCCCCATTCCATTTGCCGTGTTCTGGATAAAGGGAGATTATGAAGAATTATTCCAAGTGAAACTAACTGGAATCTTGTAAAGCTGCTAATTTATTGTCTATAGCACCACGAAGCACTTACGACTTTATGTGTCTCAAGGGAAGACTCTGTACTATAGCATATCAAATGGGTATTATGCTAATTAATTGAGCACGTGATAATTTTTTTAATTAAAAAAAAATTCAACAAATTAACTGACGTGCTACTGAGCCAATAGGCATGTTAATGAGCCATTAATACGCAAACATGCAATTTGATGGTTCTGTCGGAGATCAATACAAATTTAGGACTGATGTCAGGAAGTTCTTCTTCACTCAAACAGTGATCACCAGACGGAACTGACTTCTAGACGGGGCAATGGAGGCAAAAACCCTGAAACAGTTGAATGAGGTGGGAATTATAGATTTGTTCTGAGCGAGTGAGCCATGCTTGGTCAAACAGCCTTTCTCATATGATTTGGAATTTGCTGTGGTGATAACCAGAATCAAATCAGTTTTAGTGTAAATCTAATTAAGACGACATACAGTGAGCAGCTCCTTTAAGCCTGCTGGGTTGTTTTTGCTATTCACACTGTTTTCCAGGTGGTAGACACATGCTTTGTTAGCTTTGTGTTTCAGGTGTCTTACCAGCTGAATCACATCTCAAGGCTGGCCCTTTTATCTACTCCTTCATGTTGATTAAAAATGATACATAGTCAGCTCTGAAATAAATGCCATCATCTTTGGAATCCCCAACAATCTCATTCACACCGACTAGCAATCAATAGAATGCCTCAGTTTTGTTAATTGTAAACAATTTTACAACACCAAGTTATAGTCCAGCAATTTTATTTTAAATTCACAAGCTTTCGGAGATTTTCTCCTTCCTCAGGCAATTTGCCTGAGGAAGGAGAAAATCTCCGAAAGCTTGTGAATTTAAAATAAAATTGCTGGACTATAACTTGGTGTTGTAAAATTGTTTACAATTGTCAACCCCAGTCCATCACCGGCATCTCCACATCAGTTTTGTTAATACTCGTTTGGATTAGACAGTGACAAAAATGATGAGCAAAGACTGTGCACTCTGATTTGGTGAGTCAAGTACCTTCCTAATTGTTCATAATACTGTCAAGACAGTGACTGAAATGGAGAAGCCACTCCACATTTTGCTGACCGTGAGGCCACGTGAATTTATGGGCCTAACATTCGTCAGAGCATTAGTAGTCAGAAAAAAGGAAATGGGCTTGTAAGATTAGAGCTTGTACAACACAAAGAACCATTAATACTTATAGGCCTACCAACAGTTTATCTTGAACCAATACACTATGGTAAATTAAATAATTCAAGGTACCCGAGAACCAATGGGCAACAGGACTCAAATTCATTGAAAAGAACTGTATTACACAGGAGACGGGAATCATGTGTGTGAACCTATGACACACCAGTCCATCACCATGTGCATTGCCACCACTCTATTTTTCTTCAAGTGTTTGACCTAAAGCGAGTTGCACCCAGTTCACAGATCATCTCAGACATGAAACCCTCATCCATGCCTTTGATGCCTCTAGATTTGACTATTCCAATGTGACCTGGCCTTCAGCTGCATAGGCCCTAAGCTCTGGAATTCCCTCTCCACTTCTCTACCTCTCACTCCTCCTTTAAAACTATGTGGCTCGGTGTCAAATTTTGTTTGATAATGCTCATGAAGTGCCTTGGGACATTTTACTACGTTAAAGGCACTTTATAAATGCAAGTTGTTATTTTTGCTACAAGAAAATGAAACAGTTATAAAAATAGTTTTTCGATGGTAGATGAAAATGATTCTTTCACAGTCACCAACCCCCACAAACAAGTAAGCTTGCTGCTTTTCTTTGTATTTAGTATGTTTCAACATAGATTTATTAAAAAGTTTTAAACAGTTAAAGTATTTTTGAATTAAATGGCAAGGGTGTATGATGTAGAGGGTTATATCATTCCAACGAATGTGTGGACCACCAGATGTAAAGAGCTAATCATTCTAATGCAGCATCATGAAGAATCAATGCATACATAGAGTTAATATACAAATTTAATTCTGGGCCGTCTCAATTCAATCCCCAGTGAGTGTGGCCCCACAGCATAAAATCTGCCCGTAATTCAATAATAATTGTCACCCAACTGGCAATCTCACTCAGAACTCTCACAGGATGGCTGCTATGGGAAATGGAAACTGTCTCCCTTGTGCAGTAGGTGGCACTTGAGAGATTGGGGCTGAGGCACATTGTTGAGACAAGAGTAAAGAAAGACTGATCCACATCCAGTCAGGCTACACCCGATCCTGGAGCGTCTCCCTATCTTATACTTGAAATTTTTTTTTTTTGCTCGTAATTGTTACCAGGGGAAAATATACCCGCTTGATGCTGACACTGGGTGTCCCGAAATGGAGAGTGTTTCATTCCACAGCATCAATATCCCCCGCCTCGAGGAGTACTAAACTATAAAAAACGAGTTGAAAGTAAATTCCTGGGGAGTCAGCACATAAAACGTTAAAAAGTGGGCGTGTCACTATCAAAATGTAACCTGCTGCAAATCGATATTGTTCCATTCATTTTGAATCACAAGAAGGTATAGTGTGGCATTCCAAATAATTACCACAGACATGTAGCTAAGAATGAACATTCAAACTTGATCATTTTGTCAACTGGTGCTTTATACACACTTTTCGGGTCAGAACCTGCCCTCACAGGCACTCCTTCATTTCCACTCTACATCCCAAGTTTGGAAATTTCACACAGACTCCCAGTCGCATTTTCCCCAAAGGCAGCTGCAATTATTCTTCGTTCTTTGTCCCATTTCCAGGTTGCCAGCGTCACAGTGGGAGCAGCGCAAGCCTGCTTTCCCACTGGGATAAACATGGGCTTCAAGGAAGAACAGGGCTGCATGCTGCGAATGCAGACTCCAACTAAAAATACCCACTGGACTTACAACAGAACAGTTTCACTTTTTTTGCCTGTAATGAAACACCTCCTCCATGTTCAATAAATTGATTTTCATTTGGTCTGAGAACAATTACTGGCGATTTTGCCGCCGTGGTTTATTAACAGGCGTGTCACACAATTTCCAGTTGAAATCTGGAGTCAAGCATCTCCATGCCAATTACTGGCACAGCTGTCAGTGGGGTAATGCTTTTACGCACCTTTGTACTTGTGAGTTAGAATACTGTCAGTGGCTCGGAGGAGCAGAAAATTTAAAATGAATGATTCAAGAAGAAAGGAAGGAAGAAAGACTTGCATTTATATAGCGCTTTTCATGACTTCAGGATGTCCCAAAGTGCTTTACACCCAATGAAGTATTTTTGAAGTGTAGTCACTGTTGTAATGTAGGAAACGCAGCAGCCAATTTGTGCACAGCAAGATCCCACAAGCAGCAATGTGATAATGACCAGATCATTTGTTTTTAGTGATGTTGGTTGAGGGATAAATGTTGGCCTAGGAGAACTCCCCTGCTCTTCTTCAAAATAGTGCTTTGGAATCTTTTACATCCACCTGGGAGGGCAGAAGACCCCTATCATCTGAAAGCCAGCACCTACCGACAGTGCAGCACTCCCTCAGTACTGCACGGGGAGTGTCAGCTAAGATTTTGTGCTCAAGCCTCTGGAGTGGGACTTGAACCCACAACCTTCTGATTCCGAGGCAAGTGTGCTACCTACTGAGCCATAGCTGACAGATGGACCCAGCACCATTGAAGCTAAGAAGATTATGCAAACCACCTTGTGGGCCTGGGGCCAACTCCAAGTGACAGTTGACGCACTAATCCAGTACCAATTTTTTTTATATCCAAAAGGTTTCAACTCTTTTTCATCTCTAAAAACTATGTACCAACCAGGATCGCGGCAACTCAATCACAATCGTGCAGAGTCTGTGTTTGATGTCAAAAATTAAAAAACAAATGAAGCACATACATGCAAGGAACAATGAACTTGCATATAATTTTATACAGTTCCACCAATATTCTAATATTAATAATGTTTGTTGTGGGATTTCAGCTCCACTTCTTTTGAAATCTAACCTTCCTTGATTGATCAAAGAATATCAAGTCAATAAGGCTAGCACAACATATGCTGTCACTGGCACTTTAAGAAGAACTCCACAAAATCACACAACAAAGGCTGTAACCAGTACATTAACCATTGCACTGCTGAATAATTAAGTAATTCCATGCAATTAATACAACAAATGCTACAGCTATTACTGTACTTAACTGCTGCATTGCTGAAGAAAAGGAAACGCTATACAGACACTCAATGAATGTACTAACTACTCAGCTATCCACTTATTAAATTACTTGTTAAAACATTTGTTGGGTGTCCATACAAAATTCCTTTTTATTCAGCAGTGCAATGGTTAAAGTAGTTTGGAGAGGTCAGTATGGCTCAGTTAGTACCACTCTAGAGTTGAACAGTTGTGGGTTCAAACCCCACTCCAGGGCTTGATCTCGGCTGGCACTCTGGCAGCACTGAGGGAGTTCTATGTTGTTGGAGGTACTGTCTTTCAGATGACGAGTTAAACCAACGCCTCTTTCAGTAAATCAGACGGCTGTTCAAGGTCCCATAATTTGAAGACCTTGGGGCTTCTCCTAGTCCCCTGGCCAATTCTCTTCCCTCAAATAACACCAAATTAACATGTAATTCATCTCTTTTCTGACTGTGCACAAAATGGCTGCCATGTGTGCCTACGTAGCAACAGTCCCTGCACTTCAAGGTAATTCATAGCATGTGAAGTGCTTTAAAAAATTCCTGAGACACATACGGTACTACATTAATACTTGCTTAGAACAGGTTTTAACTAACATTATTTCACTGTTCAATAAACAAGATGTAACTAACAAGAACTCCATTCAGTTAGGAGAACAAACACTGCAATTAACAATTGTGATCAGTCAAGCATTCTTGTTTCTATATTTATCTGACTTTATAAGTACTGTCACCATTCTTTTGTTGAAGTTATATGAAATCATAGAATGGTGACAGCACAGAAGGATCGCACCCGTGCTGGCTCTTTGTAACAGCAATCCAGTTAGTCCCATTCCCCCGCACTTTCCTGGTAGCCCTGCAAATTTTTTCCCCTTCAAGTATTTATCCAATTCCTTTTTGAAAGCCACGACTGAATCTGCTTCCACCACCCTTTCAGGCTGCCCATTCCAGCTCATAACTACTTGCTGCGTAAAAAAGTTTTTCCTCATGTCAAATAATGTAACTTTAACAGCCATTCCATAATCGCAGGGTTAATAAGATTTGCTGGAAGTGACAACAGCCCTTTGACAGTTTTTAGTTCAGACCCTAACTAGTTTAAACTATTTTGGCTGCTGAATGCAGCCTTAGGGAGAGCTCTTAAAAGCAGCAGTGCACCAGAAGGTTAAACGCACCTCCTGGTGGTTGAGCTATAACATAGCTGAAGAGCCTTTGTTCCAGGCAAGAATAAAGAAATGCTAGTCATGGATCAAACTGAACAACGAGCCATTATATAGACCGTGAATATATCATGTAGTCTCAGCTCTTACTAACAAGAACACTGCATAAAATGAAACTATTGACTGCATGCCATCAAATCCTATTGGAGTTTCATTCAGAGGGAATAGATTCAACACCTTCTCCTGATCTGCACACATCATGAAATGGATTCTTTCAATCTGATACTTGCAGGTGGCCCTTTTAAAATGTTTTACATCATGGCAACCTCCACACAGCACTGGGCCGTAACAACTGCTCTTTTATTATTCCAGTGTTATGGTAGTGCCATCAGCTCCCGACATGCAGGTCTCGTGCAGCCAAGAGCAACACCAAAATAAACTTACCGGAATCCCTATAAACAACCGGTCTTCCCAGCCACCCGCCTCAGTGGATCTGGCAAGTTTACTTTGGTGTTCTCGCAAACTGAAGGAGACCCAATCATTAGGAGCCGGGGATGCTTAGCACGTTACAAAAATAACTACACGTCCTAATACAGTGCAGAACCATTTCACAGAGAATTTTTTCAATACAGCCCCAGGCTGCCAGCGCTAAAAATCCACCCCTCTTACACTGAGCGGTGGATTTAACAGCATCAGAACAACTGGCTAACCAACTGCACATGCGTAACGGTTTGCGAGTTTATGTTCCAGCCGCTGTACTTCTGTACAGTGAGCAAACCCCCTCTTTTTGGCAGCTAGTCTCTTAGTAGGCAGCATTTATATTTGCTGCTGCATCCAGAGATGCCACAAAAACCTCTTCCCTAAGTGTGTCTTGGTACGTCTATAGAAACAGCTCTTAATTTGTAACGCAGCTGGTTAGGCTTCAGCTACCTTTGGCACCATAAAAGTTGCATTCACTCTCAAAGGTACAAAGTCCAGGCTGACACCTCAGTGCAGCTCTGATGAAGGGCTCCATTGTCGGAGATACCGTCCTTCGATGAGACGTTAAACCGAGGCCCCCATCTGCCTGTTCAGGTGGACATTAAAGATCCTATGGCAGTATTCGAAGAACAGCAGGAGAGTTCTCTCTGCTCCTGGCCAACATTCTTCTCTCAAACAAAACCACCAATAGATTTACCGATCATTAATCTCTTTGCTGTTTATGGGACCTTACTGTTGAAAAAATGGCTGCCACATTTGCCTACACAGCAACAGCACTTCACAATAATTCATTGTATGTGAAGTGCTTTGGGATATTTCTGAGAGATGTGATAAGGTGCTACATATACACAAGTGGTACAGTCTTCAGTCAATGTGCTGCTGCATTCAGGAATCCCTGTTCTAACACCTCTTCACCTTTCTACCCACCTTTGAAAGCCTCCTTAAAAATGATCTCTTTCACCTTCCGTCACCTCTCCTAACTCTGCCTTGCTTCCTGCTGTGTCTACACTTCCCCTGTAAAATGGATGTTGTGTTACATGAAAACTGCTGTATAAATGTAAACTGCACTGTGGTTACATCTATCTCGAATTAGTGACTGCCCAATGGCGTCAGAGGAAGGTCCTAACAGACCGGCAATGCAGAAAACACAGACTGAAAAAAATACAGCCCCAGCATTTGTTTACAGCTGCCTTTGGTAGATCATCAGGAAATCACCTCCTTGGGTAGTTACTAGTTCCTCTGGTGCCTCTTTCATACTGTAGTGCTGATACTGCAGTCAGAGGCAATGCTGTGATATAAATGGGTTATAAGATTTTAAACTTTAGCTCGAGTAACATAGCCTGAAATTAACAGCCAGACATCAACAAATGGTATAAATAAGCCTATACTTCATCACTAAGTGCTGCTAAAGTCTTCCAGCAATAAATATTCCCCATTGTATTGCATGAATGGCACTGAATGAATTTAATTCCATTTAGTCAATGTAGAACCAGAAGACAATTCTTCCTTTTCCCTCAATTTTTCAACCCAGAATTCACATCAAGCATTGCCAAGTTAGGTAGCATGCACAGTTAAATGCAGGCTAATGCTCAGTCTATTCTGCCCCAACAATGTGCCTCAGACCCCAAATACATCTTGTTGTCACTTTGACATTTGCTTTTTCTGTCACACCAGCCTTTTTCATAACTTCACTGAGTGAGATGGCCAATTTTAGTGCCAATTAGTAAACAGTTTAGGACAGTTTTGTGCTACAGGCCCATAGGCACTGGGAATTAGGTTGAAACTGTCCAAAACCCATTACAGCCAATAGACAGAGGAGACTTGCATCCCTCAATCAGGATGAGATCCAAACTCAGAGGTGATAGGTCCCAACGCATCATTCAGATCCACTGCAATCCCCCTCCCCCCACGATGAATCATTTACTCTATAACCTTGGTTTAAAAATCTGCTTGAGAATTTAAATCACTTTTTAACTTCCTCTCTGCTCCTTCAAGTGGTTTCTATGATGGCAAAGGAAATCACATTCCTTGCACTTTTCTCATTCTCAGCACGACAATTGTTCTTTATAGAACTGCTTTAACCATCATCCAAAACATTCATAGGTTCTGTAAATGTGGAATATGCTACATTAATACAGGCTCTCACAGAATAAAATGTTTACACAATAACACAGGAGGGTTTAGCTAAAGATACGCAAATATTAACACTATTTTATTGCAGCTTTACACAAAACAAAAATAACCTACATTGTGGATAAACTGCATGATGTATTTCAGATATGTCAATCCCAGGTGTTGATCTGAGTCATTTCTGTATTTATATGGCCACGAAAGTTCAATTCAGGAAAGAAGGAAGAATTTTTTTTTTAAAAAACTACATAGACAGGTTCTACTACTACTACACAACAGTGCCACAATCGGTGAGTGCAATGTTATTTAGTAGCAAACAATCTGTACACATTTCACTCTGCCCAACCTGATCTGTAACCGCACTGCAGGATTGAGGCTGTATCAGTGCAATGTTTGATTCTTGCGCCCTGACACTGCCAACACATAAGCAACACAGCAGTGTGCTACACTGTCATTTACTAAAATTAGCTAACAGTTTTATGGATAGACAGAAATACATATAGGAAGAGCAAGAGAGAACGAGAGATTGAGCGAGGGAGAGAACTCCATGAGCCCGAGACTCCCAATGGCTTTTGTACAATTTACCCTCCCTTTTGTTTGTCTGCACCACTAGGCATGAAATGTCCCCTTTAAACCTCCTGTGTCATCGGAGTTCACTTCCTTCTCTGTACAGTAGCCTAATTTCAGTGCACGTTGAAAATGAGCTAATTCATATTAATTCAGCATCATCAAACAGAATTCCACGATTGTAACTAGTGCACAGAAATGCGATGTGCGCTGCACTGAAAACAGAATTCAGCCTATAATTTAACAGCAACGATGAACTCAAAGATGTGCTCTTATCTCTACGTACATCAGTGGCTGCTTCAATAATCTTTTTTTTATATATTCATTCTCAGGATGTGGGCGTCGCTAGTGAGGCCAGCATTTATTGCCCATCCCTAGTTACCCTTGAGAAGGTGGTGGTGGGCCTTCTTTTTGAAGTGCTGCAGTCCATGTGGTGAAGGTGCTCCCACAGCGCTGCAGGTGGGAAGTTCCAGGATTTTGACCCAACGACAATGAAGGAACGGCCAACATATGACCAAGTCGGGATGGTGTGTGACTTGGACGGGAACTTGGAGGTAATGGTGTTCCCATGCACCTGCTGTCCTTATCCTTCTAGGTGGTGGAGGTCGTAGGTTTGGGAGGTGCTGTCAAAGAAGCCTTGGCAAGTTGCTGCAGTGCATCCCGTAGATAGTATACACTGCAGCCACGGTGCGTGGAGGGAGTGGATGTTTATAGTGGTGGATGGGATGCCAATCAAGCCGACTGCTTTGTCCTGGATGGTGTTGAGTTTCTTGAGAGTTGTTGTAGCTGCACTCAACCAGGGAAGTGGAATGTATTCCATTATATTCCTGGCTTGTGCCTTGTAGATGGTGGAAAGGCTTTGGGGAGTCAGGAGATGACCCACTCACCGCAGAATACCCAGTCTCTGACCTGCTCTCGTAACCAAGGCATTTATGTGACTGGGCCAGTTGAGTTTCTGGTCAATTGTGACCCCCAGAATGTTGATGGTGGGGAATTCTGCGATGGTAATGCCATTGAATGCCATAGGGAGGTGGAATACTATCTCTTGTTGGAGCTGGTCAATGCTTGGCACTTATGCGGCGCAAATGTTACTTACCACTTATCAGCCCAAGTCTGGATGTTGTCCAGGTCTTGCAGCATGAGGGCATGGACTGCTTCATTATCTAAGGAACTACGAATGGAGCTGAACATTGTGCAATCATCAGCGAACAGACCCATTTCTGACTTTATGACGAAGGAAAGGTAATCGATGAAGCTGCTGAAGATAGTTGGGCCTAGGACACACTGCCCTGACAAACTCCTGCAGCGATATCCTGGGGCTGAGATAATTTGCGTCACACAAAAAACAAATGATGTGGAGATGCCGGTGATGGACTGGGGTTAACAATTGTAAACAATTTTACAACACCAAGTTATAGTCCAACGATTTTATTTTTAATCCCACAAGCTTTCGGGGGCTTTCCCCTTCCTCAGGCGGTGTGGAAGTGACAATTTCGAATCCTTCGCATTTTAAGATCACATAACAAAGCCTGGTGATTACTGCCCGTTGCCAAGGCAATCACAGTGAGCAGACAGAAAGGTGTCATCTAAAAGGCCACTGAATATACAACCCCCCAAAAAAAAAGGAAAAAAAGAAAGAAAAAAAAGAAAAAAAGAGAGAGACAGAACGAAGACAGTCAATGACCCGTTATATTAAAAACAGATAACATTTGTTCGCTGGTGGGGTTACGTGTAGCGTGACATGAACCCAAGATCCCGGTTGAGGCCGTCCTCATGGGTGCGGAACTTGGCTATTAATTTCTGCTCGACGATTTTGCGTTGTCGTGTGTCTCGAAGGCCGCCTTGGAGTATGTTTACCCGAAGGTCGGTGGCTGAATGTCCATGACTGCTGAAGTGTTCCCCGACAGGGAGAGAACCCTCCTGTTTGGCGATTGTTGCGCGGTGTCCGTTCATCCGTTGTCGCAGCGTCTGCATGGTCTCGCCAATGTACCATGCTCTGGGGCATCCTTTCCTGCAACGTATGAGGTAGACAACGTTGGCCGAGTCACAGGAGTATGAACCGTGCACCTGGTGGGTGGTGTCCTCTCGTGTGATGGTGGTATCTGTGTCGATGATCTGGCATGTCTTGCAGAGGTTACCGTGGCAGGGTTGTGTGGTGTCGTGGACGCTGTTCTCCTGAAGGCTGGGTAATTTGCTGCGAACGATGGTTTGTTTGAGGTTGGGTGGCTGTTTAAAGGCGAGTAGTGGAGGTGTGGGGATGGCCATAGCGAGGTGTTCGTCATCATTGATGACATGTTGAAGGCTGCGGAGAACATGACATAGTTTCTCCGCTCCGGGGAAGTACTGGACGACAAAGGGTACTCTGTTGGTTGTGTCCCGTGTTAGTCTTCTGAGGAGGTCTACGCGATTTTTCGCTGTGGCCCGTCGGAACTGTCGATCGATGAGTCGAGCATCATATCCCGTTCTTACTGCGACAACGGATGAACGGACACCGCGCAACAATCGCCAAACAGGAGGGTTCTCTCCCTGTCGGGGAACACTTCAGCAGTCATGGACATTCAGCCACCGACCTTCGGGTAAACATACTCCAAGGCGGCCTTCGAGACACACGACAACGCAAAATCGTCGAGCAGAAATTAATAGCCAAGTTCCGCACCCATGAGGACGGCCTCAACCGGGATCTTGGGTTCATGTCACACTACACGTAACCCCACCAGCGAACAAATGTTATCTGTTTTTAATATAACGGGTCATTGACTGTCTTCGTTCTGTCTCTCTCTCCTTTTTTTTTTCTTTCTTTTTTTCCTTTCTTTTTTTTTGGGGGGTTGTATATTCAGTGGCCTTTTAGATGACACCTTTCTGTCTGCTCACTGTGATTGCCTTGGCAACGGGCAGTAATCACCAGGCTTTGTTATGTGATCTTAAAATGCGAAGGATTCGAAATTGTCACTTCCACACCGCCTGAGGAAGGGGAAAGCCCCCGAAAGCTTGTGGGATTAAAAATAAAATCGTTGGACTATAACTTGGTGTTGTAAAATTGTTTACAACAAAAAACAAAGCCAGATGTCTGAAGCCCCAAAACAACCAACACCTCTTCGTCCATTAAAGCCCTCTTAATATTCCAAACATAGCCTAAGGCTGACAGCACTATGGAATCTCCTTTTCCTACAATACTGGACAGATTCCACCACAAACAAACACCTGTGCATGTAGATGGTCGACAACTTATTTTTTGGCAGCTGGATCATTTTCAATGGCCAGAAAGGTTTTTATAAACCAGTGAGCAAGAAATCATCTCACTTTCCTATACAAGTTGGTGAGCACTCAGACCACCCTTAGCCAGAAGAGATAGTGGCCCTCCCATCTGGCAAGGGCCCTTATACTTCCTCCCAGACCTGTAGTCACAGCATGGGTTCAGACAGGCAGCACCCTGTTTACACTGCCTGTCTGGAATTCCAGTTGTTCTGCCCAGGAGAGAGTCCTGTGCTGTGTGCACAGAGCAGCTCAAATGTAATTGTTTAGAAAGCACACTCTACACATCTAAATTAACATCAGATAGGTTTAAAATGTGCCCAGAAGGACTGAAAGAACCCTTGTAAACAAGATCGGACAATGCCAGATTTACAGTGCAAAGCCCCAAAGAGCTGTCAGAATCACCTTGGATTAGTTTAACAGAGGTTTCTAATGATATTTATTTACTAATTTAAGTTAATTATTTTCTCCCCTTTTCCGTTTTGTGTTGGAATTCCTCCTCAGCAATAAGACAGACTGGAACTGATTCCTGCCCATCTTCTGGGGCTCTGACTCACAACTGTACCGCCCTTTTTAAAAAAAAAAATCCATGATGCAGACCTTGGTCAAACTTGCTGTCTTACTTCACCTCTACAGCATTTTAAAACTCTGAAAACCAAACCAGGAGAAATGTCGGTAAATCCACCACAACAGCTTGGCTCAGTTAGTGGCACTCTTGTCTCAGAGGCAGAAGGTTATGGGTTTAAGACCCACTGGAGGACTTGAGCACAATGTCTATGCTGACAAATCATCTGTGCAGTACTCAAGGATTGGTGCTGTCCATAGACAAGACATTAAAACAGAGACCCCGAGTGCCTGTTCTAGGGTTCAGGTAAACGTTAAAGATCCCATGACACTGATTGAAGAAGAGCAGGGAGTTCTCCCAGTGCCGTGGCCAATATTTTTCTCTCAGCCAACACCACCAAAAATAGATTAACTGGTCATTCATCTCACTGCAGTTTTTGACACAATGCTGTGTGCAAAATGGCTCTTGTGTTTGCCTACGAAACAACACTTCCTATGTAAATTAATTGCTTTGGTACCTTTCTGAGAGGTACGATAAGGCGCCATGTAAATGCAAGCTCTTTCTTACAATACCCTAATTACCTCAATCTACCCATTCGTTAGGAACTCTAACAATAGGGGAAGGAGAGTGAATCACTGTACCTGGCGGCAGCTGCTGCTCAGAACAAATAAGCTTCACTTTAAAATTATCTGGTAGCCTTCCCACCTGGTGCAAAATCCAAGCTGGGAATGGTTATCAGCGGTAGGTCCCAGCACAGAAATAAAAGAAAACTCCACACAATCTGCATTCTTATTACTGAAGGATAAAATACCTGCCATATTGCTGCCTCTTCTATAAACCAAAGCGATTCTACTTTGCAGGAATGAATATCTGGCAGTACCATATTTAAATGAAAAGCAGTTATCATTTCAAATGCATGACTCATCCAAATTACTGGATCTCATCACTCTATTTGCCTACATATGTGCCAACTGTAAGCAGTTCATGCTAACAGTCAGCATTCAAGGGCCCACCATCAGCATGTCAGCACTTGCTGAGACAAATCAGTGTCAACAAAGCTCCGGACCCACTGTTAATTTATATACTGTCATTTATCAAGACTCACCTCATTCCGGCTGTTGCAGTGCCTTGTACTGATGATGACTCCAGCCTCCTCTATCATTTTCAATATTGTACCTCCATGGACGTTGCCTGCGATGTTGGCATCATCGGGGCGCATGACCCTGCAAGTGTTTAAAAAAAGTGTCAGACCTCTCGAGACAGAAACGGTGAAAGAAAGGTTAACTAAAGTCAGAAATTATTAAACACAGAATATTCTGAAAATACACAGGAGGCCAGGGCTCCAAACACGCCTTCTATGTGAGACAGCAATTAGCGTGTACTTCCTCTGACTGCATTCACTGCTCATGGTGCAACCTTCTCTACATTGGGGAGACCAAATGCAGATTAGGTCAGTCCCTCATTTTCTGGTGCAGTGTTACTCAGGTTCCTGCTCCCAGCTGACCTTTTACTCAAAAGCCACTCCCAGAAATGCTGCAACCCTCTGCACCATGGAGTGACAAGGCATGAGTCTGCATCTGAAATTCCCTACACCCCCTGAGGGCAGTTTCTAGATGGAGGTCAGACACTTCATAGAATCATACAACACAGAAGGAGGCCATTCGGCCTCCTTCTGTGCTGGCTCTTTGAAAGAGCTATCCAATTAGTCCCACACCCCTGCTCTTTCCCCATAGCCCTGCAATTGTTTCCTTCATGATAAGAAACTAGAGGGGCAGTGATTCTATTTAGTAGTCATATTTTAATAGGGCTATTTCATTTGTTATATGGAGGTTGGAAAGCCAGAAAAGCAGGAGGAGCAGCTTTGTATCTCAGTTTGACCAACATTCCTCAACTAGGCAGGCCATGGATAGAAGCCCAGAGGCAGGGAAGCAGCAAGACTGCAAAGTGCTGTATGCTGAGTAATTCTGCAGAAAATGAGGGACTTACAAAGCCGCCCTTCACTTGAAATAATTTCATCTTTTCTGCATTTCTACTATCAGTGATCAAAAGGATGAGTCCACAGACTTCAGCAGAAGTACAGAGCCACTTCCTGTGGTAAATCGATACCAAACACCCCCACACAAGTCTGTCTCTTCAAAATTTTTGTGGGTTATACTCTTTACTTTGCTAACTGTGCACTCGGTGCTTTAAAATGTTAAACCAGTGGAGATTAGAATACTGGCAATGGTCAGGTATAGCCTCAAGTTCCCATTCTTATCCCAAAACATTCATGGTCAGAGTCCCCTTGAGGTATCTCCGATTGCTGATCCCTGCAACATGAACAAATGCTCTCCATCACTTTTTTCCACAAACAAAGCCAGGTACTTTCATTTTTTAAACAAGAACAGCCACCCCACCATCTACTTTTTAATTTTTAAAAAAATCTGTCCCGACTATCTTTTGTTAAAAACACATACACCAAGTGGCTGTTCCTGTTTAAAACCACTCTAAAACAGACACCTTTCACTATTTTACAATCCAATATATGAAAACCCTAGCGGGGAGGCTGCAGAATCCGACATGTCCTGGGACAACCTGATTAATCGTGGCGTCTTCACCAAACCCAAATATTGGTCAAGGGAGTAAAGAAAGGCAGCCTATAACTGAAGGCATAAAATCATACAGCACAGAAAGAGGCCATTCAGCCCATCGTGCCTGTGCCGGCTCTTTGAAAGAGCTATCCAATTAGTCCCACTCCCCTGCCCTTTCCCCATAGCCCTGCAATTTTTTCTTTTTCAACTATATCCAATTCCCTTTTGAAAGTTATTATTGAATCCGCTTCCACCACCCTTTCAGACAGTACATTCCAGATCATAACAATTCGTTGATTTTTTTTTTAAAGTATCTCTTGAACTTTGGTTCGGGGATAGGGTGTCGATAGATTAATCATTTGCCTCCAACTAGGTCAAGGCAGAAAGTCAGATGTCAGATTCCAGCAGTTCAAAACAGTGGGCCAGATTTTGCTGTGAGTGACGAACAAACAATGCTAGCCATTCGTTAGACTTGCACTTGCCCACAGACTTTCTATGCACTTTTGCATGGCAAATTGCTGTCAACCAACCATCCAAATAGCGCGGCGCCCACTACAGGGCATCTGGGACCTGTGTGAACAGGGCAAGCAACTGTTCATCTCCTTAACCAAGCGGATTGAAGAATCGTTTATGCGCAGCACAGCGTCTGAACCAGGAAGTGTCAGTTGGAATAGTGAATTCAATGTCAAATCAGACACAGAAAGCGAAATAAAGAGAGGGAAAGAAAGATTGGATTAAAAGAGAGAGAGAGAAAAAAGAGACAAAGAAAAGTTTTTAAAAAGTTATTTAAAATTTTAATTAAAAGCTGAGGGAATAAGACTGCACACTTGTAAAAGTTAATTTTCAATGCCAGAGAGGTTGTTCGGCAGTAATTAAGAGTTACCACACCATTAAAAGGGGACTTAGACTGGAATGGACAAGCCCTAACTTTTTGTGGCGAGTTTAGTCCGTAACTACGTCAGTACAGGAACTTCACGCCGTTCACTACATTTGAACGGGGAGCCAGACGGCGAGATGCCAGTTCCACGCAGCTTACGGAGGAGCGGTGCATCTTGGACAGCAACTTCCGAATTTTCAAGTTTAACAGCACCTGTGCATTCGCCGGCAATTGCTGTCCAATTTGTGCATAAATAACGGTGAGCTCTATTAGCCTCACCACTATTTTCACAGCAAAATCCAGCCCATCGATTTTTTTTATAATAATGATGTTAAGATGAAAATCATTGAGAGCACAAACTGGCCTGAGTGAGCGGGAGTCAATCACGCCAGTAGAATGCGATGGGGGTAGCGGATAGGGGCATAGCTGCTTAAGGCCCACATTTTCCCCAAAACCTCCACTGGAAAATAAACCCTCTTGTGGCGGTGATTCCTTCCCCCCCCCACGCCACATGGCACCCATCACCTCCCACCCGCAGGGGTGGAAAATAAACATGTTGCCTTATAATACTTTTAAGAGAGACAGAATAGATAAGAAAGGAGGAGGAGTAGTAATATTGGCGACGGAGGGACTATCGTAGAGAGGACTGATGTACACAAAAAAAGGTTCAGACAGCGAATATGGATAGGGATCAAAAAGATTTTAAAAAGGGATTATTACATTGGTGGCGTTGTCTACAGACCCCTAATTATGGGAGGAAAATGGAAGAAAAATCAGTAGGAGTAACAAAATTATAGTTCTAGGAGATTTTAATTACTAACAAGAGCAAGAAGACAGTATGAGGAGAGAATCTCAAAAAATATTAAAAGAGCAGTAAAGTACTCTACAAATGTATCAGTAAGAAAGAAAGAAGTTAAGAACTTGCATTTATACAGCGTCTTTCACAACCTCAGGATGTCCTAAAGCGCTTTACAACCAATGAAATACCTTTGAAGTGTAGTCATTGCTGTAATGTAGTAAATGCGGCGGCCCATTTACACACAAGGTCCCACAAACAGAGATGAAATAAACAGAGATAATCTGTTTTAGTGATGTTGTTTGAGGGATAAATATTGGCCTAGGACACCAGGGAGAACTGCCCCGCTCTACTTCAATATAGTGCCACAGGATCTTTTAGGTCCACTCGAGAGGGTAAGCGAAGCCTCGGTTTAACAGCTCTTCTGAAAGACGGCACCTCCAAAAGTACAGCACTCCCTCAGTACTGCACTGGAGTCTGCCCAGATTATGTGCTCAAGTCTCTGGAGTGGGACTTGAACTCACAAGGTATTGATTCAGAGGCGAGAGTGCTACCAACTGAGCCACGGCTGACACTTGAATTGTTGAGTGTGAGGTGGGACTCCCGAAAGACGAGACAAATCAGCTGCATATTTGAGGATAAGCAAAAATTGGTGAGGATGCTTATCAAATACTTCAGTGTTTACAAAAGGGAAAAATATTGGGGAGGAGGTAATCCTGAATTGGTAAATGAACCGGAAGTCCTAGACAGGCTAAAACGCTCAAAGCAAATCCCCATAAAGAGAGCATTGGAATAGTCGAGTCTGGACATAACAAAAGCTTGGATGAGTGCTCAGCAGCGGATAAGCTGAGGCAGGGGCGGAGATAGGAAATGTAACGAAGATGGAAGTAGGCAGACCTTGTGATGAGAGGATATGGGGTTGGAAGCTCAGCTCAAGGTTAATTAGGATGCCAAGGTTATGAATAGTCTGGTTCAGTCTGAGACAATGGCCAGGGAGGGGGAATGGAATCGGTGGCGGGGAAGGGGAGTTTGTGGAGGGGGCCAAAGACAATGGCACCGGTCTTTGCTTAATTGTTTAATTTTAATTCCTCCAAATTTGCGGCTCATCCGGGACTGGATGTCGGACAAGCAGTTTGACAACACAGAGACAATGGAGGGGTCGAGAGAGGTGGTGGTGAGGCACAGCTGGGTGTGGAACCAGATGTCATGTCTTCAGATGATGTTGCTGAGGAGCAGCACGTAGATGAGAAATAGGAGCGGGTCAAGGGCAGATCCCAGTGCGGGGGTGAAAAGAGAAGCCATTGAAGGAGATGAAGTGAGTCAAACAAGGTCAACAGGGGTTCTGGATGGCTCCCCACAATGTCAAACAGCCAACCATCTACAAGTGAACTTAATCACACAGTTTGGGGTCAGCTCAGTTTCTCATATTCCTAATCAAATCTCGTCAACAGAGTGCTACAAAACCCTTATGATTTTTCAATCTACTTGGAACACTATAACGCTCAGAGATCTCTGCGCTCCTCTCATTCTGGCCTCTTGCGCATCCCCGATTTTCATCACTCTACCATAGGCGGCCGTGCCTTCAGTAGTCTAGGCCCTAAGCTCTGGAATTCCCTCCCTAAACCTCTCCGCCTCTCTACCTCTCTCTCCTCTTTTAAGCCGCTCCTTAAAACCTACCTCTTTGACCAACCTTTAGGTCACCTATCGTTATATCTCTTTGTGTGGCTCGGTATCAAATTTTGTTTGATAACACTCCTGTGAAGCGCCTTGGGACATTTTACTACATTAAAGGTGCTATATAAATGCAAGTTGTTGTTGTTGAGATACTCTCTCTAGCTTGGAAATTTCCAATTGCAAATACTGTGCAGGCAAGCGACTAATAAATTTGTACAGAACAATACAACAAGTAACATTCATTTAAATCCCCTCACAGAGGAATGACTTTGGGTGTGTAACAGCGAGGAGAAAAAGGAAATGATAAATAGGTTTCATTTTAAATGCACCACAGTAAGTTTTAAGCCATGTGATATAAACCTTCGCAAACAGCTTCCCCTTCAGAAATATTATTTCTATTGAAACTACAACTTATTTACTGTACCTGATTATCGTCGTCATTAGAAGTCTGAGAGGTCACACTTGAGTACAAAACATAAAAGGCTTGTCACAGTGATGTAGGGTGCATCTGTTGTTATGTGCTTCAAGCAGCAGGCTGCTGAATAAAGTACGCCTCTAATACTTTAGTCAGATGCTTTAGCTTTCTGTTTGTGCTACTTCTGATGTCATTGTTGATGTCACAAATGCCACAGATACCACAAGATACTTGGAAAACTGTACATGGCTTGTGGTTGTCCTTCTTGAACTCACACATCATGTATCAGACGACGACAGAGCTGGCACCAATCCAGTCAGGCTTTTAGAATCTCATTGTCGAGACAAATGATTTGCAACAAATTAAAAGATCAGTAAAGACAATGAAAAACTCTGTCCCTCCCTTAGTCAACTCCCCAAAAATAAATTCTAAAAATCATTCTACTGCCTCCTTTCCTGGAAGGAAGGGCCTCAGTGTGTTTATAGTGTTCCTGGCCCAAATTTCCCAATCTCCTATGCTTGTTTTTCCTGTGTTTCTGTTGGTTGTTTTCTTGTCTGTCCCTGTGAGTGAGAATAATTCAAGGAAATCAGGGAAGCCTCAAAAGTGTTGAAATATTTTGATCCAAACTTCAAAGTGAGTTTGCCTTCCACACAAGCAGAGGTTGCCTTCGTACCAAAGACAAAATTGGCAGGACTACAATCGATTTTCTCCCCTCCTCTCCCAAAAAGGTGCTGACTCATGCTGGAGATTGGTTCCACTGGAGCCAGCAGCCGTCTGACCTCACCCATTCTTCAGGTCAGCCTGAACAATGAGGACCAGAAGGATATATGATTGAAACACAGGAAGAACAATCATATGAGAGAAGAAAGTCCAGACAAAGAGCCAGGAGCACTGCATTACAACAGTGAGTACATTTCAAAAAGTATTTCATTGGCTGTAAAGTGCTTTGGGACGTCTTGAGGTGGTGAAAGGCGCTATATAACTACAAGTCTTTCCTTTTATAGGCACACAGAGGCCTATTCCCCTTCCTCACAGGGAAGGAGGAAGTAGAATGATTTTTGGAACTGACACTGTCAATCTTCAGTCACTTGATCGCTCATCACAGGTATTTTTTGGTGATGTTACAAGCAGTGCCAGCTACTCGTAACCATCTGATGAGCTATCCCGGACCTTAAGGTCTAGCTCTGATACCTCCATCTAGGCCCATTTGTGGTCAGGTTACAAGTCACAGTTTCCTATACACTATGTTATTACTAAATGTTATTCATATACTATATGGAACAGAAATGCCAATTGAAACAGCTTGATGTATGGCTCGGGCTTGTGCAGAAGTCACTTAGAATCATGGAATGATACAGCACAGAAGGAGGCCATTCGGTCCATTATGCTTGTCTCGGCTCTTTTGAAAGTGCTATCCGATTAGTCCGACTGCCCTGTCCTTTCCCTATAGCCCTGCAATTACCCCCCCACCCCTTCAATTATTTATCCAATTCCCTTTTGAAAGTTACTATTGAATCTGCTTCCACCACCCTTTCAGGCAGTGCATTCCAGATCATTACAACTCGCTGCGTAAAAAAAATTCTCATCTCACCTCTGCCTCTTTTGCAAATTACCTTAAATCTGTGTCCTCTGATTACCAACCCTTCTGCCAGTGGAAATAGTTTCTCTTATTTACTCTATCAAAATCCTTCATGATTTTGAACGCCTTTATTAAATCTCCCCATAACCTTCTCTGGTCTAAGGAGAACAATCCCAGCTTCTCTAGTCTCTGCATTTGGTAGAGCTACTTTATTTGATGGCATCAGTCCAGTCGTCAACAAGCTCAGCTTTATTCCAGGGTCGAGTGGGCCTCCATGCTGGTTGGCCCGACGCATAGGTTCGGAGTATTCCCCACATCTAATGACTCCGCAGTAATCGAGGCCCATGTGGCATTCCAGACTCCCTGCTACTTTGTCCACTAACAGTGGCACGACCACAACACCTGAAACCATGGCTGGTTTGACCACTAACAATTCTACCCTGGCTGCCATTACAGAACGTGGCCACCATTTTGTGACTGTAAATCTCCAACTTAATTTGCACCTTTAGAAACCCACATGCGTAAAATCTAACAAAAGCTGTACTGTACACTACACTACGCAGACAATGCTTTTTTTTTTAAAAAGTCATTTTCTTTTCTTTGCACCTCACTGATTCACTCCTGCTTTCCTTCATTGTCTCTTTCCTCTGGTAACTCTGCTAGATTCTGCCCTGTCAGCTGTCCAACAGATCAGCCATCAAATATTCAGTTTCATTTTTATTTATTTTATTCAATTTTGCTGAGTCCAATTGCTGAGAAGGTTTGGTTGTGCATTTTCCTGTTATAAATAATAAATTTCCACAAAATAAAAGCATTAAAGTGCTTTCTGAAAGCTCAGTATTGACCTCATGAGCTGCTGCTATTGGCCTCAGTGTCCCTGGGCTAGGGAAGGAAAAGACATCCAGGATTGCCACTCCTGATCCCTGTCCAGTGACTCTTTCTGGAAAGTGCATCTGTATGGATCTTGGGGAGAACAGGTTCAGCTCCGACACCTTCCATGGTTAAATAGCCTGCTGACACCCACTGTCTTGGGTAATAGATCTGACTGGATCCCAGGTCTGCAGCACCTGATTCTCTGCCCATTCATTCACATTTTTGATGAAAATCTGTTACAATTTTTTTTAATTGGAGTACTGTCAACAGTTCTGGTTTCCATATTATAAAAAGGATACAGACGCACTAGAGAAGGTGCAAAAAAGATTTATTCGGATGATACCAGAGCTGAGAGGTTATACCTATCAGAAAAGAATGAACAGGCTGAGGCTCTTTTCTGTAGAAAAAATAAATCTGAGGGGAGAACTGATAGAGGTCTTTAAGATTATGAAAGGGTTTGATAGGGTAGACGCAGAGAAGATGTTTCCACTTGCGGGGGAGACCAGAACTAGGGGCCATAAATAATCACTAATAAATTCAATAGGGAATTCAGGAGAAACTTCTTTACCCAGAGAGTGGTTAGAATGCGGAACTCGCTACCACAAGGAGTAGTTGAGGCGACTAGCACAGATGTGTTTAAGGGGAAGTGAGATAAACACATGAGGGAGAAAGAAATAGAAGGACATGTTGATGGGGTTCGATGAAGAAGGGTAGGAGGAGGCTCATGTGGAGTATAAACACTGGCTTGGACCTGTTGAACTGAATGGCCTGTTTCTGTGCTGTACATTCTATGTAATACTTGTCATTCAACAATTAATTTGTTCATATTAATTATTCATTCATATTCATTTTTTTTTAAAACAACTTCAAAGATTAAGGGTCAGAATTTGCTGGTAAAATAACGCCGAGTTTAATGGCCCTCACCCTTATTAGTGTGTAAATCATACAGGAACTTGTGGCGAGGAAGAGATACCCCGTGAGTTTCGAATCGCCACAAGTTACTGGGCGATTTGCACCGCTCCACTGTTAGCCTCGCGAAAACGGGAGCTCGCCCTCAACCTCCCCGTGAGTATCAAGAGATTGCTGCATTTGTGCAGTAAATACAAATTACATTCACCACAGAAAGTTAGGGCTGGTACTTAACAGCGCAAGGACCCTTTTAATGACAAGATTTATGTTCCTGCAATGTCACTCAACCTCTCCGGCCCAGAAAGGGAACAATTGAAGCTGTGGAGTCTCATTCCTGCAGGTTCTTAGAAGTTTTTTTAAATTATAATTTTTTTCTTACTTTTCCTTTCTGTCTCTTTTTCTTTCTCTCTTAATCCAATCTTCCTTTCCCTCTCTATTTCTCTTTCTGTATCTAATTCGACTCTAACTCACCCTCTTTCTCTGTCATTTCCCTGTTTCTTTCTCAACCTTTAAATCTCATTGGATAAGGAGACAGTTTATGGGTCCCATCGTTCACCAAAGTCCCAGGTACCCTGTTGCCCACGCCACATCATTATCAGCTCGCACTTCCAACAATTCTGGGCCTAAAATTTCACAAACTAGTTTTAAATTGCACACAATTCGGTGCAATGCAATTAAATTCCTGTTGATGGTGCTAGTGAGCTAGTTGAAGTCACCAGTCCAAGCAACACTCCCAGTCGGAACTCAGTGGAACTGCAGCCCAATATCTTCTGCGACAGGTGGTGTCCAACCTCTGGCCCTCAACACTCTCCTATTGGCCCCTATTTTTCTCCTAAGGGAGAACCTTCACCACACGGACTGCAGTGGTTCAAGAAGGCGGCTCACCACCACCTTCTCAAGGGCAATTAGAGATGGGCAATAAATGCCGGCCACGCCAGCGACGCCCACATCCCATGAACGAATAAAACAAAATTGCTGGTTTGTCCTATTTGAGGTTTGTGGGCCTAGAGGTTTGAAAGGGGCTGTTTTTAGTGTTGTTGCTGCATTGACAGTGTTCAGATTTAAGATTTATCTAAGATAAGTAAACATCAGCAAATTAATGGGGGCATTGATTTAAGCGTCTTAGGGGCGATTCTATGATCTGGCACTCCCACCTGGGAGCGGTGCCCGCATAGAGTGGGAAACCAGGAAATTGCTGGTGCACAGCCTGTAACTTGCTATGCATTAAATTTAAAATCAGTGTAAAAATCACTGGGTACATAGAATTTTACAGCACAGAAACAGGCCATTCGGCCCAACAGGTCTATGCTGGTGTTTATGCTCCACACAAGCATCTTCTCACCCCTCTTCATCTAACCCTATCAGCATAACCTTCTATTCCTTTCTCCCTCACGTGTTTATCTAGTTTCCCCTTAAATGCATCTATGTTATTTGTCTCAACTAATCCATGTGGTAGCTATGTCATCACAAATTTCCCAAGATACATTCCCTGTGAGCACCGCTCCTTTCTGGAAGCGCTAGATCATGGAATCACTCATTTGTGGCCCACTGAGGCTCCATGGTATGCACCTCTACAGCCCACGAAGACAAGATCTTTGACGCCCTGCTCTACAGTGATTTAGTACCCAGACATTCTGCAGCTCATCAACTTTGTTTTTGCATTGTTAGTTTTCACAATAATTTTGCTATACTGAACAGAAGTGGGGATCATAGCTTCCCCACATGATAAAACGTCAGTCTCACTGGGTTCATATTCTTTAGGATCACATTCGTCCAATGGGAGTGCGCAAGTGGTTCACTTAGTCTGCCTTGTACGTACACCTCAGAGTCACAATCACTTCCTGAAAAAGGGAGGGAAGTCAAGACAGTGCCATGGTATGGTAACACATCCCTAACCATGTTGTCCACATAATCAGAACATTGCCATTTGCTTTTATTGTCAGCTGTTCAGAAGTAACAGGCCCAAAGCATTCTCCAAACAGTGTTCACAATGATCAGTTACGTTAAAAAAAGACAATATAAAAATGACAACCTCCACTTTTTTGGTGATTGACCAACAGGATATTAGCCCCAGCTTTTGGAGACTATTTAATGCCAGCCACATAAATATGGTAATCAAGTAGAGACTCTGGTTTCACCATGTGAGGGAACTGTTGACAGTCTCAGCAGATTTTTTGTAAGAAAACCAATTTGGATTTTATTTTACAGGAACAAAACAATAAAAAAAAACTTTCTTGAATAACTATTCTATCCAGTTGCCTTTCGGTGGGTAACTGTTGGCATTCTGAGGTGATGGCTCAGCATGTCTTTGTAATTATAGATCTTTCTTTGAGGTTAGGGAAGTTCAAATAGATGTAGTGATGATAAATGAGATGCGGTTCACATATATTCATCAACAAATTATACCCTCTGGTATTTGTTCATTTAAGCTTGTACTTTATCGTGCAGGTATCAGATTTCAAAAGGTCACTGTTTCTGCCTTGTTCGGTATGTTACACTTTTGGGTTTTTTTTTTACTCGATATTTTTCTCAGGTTCAGCCTCTGGGACCATTCCCACACCAGAGCTTTCATGACCCAACGTGTTGTTTACCTGCTCAATGGCTCGGTAATTTGTAACATGCCCAGGGATCAAACAGAAAACCCAGCTTCCTGGTTACATCACATAATCTTGACTTCAAAAGGCGGTAAAATAAACACTTTCTCTAAGCCATGGCTTAGGCTATAAACTACCAATCAAATTTATTGACCGATAAGTAGATAAGTGAACAGATGCAATTTAGATTTACAGTAGGTGGAACAAACTCCCTCAATATTAACCCTTTCCAGGTAGTTTCTTGTTGATCGTCCAGAGTTTGTCTCCAGCCTATCTACCTCTCTGATGCCTTTCAGACGAACTCAATTTGTACAAGCTAGTTTGAAATATACTTTTCAAAAAACTGACCGGGACAAATAAAATCTAAATATGTGTCTGTTAAACTCAAAACAGAGCTGCCGATCAAATAGGTTTTCAAGCAACACCCATAAAACACTTGAATTATCTTTGCTGAGGGAGGAATGTTGGCCACGCCACTGGGACAACTCCCTTCTCTTCTCCAAGTAGTTTTGTGGGATCTTTAACCAGAACAAGCAGTCAGGAGCATGGTTTAACATTGGATACTGCTCCAAATGACAATCCATGTTTCTCAATATGTAATAGAAGGCTTTCACCTACACCAAGCAGTTAGTGTAATAGGTCAAGCCATGAGATTGCATTATTAGGCTCCATTTTCTTATAAATGATGTGCCATTTCACTGCCAACAGTACTGTTAACTTTATGAAATCTATCCCTATCGACTCATACCGAGTGCAGAATCCTGCTCTAGTACAGAGAAACATGTGCTTTTTACTAAATGCCCATCACCATGCCCTGATTTCACACATGCTGGTGGGAACAATTAAACTCACTATTTTCCCCCCTTTTTTAAAAATAAGCTTCTTGACATTCTTCTAAGATTAGAAGCTTTTTGTCTCCCACTTAGTTGCACATCATGAAACCTCGAATAAAGTTTAAATCCCTGTTTCCATTAATTTGCATCCATCACAACCTGCAGCGTTCTGATTTTGGATTCATGCACTAATGAGAAAAAAAAGCAGCCTCCACAAAATTCAAACAGGGCAAACCAGCAAGGAAGACCGATAGTAGTCTGCGCACTCTTATTCTAGGTTCCATTTGTCTCCTCTGTCAAATATCAGTTACAACAAACAGAAATAATCAAACGGGCAAGTCAATGACAGCTCCTGCCAGCTCCTTATGGGCTGGATCCTATATCCTGAAGACTTACATCCTTGCTCTATTTAACAAGCAGGCATGCTATTCATCGCTGTCACCAGCAGATGTCAATAGACATCAATTCACCCAAAAGTGCTGATCACACACCTCAGGTCAGAACAGTTACACTCTTCCCAATCTTGCACAAAAGTAAATACTATTCCAGATATTTGTCTATTTTATTTTTCAGGCATAAAAATTTGTTTACAATACTGCTTTTAAGGCTATATCCCTTCGGTTATTCTTTAGTGCATTTTTTTCTGATGACAAATTTAAATTAAACAATTTTTGGTTAAATTCCAAATGCACATTCCAAACGCACGGTAGAAACATAAAAATGAAAATGAAAAACTGCAAATACTTAAAAAATCGGGAATAAAAACAGAAGTTGCTAGAAACACCCAGCAGGTCAGTCAGCATCTATAAAGAGAGCAGACAGGTGATGGTGTTTCGAGTTTGTTCCTCATCGGAGCTAATGCATGGTAAGCACCTGAACCGCTAACCTGTCCTTGCTCTTTACAGGTGCGGTGTATTTTCAGCATGTGTTTTTACTGTGGAAACATACCTTTGTTTTAAAAACTTCACTGGCCAAGGAAGTTTCAAACAGAATTTAGAATTTAATACATTTCATTTTGCACCAGTGGATCTCCTGCAGCCTGACCACCCCTTGTTCGAAGCCTGTACTTCCCGAGCCTCTGCTCCAGGCTCAGGCCTACTTAGTTTTCCTACTCCGGGCCTGGAGCAACTGGATTGGAAGGAGGTGGGGGGAGGGGGAGGGGGAGGGGGTAAAGAGGGGAGGGGGAGGGAGAAGAGGGGAGGGGGAGGGGGAGGGAGAAAAGAGGGGAGGGGGAAAAGAGAGGGGTAAATGCCTCTCTGAGCTGGGAGTAGACCTACGGCACAAGAAACGAACCTACTGTCAGCCGTGGCTCAGTGGGTAACTCTCTCGCCTTCCGAGTCAGAAGGTTGTTCTGGGTTTCAAGTCTCACTCTAGAGACTTGAGCACAAAATCTACGCTGACACTCCAGTGCTGTGCTGAGGGAGTGTCGGAGGTGCCGTCTTTCGGATGTGGCGTTAAACCGAGGCCCCATCTGCCCTCTCAGGTGGGCGGAAAAGATCCCATGGCACTGTTTTGAAGAAGAGCAGGGGCGTTCTCCCTGGTGTCCCGGCTAATATTCGTCCCTCAACCAACATCACTAAAAGACAGAAACAAAATACTGCGGATGCTGAAAATCTGAAATAAAAAACAGAAATTGCTGGAAATACTCAGCAAGTCAGGCAGCATCTGTGGAGAAAGAAACAGAGTTAACATTTCAGGTTAATGGCCTTTCGTCAGAACTGGAAGAAGTTAGAGATTTAATAGTTTATGACAAAAGATCGTCGACCTAAAACATTAACTCTGTTTCTTTCTTCACAGATGCTGCCTGACTTGCTGAATATTTCCTGTTTTTATGACTAAAAACAAATTATCTGATCTGGTCGTTATCACATTGCTGTTTGTGGGACCTTGCTGCTGTGTTTCCTACATCACAACAGTGACTACACTTCAAAAGTACTTCATTGGCTGTAGAGCGCTTTGGGATGTCCCGAGGTTGTGAAAGGCGCTATATAAATGCAAGTCTTTTTTTTCTTTTTATTTGGGCTGCGAGTGTAGCAGATTGAGATTTTGAGGTGGATTTTGGCTTTGTGCAATAGTGTAAACCGGGCGATAGTGAATTGGCAGCCTGTTTTACATCTCTCCAATTCGCTATCACCCGTTTTACACCATCACGCAAAGTCAAAATCTACCCCCTTGAGTCTCGGCTGGGATTGAGAGATCGAGCGGGAGGCCAGGTTTAAAGGGAGCTTGTAACAATGGAACCTCTCATTGTGTATACTGGAGACTGTGAACTCACACATATCCTCTTGTGCATTTCTGTCTTCCAGAAGGCAGACTGAGGAACACTCGAGTGAGACAAGGGCAACTGTAATCTAACAAAGTTTTTTTCTTATTACACATAATATATGAAGGAACAGAATGAAGTTTACAGCCAATTTCAATCTATTGTATAACGATCCTCACAACAGAAAATAACAAAGCAGCCACACTATCCCAGCACTATCTGTCTGCACACTGATTGCCTTGGCAACGGGCAGTTGAAAAAACTGTCTGTACTCACCAAGCATTGTTCTGTGAATTATAAATGCGACTTCATTTTGAGGATTTCATTTCGACATCGTTCACCTGAGGAAGGAGGTAGCCTCCGAAAGCTTGTGAATTTAAAATAAAATTGCTGGACTATAACTTGGTGTTGTAAAATTGTTTACAACTATCCCAGCAGGCTAAGTTCACTTTACTTAGTGAATTAGATGGGTTTCGAGAAGGTTTTTTTTATAGATGCAGAGATTTAGGCAGGGAATTACTGCTAACAGAAGCAAAATGCCTGAAGTCTCGACTATCAAAGATAGGGGGAGGAGTATGAACTGAAGGCCAGAGTCAGAGGAATGGAGTGCTCAGAAGGTGGTATAATGCCGGAGGAGATTGCAGAAATAGGGGGTGGGTAAGATTATAGAGTGATTTAGAAACAAGGAAAAGGTTCTTAAATTTAATGCATCGGGGGCCAAGGAGCCAGCAAGAACTGTTTGGGGGGGGGGGGGGGGGGAAAGAGGGGGGTAAATGTGCGGGACATAGTGTATGATAGGATAAATGCAGCAGACTTTTGGGCTAGTTGGAGTTTATGGAGGGTGGAAGATTGGATTCTAGTAAGAGTGAACAATCAAGTCTGGAAGTGCCAAAGGCATGTATGAGGGTTTGAGTGGGCATTGTTATGGAGATGGAAGTAAGCGGCACTGGTGATGGTTAGGACATGGTGTTTAAAGCTCAGCTCAGGGCCAATGAACACAAAGGCCCCGATATTACAGGGAGGTGGTTGGCAGCGGGGGGTCGACTGGGCGCGTGGGTAACCCGCCCAGTAAAATCGGTGGGGTCCCCACGCGATCACGAGTAAATTGAAGCCACTTACCTTGGCTTCCAGGTTGGAAACCTGTGCAGTGGGCGGACTGCGAACCCGCATCATAGGCTGTCAGCTGGAGGAGCCCTATTTAAAGGGGCAGTCCTCCAATGCTGCTCTTGCAGCAAACAGCCAAAATTATAGCATGGAGCAGTTCAGGGGAAAGGCTGCTCCCAGGTTTAATGATGCCTCATTCTAGGTCTTACTGGATGGGGTGAGGAGGAGGAGGAGGGAGATCTTCTACCCGGCGGACGGGAGGAAGTGGCCTGCCTCTGCCACCAAGACGGCCTGGCTCGAGGTGGCAGAGGAGGTCAGCAGCACCAGCAACATATCCCGCACCAGGATACAGTGCAGGAAACGCTTGAATGACCTAACTAGGTCAGCCAAAGTGAGCACACTTACTCATTCTCCTACACTCCATCTTCCACATCACCGCCCCCACCCCACAACTCCTTCTGCACTGCTAACACCACTCTATCACATCACTCCTCACACCCACTCAAACCTCATCCTCAATTTACCTGCACTTACTCACCTCCCCAGTACTCATCCCACCACTACCACTCAACCCAATCCTCATACAATCTCATGGCTCTGTCTCATACTCACCCTCTGATGCATCTCTTTCACGGTCACCCTCACCCAACCTGCCATTACCTCTGGTAAAGCCAAAGGGAATGCATCACGTATGAGTAGTAGGAAGCGTAAGGCAAAGGTTTCATGAGCACAAAGGGAATGCACAAGGGTGTTTGACGGTTTGTCATGTTTTTTTTATTTATATTTAATTTTGGTTCAACTCGCATTAAATATTATATTCTCACCACTACTGCCACGTCTTGGCCATTCTTGACTAGCTTGTGCAAAAAGTCCCTTTCATGAGGTTCTCCATGAACACCCACACTTGATGCCACCCATTGGCTCACCCTGCAGTGGGTGAATGTGTAGTTGCACGACTATTTTGTGCAGGTGCCTGTGGCGCAGCACTGTGTTATGGAGCTCCACGTGGCGGAGGTGGACGGCGTGCCTGGCGAGGCTGGTGATGTTGCTCGTCCTCGGATGAAGTGATGAATCTAGCCATGGTGCCCCCCATCCTGACGGTGTGAGTTTGAGGGGGTCCGCAAAGTAGGTAAATGTGTTTGCACAGCACAGTTTAGGGTATAAATTAATAATTTTGAGTGGAAAGACAAAGATGTTGCAGCCAAAACTTTGTCTGAAGTGACAGAGTGCCCTACTGCAATAAATGAGGTATTCCCCCCCAACTGTCAAAAAATCCTTTGCCTCTCCCACTGGCTGCTGACTGAAACACGTCTGCTCCAACAGGGAGTGTTTCCCACAGCACGGGAAACACGCTGAGAATCCATGAAAATTGCACCCCTGCCAAAATCTCCCGTCAATGAGGTCTGTCAAGTACCTCAACTAGGTAAGTATTTAAATTGTCATCCCGCCAGCTTTAATTGCCGGTGGGAGTCCCGCATGCAGGAGCTGCACGCGCACCCGAACGCATCACTGGGGAACCCGGAAGTGGGCGGGTTGGAGCCGGGCTCCGGACCCGCTCCGGGATTCCCCAATTTTATGAGCCCCCCAGCCCCAGCCCCCAACGCACCCGGTCGGCCACCCTAAAAATCGACCCCTAACAGTCTGGTTCAGAATAAGAGAGTGGCCGAGGAGGAGGGGGTGGAGCCAGTGGTGGCAACGACAATAAGAACTTGCTCAACATCCCAAGGCGAGTCACAGGAGCGTTATCAGACAAAAAGTGACACCGAGCCAGAGGAAGCATTAGGTCAGGTAACCAAAAGCTTGGTAGGTTTTCAGGAGCATCTTAAAATGAGGAGAGAGTGAGGTAGAGAGGAAATTCCAGTGAGCGGAGTTTCGAGTCTGAACCAAAAACAATAGTTTCGGTCTTGCCAATGTTGAGCTGAAGGAAGTGTGGCTCATGTTGTTACCAAAATCCCAATGCATCTCCTCTACCCCCTGAGATGGCATCACCTACAATCAACCTCTGGAAAAGGTAGAAATTACATGGGAACAGAATCAACCCTCCAATCTTTGAACAGCTACTACAATATTTATTTGCATCGGTGTTAACAATGATGGGGTTTAATTGAGACATGTAGAATTGGCTTATTTATGTTTCTGGAAGAGTAAAGCTGAGTTAATTTGCTGGAGAGGAGGAGGAGGAGGAAGGGAAATCCGGCCGTGACCTCCATGTCCTTGTGTGGCCTCTCTCGGCACCTGAGCTCCTCACACCCCCAGACTCACTTCCGCAGACGGGAGCCAGCGACCTCCCTTCACCTGCCACCGGCCGCTGCTGGGCGGCTTCCCCCCCCCCCCCCACCCACGCCAGCGCGGGGATTGAGGGCCCGGTCGGCGGTTGCTAGGGGCGGAGGAGGGGGTTGTCCGGGGCCCTCAGTGTCTCCCCTCCTCTCCCAATCCCTTTACCTGCTGACTTGTATGGAGCAGTCGATGCTCCGGCTGTACAGCTTGGCGACGGCCTCCATCCTGGTGCTGGGGTTGGTGCTGATCCGACTCCTGGTCCTGGTGCTGCGGCGGCGGCGGCGGCGGCTCCTGATGCTGCCCGAGTGAGGGAGATGGAGGCGGGAAGCTGAGAGAAAGGGCAAGGGGCAGTGCCAGCATCAATTACACCTCCTGTATTTAAACACAACCCTCTGACAACAGAAATAAATGAAATTTAATATACCTTTCTATTTTTATATCATTTAAAAGTTTGGGATCTGCATCACATTTCCTGTTGCCAGATGGTCCAACTTCCTGTTGCCACCACATTTTGAGCAACTTTTTTTTCCAACATATAAAGGAGTTGCATTCCTATAGCAGCTTCCACATCCACAGGAGGTCTCAAAATGCATCATGGCCAATTTTTGAAGTGCGCTCACTATCGTAACGCAGGCGAACGGGGCAGCCAATTTGCACACAGCAAGGTCCCGCAAACAGCAATGAGATAAATCACTGCCGGAGAATTTATTTTTGTTGGTGTTGTTTGAGAGATAATTGTTGGCCAGGACAATTTCCCCCCCGCACCTTTGAATGGAACCATAGAATGATACAGTACTGAAGGAGGCTTTCCGGCCCATCGTGCATGTGCCTCTTTGAAAGAGCTATCCAACTAGCCCCACTGCCCTGCTCTTTAACATAAGAACATAAGAAATAGAAGCAGGAGTGGGCTGTGTGTCCCCTAGAGCTTGCTCCACCATTCAATAAGATCACGGCTGATCTTCGACCTCAACTCCACTTTCCCATCCAATCCCCATATCCCTTGATTCCCCTAGAGTCCAAAAATCTATCTATCTCAGCCTTGAATATACTCAACGACTCAGCATCCACAGCCCTCGGGTTAGAGAATTCCAAAGATTCACAGCCCTCTGAGTGAAGAAGTTTCTCCTCATCTCAGTCTTAAATGGCCGACCCCTTATCCTGAGACTATACCTCCTAGTTCTAGACTCTCCAGCCAGGGGAAACAACCTCTCAGCATCTACCCTGTCAAGCCCCCTCAGAATCTTATGTGAAGGGTTTCCCCATAACCCTGCAAATATTTCCCCTGCAAGTATTTATCCAATTCCCTTTTGAAAGTTATGTATTATGCATGAGATTGTTTACATCCACCTGAGAAGCCAGATGGAGCCTCAGTTTAACATCTCATCTGACAACAGCATACTGCACTGAAGTATCGGCCTAGATTATGTGCTCAAGTCTCTCAGTAGGGCTTGAACCCACTGACATGAGAGTGCTACTATTAAACCACCGGTGAGACCTAATTAATTCATTTTCCCCAGAGAAGTCCTGACTTTAAATTAATTTTGTTGACTAAAGTCCAGGTCTTTATTAATTAATGTTGCTGATATGTAAGGGCCCTTTCCAATTATTAACCCCGGATCTTTATTTATTTAATCTTATCAACTTTCTCTCCAGTTTATTTAATTCATTTATCTGCACCATTGCCAACTTTCTTGAATTTGTGTATTTGATGCCATTCCTCCCCATTCTGTGTAAGGCTCCTTTAAATTCATCAATCAACCATCTTCATTTAATTCATCTTTCTCAGTTCCATTTTAGTGTCAACTAATCCATCCCCTTCCCTCTCTCCAATCCCCTCTTCCCCCTCTCTCCCTGTTTGTCCTGACCTCTTCCCCTTTCCTGACTTCTACCCTCTCCTCATCCTCTTCCCCCTCCCTATCCTTTTTCTCTTTATCTATCCTCTCTCCATCTCCTCCCCGTTCCCGTACCCTACCCACTCTGTACTCCCCATCTCCTCCCTCCCCACCTCCTTCCTGAGTCCCCTTCCCATCTTTTCTCCCCTCCCTTTCCCTCCTCCCCTATCTTTCTTGTGCCACTAGTTCCAACAGTACAACTACTTCCTTTATCCTCCAACCCACGCTGACATCCTCGAGCAACCTTCAATTCCGCCCCCCCGCCAACAGACAGATCTCTGTACTTTTTGTGGCCTCTCACTATACTCTATCCTTCATCTCCCCCATCCTCTAATCCTGCTCTTCCTTTCTCTTTCCGCAGTCGGCCAGTTTCCATCCTGGCTTACTACACCATACCACCCCTTCCTCGTCTGTCCCTTTCTCCCATTCTTGCCCCTAGACTCCTACCTCAGGCTTGGTCCAATTATCTTCCACCCTCTTTGACTTGAAAACTCTACTTAGTATTGACTCCCTGTGTGCAACACAACAGAAGACTAGTGACAATATAAATCTCATTTTTAACATTTCCTTAATAATGACAATTTCATTTTTAAAAATTCATTCTGGGGATATAGGAGTCTCCAGCATGGACAGCATTTATTGTCCATCCTTAATTGTCCTTGAGAAGGTAGTGTCTTCTTTTTGAACCGCTGCAGCCCGTGAGATGAAGGTACTGCCTCAGTGTGTTAGGTAGGGAGTACCAGGATTTTGACCCAGCGACAATGAAGGAACTGTGTTTTATGTCCAAGTCAGATGGTGTGTGACTTGGAGGGGAACGTGCAGGTGGTGGTGTTCCCATGCACCTGCTGCCCGTGTCCTTCTAGGTGGTGGAGGTCACGGGTTTGGGAGGTGCTGTCAAAGAAGCCTTGGCAAGTTGCTGCAATGCATCCTGTAGATAGTACACATACAGCCATGATTCACCGGTGGTGGAGGGAGTGGATGTTTACGGTGGGATGGGCTACCAAACAAGCTGACTGCTTTGTCCTGGATAGTGTTGAGCTTCTTGAGAGTTGTTGTAGCTGCACTCATCCAGGCAAGTGGAGTGTAGTCCATTACACTCCTGAATTGTGCCATGTAGATGTTAGAGAGGCCTTGGGGAGTCAGGAGATGAGCCACTCACCGCAGAATACCCAGCTTCTGACATGCTCCAGTAGCCACGACATTTATGTCGCTGGTCCAGCTAAGTTTCTGGTCAATGGTGGCCGCCAGAATGTTGATGGTGGGGGAATCGGAGATGATAATGCCATTAAATGTCAAGGGTCATTAGAAAACTAGTGACAATATAAATCTCATTTTTAACATTTCCTTAATAATGACAATTTCATTTTTTAAAATTCATTCTGGGGATATAGGAGTCTCCACCATGTCCTTGAGAAGGTAGTGTCTTCTTTTTGAACCGCTGCAGCCCGTGAGATGAAGGTACTGCCTCAAATAAACACAACTCCATATGTCTAAATGACTTTGTGATCTGGCTTTCCTTTTACATCACTCAACAACAACAACTTGCATTTGTATAGCTCCTTTAAAGTAGTAAAACGCCCCAAGGCGTCCTAATGTGTTTGATGTTGGGTGTGCTTTCCAGTTTCAACATACAATGCATACCAAACCATTAGCTGCCTTTTGTGACCAATGCACACTGCATGATCTTTAGTTGTGAAACCTAAGTAAAGGGCCAGAGCGCAATAGTGTGGGACATCATGAAGGTTGAAAAGAGTCTCACAGACTAGTAGAGGAATATAGTTGGAGCCTGATGTTTTACTCTTCTCCCAGTTAGGTCCCAAGCTGCTGTAGTCTGACATTTCAAAGACTCATCTGATTTGAATAATTAGCTGTTCCGACAGTATTGTCACTATGTACCTTAGGCTATTGTGATATCATTCAGGAACAGCTTGATCCCTTACATAAGGCCTCACAACATGCCACAACCTGCATCCACCACTGCCGAGGAACACACTGTTTTGCAGCAGACACTTTGTCTGCTTCTGTGCAAATTATTTTTTCTCTACGGATTATACGAGTCTATTTTTATTACACTTTCCCAATGCCAGATCTCGGCACACTGCCCCCCCAGGCCACGCACATCCTGCAGCTGTGAAATCAGCCAACCAACCTGTTCCTCGAACACTACTAATACATCCATGAGCTCACCGCTAAGAGGCACATGGCAGCAATCAGACTCGATTTATCTTCCAACAGTTGCTGGCCTCTGTATGGAGTCTGCCCTACAACAAGGCAGCTGAGATTGGGAACTCACTAGCATGCGGCAATAGGACCTGCGTCCTCTACTGCTGTGGCACCACAGGTTGGTGCTCTAGTGTATCATCACACCGCTTCATTTGAGTCACACACAAGGTGTTTCATTCAAAATCAAGGCTGACGCACCCAGTATACTGAAGGGAAGCTGCCTTGATGGAGGTACCATCCTCCAGGTGAATTGTTAAGCCAAGATCCCATGACACTATCTGAAGAAGGAGTTCTCCTGATATCCTGGATAAAATTCTTCACTCAAACAGCACCAAAAAAACAACAGATTATATTATATCTCATTGCCTGTTTGTAGAATGTTGCTGGTCATTGCAGAATGGCTGCCATCTTTGCTTGTACAACATTGGCTATACTAGCCTCTTTAGCCAAGGGTCACTAGGGCCAATTATAGCCCCATTGGCCGTCATGTGCTTTGGATTGTCCTGGGGACACGAAAGATGCTATATAAATGCCGTTTCTTTCTTTTTTCATTTCTATAAGCTGGCAGCCTTGTTCAGTTCCATTATTACAGACATGCCAGATTCTGATTGTGTTTGAAAACTAATCGAAATGAATTCTTGGATCCAGGATTATGGGAGGAAATGGGAATAAGAAGGATCTGAAGTTTTTTTTTATTATTAATGATGAAACTGAGCTAAAAAGGCCAAGACTCATTGTGCAGGCCACCATCAAGATTGGAAAGACTAAAATAGCAGGTAAGGTAAATCAAGAACACTGGGTGATTTGCTGGTGTTAGTGGTGAACTCTGGAATTACTTGGCTGATTGCATTCCGTTGGCAAACTTCATATTATGAAGTTATTTTAAAATTAACATTGAAATGTGCGTTAGTGTTCAGTCAGAGATTCAAATACTAACTTAGAACTGATAAGAAACAATAATCAGATGCACTCTATGGTGCTATTTATATTTTGGCCACAGGTTGTCACTGTTCAGTCTAGTGTGGAGAACTAACATTTCTTAGCAGCTTTCACGACCTCCAGACGTCCTCCGGGCACTTTACAGCCAATAAAGTACTTTTGAAGTGTAGTCACTGTTGTAATGTAGGAAAATGCAGCAGCCAATTTGTGCACAGAGAGGTCCCACAAACAGCAGTGAGATAATGACCAGATCATCTGTTTTAGTGATATTGGTTGAGGGATAAATGTTGTCCAGCACATTAGGAGAAATCCCTTGCTCTTCTTCGAATAGTGCCATGTGATCGTTTACATCCACTTGAGAGGGCAGGCGGGGCCTCGGTTTAACATCTCATCCAAAAGACGGCACCTCCAACAGTGCAGCACTCCCTCAGTACTGCACTGGAGTGTCAGCCGAGATTTTGTGCTCAAGTCTGTAGGATGGCTTTTAAACCCACGATGTTCTGACTTAGATGTGAGAATGCTACCATTGAGCCAATGCTAACACATTATGTATACCTTCTCCAGAAAATAGACCAAAAACTGTAATTTAAAAAATATATAATTATTGATTGGGCTTGCTGTTCTAATATGTTATATATATATACACATCAATGTGGAGCTTTACAATTGATCCCGTGTGGGTTTGGTCAATTTTTAGTTTTGTTGCTGTTGCCTGGATCAAAGCAAACTTCTTCAAAGATTTAAAAATTCACGTTTTATGTTATGCCCTATAATCCAGCGTAGTCTTGTATTAATGACATCATTGCTTCACAGCTTGTTTTTGTGATATGTAAATGAATGTCAGATATGTTTCCCCTCCTCTCCTGAAACACTCACTCTTGCTGGAGTATAGTTCCACAGGTGCCTGCAGCTCCCCAAATGGGCAGTCTCCACGTGTGAGCCAAGATAGTGGACCTTGGCAGGCTATTTGACCATGGGAGAAGCATAAAGTGTAATCCCATTCTCCCCTGACATTCAGACATTCATTCTTTCCAGCAGGAGTCAAGCTGTTTGTTTTGTACCCCTGTCACCCCCCCCCCCTTAGCCCAGGGGCACTGGGGCCACTTATAGCCCCAAGAACTGCCTGGCTGAGATCAGCTAATTCAACACAGACCAGGAATTGAACCTTCCCTTTCCAGGTATTTTAGGAAATAGGGAAGATTTTTTGCCATTCATCCCTTTCTAAAAAACTTCAAAACCTCGATGGACTGTCACATGATGAGTGTTTGAGTTTTCACTGGGTAGAAGATAGCTGTTCTGTTAACACCGTGAAACTCATTGGCCACCTGTTCTATTTATTTAATCCAATATTTATAGCATCATACAATTTTACAACGCAAAGGGAGATAATCGGTCCATTGTGCATTAAGGTGAAAAGCTTTTAATTCGAGCTTCTCCAGAAAAGCTGTGTGCTCATATTAGAGAAGAGAGACAAAAACCTTTGCAGCGAGCTTTTGTTATAGACCAGTCAATAAAATAAGAACTTTTAGGAACAAGGAAAGGCCAAAAAGTCCTGTTCCATTTTGATAGATCTCAATCCCACCCACTCATCTTAGCATCAAACCCCTCAATCCCTTCTCTCCACAGAAAAAATATCTCTTTCCAGAACCTATGTACATTTTCTGCTTCAATGGGTACTCATGATGCACAAGGTCGTACCCTTTGAAAGTTGGGAGTAACTAGGGAAATTGGGCAGAACCTGAAACAAGTTATAAGGGAAGACCATTAGAGTAGACAATATAAATGGGTTCAAGAGGACACGTGTGTTTCCAATGAGATTAGTGACTGAAGGATATGGCAAGAAGGGCAGAGGAGTTCTCCCCAGTGTCCTGGTCAATATTCATCCCTCAACCAACATCACTAAAACAGATTATCTGGTCATTTATCTCACCGCTGTTTGTGGGATCTTGCTGTGTGTAAATTGGCTGCCGAGTTTCCCTACATTACAACAGTGACTTCACTTCAAAAATACTTTGTTGGCTGTAAAATCCAAGGACGTCCTGGCATCCTGAGGTTGTGAAAGGCACTATATAAATGCAAGTTCATTCTTTCTTTCTTTGCAGTTTTCTTCGAACTTGAGTTTAAAGACAATGCAATTTTACTTAGAGCCCAGCAAGCATAGACCAGGTTTTCAGACAAACTGCTGTCTTGGATTGAGTTTTGTCACAAATATATTAATGTTTATGAATAGGTTTTTTAATAGATGTTTATGAGCTATCATGAGTTTGCTTTTCATATTTATTTAAATCCTGCTTGAGGGCATCTTAAAGGGATTTTGTAATTTTTTAATAAGACTAAATCTATAATTGTAAAGAACATGCAAGAATTCATGCCTAGATCTGCCCCGAGTGCGAAACAAAACAGTGACCCATCTCATCCATTGTTCAATGAATAATAGACACTCTGTGAGTCTTAATATGCTCTGCTGGGACATGCCCGAACATACTTCTGCTCTGTTATTGCAAATCTAACAGGGGCAGAATTCAAGGTAAACTGCATTTTTTTCTATTATTGTTTCTTTTTTTATAATTCTCCCCTCCTGCCAGCTACCCGTCCCCTTTGTAGTTTCCTTTTTATCTGCGAATCCCACTGTTGCTGATCGCCTCAGAACTTCTTTCCTATAAACCGAATATGTGTAACTATTGGTGTCCGCCTTGCTTCAGTCGGTAGAACTCTAGCCTCTTAGTCGGAAGGTTGTAGGTTCAAGCCCCACTCCAGCGACTGATATTCCAGTGCAGTACTATAGGAGTGCTGCACTGTCACGGACTCGTCTTTCGGATGAGTCTTTAAACCAAGGCCCCGTCTGCCCTCTCAAGGTGGATGTTAAAGATCCCATGTCACTATTCGAAGAAGAGCAGGGGAGTTCTCCCCGATGTCCTGGCCGATATTATCCCTCAACCAACATTACTAAAAAACAGATTGTTTTGTCATACATCACATTGCTGTTTGTGGGACCTTGCTGTGCGTAAATTGGCTGCCGTGTTTCCTTCATTACAACAATGACTACACTTCAAAAGGACTTCATTGGCTGCAGTCACTTTGGGACGTCCTGACATTGTGAAAGGCCCTGTATAAATGCAAGTCCTTTCCTTAACTAATTTGTTTTGTTTCTTTAATTTTTCTCCCCTCCTCTCCCTCCTATTGGGCTATAGTTTCAAAGACATGAGTAGACCTCCAGTAACTCCTCACTTGTGAGCCAAGACAGTGAATGCCGGCAGTCTATTCGACCATGGAAGGCATCTCGCTGGTGTCCACACCCACTTTTCCAAGACAAATCATTGCATGGCAATCAGAACGCTAGCTGATTTATTGTTTTTCTCCCTGCCCTAGAGTGGTTCTGAAGACAATTGTTGCATCTATGGTTTGCTTGAGGTGTGCGCCCTGGACGCCTATGGAAGAGCCCTAACCAAGATGGCAGCGGGCGCACTTCCAGTGCGGAATAATCGCGTGCAACGTTGCCCGCCATATTGGACCCTCAGGCGCCCATTTTATGCCTGTAAAATGGGCAAAATGCGATCCAATTTCTAGCCCTACAACATGTAATGCTTCTCTCCTCCAGTGAAACCTGTTAAATTGTAGTATCAGTGATCATAGACTTTTTCAGGCACAGTCTCCATTCATGTAATGGACTTCCAGGTGGAATAGCAGAGGGAAAAACTTTGGAATCATTTATGAAACAGTTGGATTCTGTAATGGGGGAATAATATTATAGGTTTGTTCTGGGTGAATGAACTAGAATGGGCCAAATGGCCTTCCTGCTCTCTAACTATCTTGTGTACTGAAGGCAGAAAGAGGGAAGATTAGAGCAAATTTCCTGACTCCTATTATGTCCAATCCACCTTTTCCCAATATACGTTCTCATTGGGCAAGGGTTCACGCCAAGAAGATGCAATTGGAGAATTGACCTTAATTTCTGAGAAAAGTTCTGACAGGGACATGACAGAAGAAGGGACTTTGAGTGAGGAATAATCAGAGATGGCGCGACAGGTGAGGCAAGTGAGGCACTGCCTCACCTAGACTTTCAACACAGAAGATGTAGTTGTGTCTCGGACTCAGAGTGGCCAACTGTTCTCCTTTAGGGTTGGCATGCCTTCCGGATTGGCCGGGAGTCTCCCGGACTGGGGCATGGATGTCCCGGGCGCTGCTGCTAGTAGCCCAAGAAATCCTCGTGTTTTAAATTTCCCGCCGCAACAGCACCCCCAACCACCCCCCCCACCCCGATCTGTGATGTCACCGGCTGCTGCCGCAGAGAGTCAGGGCTGCCTGGTGTGACGGGAACAATCGGGAGTCAGAGGAGGGAACTCGGGCGCCCGGTGGAGAGAGGGAGACTGGGGAATGGGGGCTGGGGGATCAGGGAGCGAGGGACAATAATAGAGGGAGACTGCGGGTCGTGAATGGGGGGGGGTGTCAGGGAGAGAGGGAAAATAAGAGGGGGGGAGACTGAGGGTCGGGGATGGGGGTCGGACTCGGATAGAGAGGGAGACTGGGGAATGGGGGTTGGGGAGAGAAGGTGACTGGGGAATGAGGACGGGATTCAGGTGGGAAGTGGGACTGGGGGCGAGGCTCGAGCAGGGTGAAAGAGGACGACTGGGGAATGGGGTTGGTGTGGGGACCGGCATTTTCCACAGGGCCGGGAGCAGCGGCAGCAAGTGGGAGCGGCGCTGAGAGAGGAGCAGCCTGTAAATGGGTGAGTGAAACCTGGGGACTTTACTGTGGGTAAACAGTGAAGGATTGTTTCCACTGGTGGACAAATGGGGAACAAGGGGATGGGGACCGAGGATTCTCACTGGAAGAACCAAAGGAGAAGGAAGGTTCTTGAGCTGAGAGCTATTAGACCATGGGATGCTTCACCACAAGTGGCTCCTGAGGTAAGAGGCTAGGGCACTATTTAAACGGGAATGGGATAAATATTTGAAAAGGAGGACTATAAATGGGTCTGCGGAAAATGTCAAAGAGATCACCAGTCGCCACCGGGAATAATCCGCCACATTTTAGTGGGAATTTCTGCATTCGGTACGTTTATCAATTACAGTAAAATCCACAGTAAACACAATGATCCACTCAGTGAAATGGGATGTAGTTATAGAAATTATACATCATTCAGTCACCACAAGATGGCCCACAAAACCCATCTGTAAATTGACTGTTACAAGCACCTTAGAATGCCTCAGGAAGGGGTGAGATCATGTACTCTGCCGTCATTATAGTGACAGATTGCTAATGAGCACTCAGCACTTGCTACATGGCTGTGAACAGTTTCTCAGTGAAAAAATTAAGGAGAGTTATGCCACTTAAAAAAAAATCACAATGAAGTTCTTTTCAAAAACATGACCTTCAACTGCATTATATTCCGTAAACAAATAAAAATACATTGATATGTTTAATTTTCTGCAGTTAGTGTGTTAGGATGCATTATCTGAGAAAGAGAGAGAGAAAAAAGCCTACATTTAACATTTTCTTTTGCACAATATTATTAGTTAACATACAGGTGCTGAAATGATCTAGAAATACAAAGCAGCCACATCAGCATCCGAAAAGAGAAAAAGCAAGTTATCCCTTGGGGAGTAAAGGAGACCCTCTTATAGCATGAGCAAAATGAAGGAAGAACATAGCAGATGAAAGTTAAAACTCAGGCTAACTCCTGTGGTGGAGACGCAGTTAAATGGGTTAACTGCCTGTTATGCTCTCATCGGGACAGGAGTGGGCCATTCAGCCCTTCTGGTCTGTACCGCCATATTTTGTAACCCTTCATTTTGTTCATTCTCGCGCTCTCTCTTACTGTACCGTTTCTAGTTCTGACCAAGAATCTGCGCTGAAATGTTTTTTTTTTCAGATGCTGATCGACCTGCTGTGTTTTTTTTTCAGATTTCCAGCAGTTGCAGGGTTTTTTTTCTCTTAATCGTAGCCGAATAGCCAAGACTAACCAAGTAGCATTTCGTTTTTCAAGATTTTCAAGTTTTTTTTTGCAAGTGCACTCAAAATACTGGGGATGGGGACAGTTTTGACTTGTGCAGACTTGGAATGAATGAAAGCACAATGTAACCTTCTGGAACGGATTCAAAGTGTTGACGAACTTGTTAAACTAAATTTACAATAATAACAATGATATTAGATTTCAAACTGTGGACTGCCTGACCACAGGGCTAACTTGGCTTCAGCATCTGTATTGCAGCTTAATAAGTGCGATCACAAGGTGGAAGCAATTTGGAACGGAAAGCATTAATCATTAAATAGACCAAGCGCTTTTAATTCAACTTTTACTACATTAGTGAACTGAGGGATGGGGTGAAGAGGGTGTCAGCTTCTTTACAACACTTGGCTGTGGTCCTCCATAAAATGGGATCACAGAGCTGATGTTTAATTCAATTGCGTTTCCTTAAGCTATTTAAAAAGTGCTTGCGGTCTCGAAACTGTTAGCACAATTTCTTGTGGCTGCTGTGAGCAGCTGAATGAATCTTTGTCCGGCCGTGGGAAAGGTGCTGGAAGGAGAGGACAGATATGTTGCAACTTGCAGGCGAGCTTGAACCCACTTATCTCCCAGGCACAAGTCCAACTCCTTAATAAGTTTTAAATCAAACGTCTTGACAGCTGATTAAGAAATCCTTAAGAGGCACGTCTGTGTTGTCTAAAACACCTTAAATGGCACGGGTGGATTGCCCTGACTACACTTTGCACATCCCCAACCCATGCATGAAGGTATTACACACTACACAAGGGAGTTTGGTTTCGGTAACACGCCCTGTTGCTTTGAACAATCCAAATCTGCTAACCTCAGGAGTAACATCGCACTTTATCTTTTTAGTACTCATGAGAGTTTCTGCAAGTTGAATGGTATCAGCATGGCAAACATTTTTCTATATATGAAACGGATACTAGCCCTGTGCTTATTAGCTAAATGCTTGCGTTCCAGTTTTAACTGTTGACAGCAGTACCGTATCTTCAAAACCATGTTAAATCTGAACAAATCTTACACGTGTGCCACTATTCATAATATTAAACTATCCCAATTCCATCCATAGCCTCGCCCCTCTCTATCTCTATAATCTCCTCCGGCCCTACAACCCGTCCCCAACCAAACTCTTCATTCCCCTGGCCTCTTGTACATCCCCCCTGCCCACTTTACTCCACAATTGGCAGTCGTGCCTAGGTCCCACTCTCTGGAATTCCTGCCCTAAACCCCCTCCACCTCTCCCATCTCCTTTTAAGATCCTCCTTAAATCCCATCCTTTTTATCCAAGCTTCTGGTCGCCTCTTTTCTAATTTCATCTTCTCTGGCTCAGTATCCATTTCTTTCCTCACACCTTGCAAAGTTTTTCTACGTTAAAGGCGATATATAAATACGAGTTGTTGTTAAAGACTTTTGAGTGGAAGATTCGTGTTACATTATCGCAGAATGTCATCAGTACCTGTTCTCCCCATCTTTCCACACTTTTTCCCCAACCTCCCCTGAAGCCACTACCTCCTATGCTGGGGTCTGATTACACAAGTATCAACTGCCCTCTAACACCTCATTCAAATGGCCATTTTCCTGGCCTGAGCCTGGACACTGAGTGTCGCAGGTTGTCCAACCACAGGGGCGTCCCAACTGACCCTGATCCCATCATCGCCCAATACCCATCTACACCCACTTTTGAACAGAAGTCATGGAATAGCAGTTAGAAGTGGGAACCCTTTCTAGAATGTGAGTCACAGGGCCAATTGTGGACCTACTCTTTCTCCCAAACTTGTCAGCAGTGGCTCAGTGGGTAACACTCTTGCCTCTGAGTCAGAAGGTCATGGGTTCAGAGTCCCACTCCATAGACTTGAGCACAAAATCCAGGCTGACACTTCAGTGCAGTGCTGAGGGAGTACTGCACTGTCAGAGGTGCCGTCTTTCGGATGAGATATTAAACCGAGGCTCTGTCTGCCCTCTTAGGTGGGTGTAAAAGATCCCACTGCACTATTTCTTAGAAGAACAGGGGAGTTCTCCCCGGTGTCCTGGCCAATATTTATTCCTCGACCAACATCTCCAAATCAGATTATCTGGTCATTATAGCATTGCTGTTTGTGGGACCTTGCTGTGTGCAAATTGGCTGCCGTATTTTCCACATTACAAGTGACTACACTTCATTGTCTGTAAAGCGCTTTGGGGGACTCCTTGAGGTTGTGAAAGGCGCTATATAAATGTAAGCCTTCCTTCCTTTCAGGACTCAATCGGTTGCGGAGGTTATACTGTGAACCTTACATCAGCATGACTTTGACAGCAGTGGGCTGCTTCAGAGCTTTTGCAATTATATTGCAGCCAGTGTGAAGCTGGCATGGTGTGAGAACGCCTCCTGCAGCTGCCATGAGTCTCAGTGCAGTTTAGGGGTCCACAGCTGTGTTACACTACATAGTTTGCATCAATCCAAAGCCAAAACTGCTTGGTATGGTGCCTGTTGCATAATGATCTCTTTATGCTACAGATACCAGTCTCAGACTGGTAGTGTGCAATGAATCACTGGTGGCTGTGGGTCGTACTTTGCAACAATAGAGTATGCAGAGAGCTCCATTCTCTGGCACATCAAGGTTAGAAAAGTATGGCCAGGGTTTCCCCAGTGGTTAAATGGGTTTGCCCAGTGAGTAGCTAAGACTTACAGACGAGGCACATTCCAGGTTCAATCCCTACTCTGCACTAAATTACCTGACCTCAGCCAGGGTAGCATTAGGGGCACCATAATTTTTTCTAATTCATTTTTGGAATATGGGCATCACTGGCAAGGCCAGCATTTATTGCCCTTGAGAAGGTGGTGGTGAGCTGCCTTCTTTTTGAACCGCTGCAGTCCTTGTGGTGAAGGTTCTCCCACAGTGCTGCTAGGTAGGTAGCTCAAGGATTTTGACCTAGTGACAATGGCGATATATTTCCAAGTCAGGATGGTGTGTGACTTGGAAGTGGTGGTGTTCCCATGAGTCTGCTGCCCTTGTCCTTCTGGGTGGTGGGGGTCGTGGGTTTGGGAGGTGCTGCCGATGAAGTCTTGCTGCAGTGCGTCATGTGGATAGTACGCAGTGCAGCCACGGTACTGCTGTGGTGGCGGGAGTGGATGTTTAAGGTGATGGATGGGCTGCTGATCAAGTGGTCTGTTTTGACCTCAGTCACCGTGGTTAGGGAAGGTGAAAACATCTAAAGTTCCTGCTCCTAATCACTATTAAGCAACAGGAGGTGTGAGGGCATGGACGTCAGTTAAGGACAGGGTCAGAATTGGCTGTGATGCGGCATTTGATAAAATAAATTGTGGAATATCACTATCAAGGCTCGTCCAAAAACAATGGGTACACAATGGATGCCCGGCGCCTGTGGGACCTTACCCCAGTGTGGAGTTAATTACTCTCAGAAGAGGTGGGGAAGGGGAGAAAATTAATGAATGGAAAAAATAGATAGCAGATTTCCATTATGTTCAAACAATAAAAAGCATTGAAATTAGGTTTAAAAAGTCTGTGAACTTTTCAAACTTGATTTTGCACCTCATATCTGAAACAAATCATTTCTGCATTGCTGGCCCATGCTGGGGAATTGGGACATGATTTTCCATCCAATAATGAGTCCGCAATTTCTTGACACCACAGTGAAATATCTCTCCTTCAGTATCTGAGCGTTCAGCTGCATATCTCCTCTGGGAGCTGTGTTAATGTCCATATCCATATAATCTCAATATCATCTATTGAGGAGTGTTCGTGTGTACTGATGACACCCAGCTCTACCTCACCACCACTCCACTGCCTCTAATTTGTTATGCTGTTTTTCTAACATCCAGTGCTGGATGAGCAGAAATTTCGTTCAACTAAAGACTGAAGCCATTGTCTTCTGTCCCCGCCACAAACTTCGTTCCCTAGCCATGGACTCCACCCCTCTCCCTGGCCACTGTCTGAGGCTGAACCAGACCGTTCGCAACCTTGGCGTCTTATTTGACCCTGAGATGAACTTCAGACCCCATATCCCCTCTATCACCGAGACCCCCTACTTCCACCTTCGAAACATCACCCATCTCTACCCCTACCTCAGTTCATCCGCTGCTGAAACCCTCATCCATGCCTTTGATACCTCTAGACGCGACTATTCCAATGCTCTCCTGGCCGGCCTCCCATCTTCCACCCGCCGTAAACTTGAGCTTATCCAAAACTTGCTGCCTGTATCCTAACTTGCACCAAGTCCCGCTCACCCATCACCCCTGTGCTCGCTGACCTACACTGACTCCTGGTCCGGGAACACCTCGATTTTTAAAATTTTCATCCTTGTTTTCAAATCCCTCCATGGCCTCGCCCCTCCCTATCTCTGTAAACTCCTCCAGCCCTATGACCATCCGAGATCTCTGCGTTCCTCCATTTCTGGCCTCTTGTGCATCCCCGATTTTAATACCTCCACCATTAGCTCCCATGCTTTCAGCTGCCTAGGCCCTCAGCTCTGGAATTCTATCCCTAAACCTTTCCGTCTCTCTACCTCTCTCTCCTTAAAACCTACCTTTTTGACTAAGCTTTTGGTCACTTGTTCTAATATCTCCTTATGTGACTTGAAGTCAAATTTTGTTTGATAATCGCTCCTGTGAAGCACCTTGGGATGTTTTACTACTTTAAAGGCGCTATATAAATACAAGTTGTTATTGTTGTTGTGATATATATAGAGCACTGCTAATATGATATAACATGAAGTAATATTTATGTTTGCAAACTAAATGCTCAGTTAACACCGAGCTCAATGCCCTCCTCTCCAGCTACCTGACCTCCACCCTACAAAAACTCCAACTCATCCACAACTCTGCTGCCTACATCCTATTCCTTACTAAGTCCCGCTCACCTATTACCCCCATTCTGCTGACCACCAGCGGCTCCCCATGCCCCATTGTATTGATTTCAAAACTCTTGTTCTCGTTTATAAACCCTTCCATGGCCTCTTTCCAGCAGGACAAATCCAATCCGGCCAATTACCGCCCCATCAGTCTACTCTCAATCATCAGCAAAGTGATGGAAGGTGTCGTCGACAGTGCTATCAAGCGGCACTTACTCACCAATAACCTGCTCACCGATGCTCAGTTTGGGTTCCGCCAGGACCACTCGGCTCCAGACCTCATTACAGCCTTGGTCCAAACATGGACAAAAGAGCTGAATTCCAGAGGTGAGGTGAGAGTGACTGCCCTTGACATCAAGGCAGCATTTGACCGAGTGTGGCACCAAGGAGCCCTAGTAAAATTGAAGTCAATGGGAATCAGGGGGTAAACTCTCCAGTGGCTGGAGTCATACCTAGCACAAAGGAAGATGGTAGTGGTTGTTGGAGGCCAATCATCTCAGCCCCAGGACATTGCTGCAGGAGTTCCTCAGGGCAGTGTCCTAGGCCCAACCACCTTCAGCTGCTTCATCAATGACCTTCTCTCCATCATAAGGTCAGAAATGGGGATGTTCGTTGATGACTGCACAGTGTTCAGTTCCATTCGCAACCCCTCAAATAATGAAGCAGTCCGAGCCCGCATGCAGCAAGACCTGGACAACATCCAGGCTTGGGCTGATAAGTGGCAAGTAACATTCGCACCAGATAAGTGCCAGGCAATGACCATCTCCAACAAGAGAGAGTCTAACCACCTCCCCTTGACATTCAACGGCATTACCATTGCCGAATCCCCCACCATCAACATCCTGGGGGTCACCATTGACCAGAAACTTAACTGGACCAGCCATATAAATACTGTGGCTACGAGAGCAGGTCAGAGGCTGGGTATTCTGCGGCGAGTGACTCACCTCCTGACTCCCCAAAGACTTTCCACCATCTACAAGGCACAAGTCAGGAGTGTGATGGAATACTCTCCACTTGCTTGGATGAGTGCTGCTCCAACAACACTCAAGAAGCTCGACACCATCCAAGACAAAGCAGCCCGCTTGATTGGCACCCCATCCACCACCCTGAACATTCACTCCCTTCACCACTGGCACACTGTGGCTGCAGTGTGTACCATCCACAGGATGCACTGCAGCAACTCGCCAAGGCTTCTTCGACAGCACCTCCCAAACCCGCGACCTCTACCACCTAGAAGGACAAGGGCAGCAGGCACATGGGAACAACACCACCTGCACGTTCCCCTCCAAGTCACACACCATCCCGACTTGGAAATATATCGCCGTTCCTTCATTGTCGCTGGGTCAAAATCCTGGAACTCCCTTCCTAACAGCACTGTGGGAGAACCGTCACCACACGGACTGCAGCGGTTCAAGAAGGCGGCTCACCACCACCTTCTCGAGGGTAATTAGGGATGGGCAATAAATGCTGGCCTCGCCAGCGATGCCCACATCCCGTGAACAAATTTTAAAAAAATCTCTGCAACCTTCTCCAGCCCGACGTCCCAGCTCTGCCATTGCAAGTCTTCACCCGTCCCTCCTCCCTCCAAATGTCAAAGATTTCAACCATCCCTGTCCTGCACTCTGGGGCATTGCAGGCCACTCATGAAGAAAGAACTTGCATTTATATCACGCCTTTCGTGACCTCAGGACTTCCCAAAGTAATTTATAGCCAATGAAGTACTCCTGCAGTGTAGCCACTGTTGTAATGTAGGAAATGCTGCAGCCAATATGCGCACAGCAAGGTCCCACAAACAGTAACGCAATAATGACCAGATAATCTGTTTTTACGTGTTAGTTGAGGGGTAAATATTGGCCATGACATTTGGGAGCAGTCGCTTGCTCTTCAAATTAGTGCCATGGGATGTTTTATGTCGCCTTTTTTTGAATTTCAAAATATACTTTATTTCATAAAATTTAATGATACATACAGTTCAATGTAAAAAGCACAATTCCAAGCAATACAGTTCAAAACAATACCATACACAATACCATCCCCTTATTATAATTCAAAACACACCTTTTATGTCCACTTGAGAGGGCAGATGAGGCCTCGGTTTAATGTCTCATCTGAAAGACGATACCTCCGACAGTGCTGCACTCCCTCTGTACGGCACTGGAGTGTCAGCCTAGATTTTGTGCTCAAATCTCTGGAGTTGGACTTGAACCCACGACCTTCTGACTCAGAGGCGAGAGTGCTACCAATTGAGCAACAGCTAACACCTAAAGCTTAAATTAATGCCCCCATTAATTTGCATAGACTGCAAGTTGTGGTTATTGGTGTTCTGATTTAGGATTTATCAACTACTCAGACAACAGCGCTAAAAAAAAGCCTGTACCAAACCTCTAGGTGCATAAAATTCAAACAAGACAAGGCAGTAAGAAACATCAGCACAGATCAGCGCTAGATTGCCAGAGATTGGGGGCCTTAGTTTGGACCCTATGATGTAATTCAGAAAAGGGATTTGTAATTAATTGGTGGGACGTAGGGAACACAATTTTTAAAAATTTCAGAGTATACTTTATTCCATAAAATTTAAAGATACACACGGTTTACACACAGTTCAAATAAAGGGCACAAAATGCAGCACAGCAGTTCAAAGCAATGCCGTACAGATCCTATACGCTATGATCTCATTGTTACAATTTTAAAAACACAGTACAAAATTTCTATACATTCTGTACAATACAAGGTGGGGTGGCTTTATACAATGGCCTTTCCCCATAAACCCTTTGTGTAGGTCGCACCTCGCTTCAGTGCGTCCCACAGCACGTACTCCTGGACCTTGGAGTATGCTAGTCGGCAAAACTCTGTCGTGGACAGCTCCTTCAGCTAGAAGACCAGCAGGTTTCAGGCAGACCAAAGGGACTCCTTCACCGAGTTAATGATCTTGCAGCCGCAAGTGATATCTGTCTCGGTGTGCATCCCGGGGAACAGCCCGTAGAGCACAGAGTCCTGTGTTACCAAACTGTTTGAGAGAGATACCAACGCATCTCTCTCCACACCTTCTGAGCGAAGGGGCAGCCCATCAGGAGGTGGACAACTGTCTCCTCCCCGCCGCAGCCTCGAAAGCACTGACGATGGCGCTGAGGTTCTGTGCGTGTTGGAAGGACCGCACTGGGACGGTCTTTCTCACCAACATCCAGGCTACATCCTGGTGCCTGTTGGTCAGTTCCGGCAATGAGACCTTCTGCCAAATGGCATCAACCGTCTGGTCGGGTAAGAAACCGATCGAGTCCACTCTCTTCATTCCTTGCAGGAATCTTAGAACGTTTCGTATCGACCACAGTCTGACGGCCTTGTGGTCGAAGGGGTTCCTCTTCAGGAACTTCTCCACCTGGGACAGGTAGGGGCGGATGGTCCAGATGGACAGGATGACCTGTGCCTGCTCAGCCAGCGTGGCCAGACCCATCCTTCTCTTTGTGTTGGACAGGTAGAAATTCAGCATATTGTGACACTTCGTGTTTGCTTACTGGGGCTCTACACATATCCTGAGGCAGCCACACACAAAGGTGGCCATCAGGATCAGAGTGGCTTTGGGGACGCTCTTCCCCCCCTTTGTCTGGGGGCTTTTACATGGTGGCCCTGCAGACACATTCTACCTTGGACCTCCAGGCAAAGTGGAAGATAGTTCGAGTGACTGTGACAGCAGAGTTGTGGGGAATGTGTCAGACCCTGGCCACGTACAGCAACACCGCGAGTAGCTCACACCTTATCACCAGGTTACTGCCGGTTATGGAGAGAGATCGCCCCACCCACATACCAAGCTTCTGTTTGGCCTTGGTGATCCGCTCCTCCCAGTTCTTTGTGCAGGCCAGGGGCCCCCCCCCGAACCAAATCCTCAGCACCTTCAGGTAGTCCGACCTGACGGTGAAGGGGACAAGGGATCGGGTCTCCCACCCACCAAAGAACATGGCCTTGCTTTTACTTCGGTTCACTCTGGCCCCTGAGGCCAGCTTGAAATGGTCGCAGATGCCCATCAGTGAGTGGACCGACTGCTGACCGGAGCAGAAGACAGTGACGTCGTCCATGTACAGGGAGGCCTTAACCTGAGCCTCCATTGCCTGGGATTGTGACCCCCCCCCCGTTACCTGCGTCCTTCCTGATGGACACAGCAAATGTCTCGATACAACATATGAACAAGACGGCGGAGAGATGGCTGCGAGCTAAGAATGACAGGAGGTTGACAGTCAATCTACGGGTGGAGGTGCATGGCCTCTGGTCTTTTTGGTGAGGTTTGGTTCCCTAACGTGTGGAGCCATGAATTTGGCTGCCTAGGCGTGCGTTTGCGATGCAGGTGTTGTGACATCTGGCAGCTCCTCTCTCTCCGGCGCGTGGGAAACTGCACCGAAACTGCTTACTCAATGCAAATGACTGTGGGCGGTGAGCTGGGCAGGCTGCAGGTCCAGGCTCGTTCGCACCAGCCACACTGCACAGGACAAGCTATATGTGTGTGCTTTTTTTTTTGTTGTAATGCACCATTGTTCATTGTTTCAGACCCTGCGCCACAATGTTTCCTGACTTTTTTTTCTCAAATTCTCATTCCTAAACGGCACACGTAGGGTTAGTGAAGGTGCCTCCCCGTCTTAAAGGGATATGCACCACACTGCAAAGTCAGCAGTTGGAAATATCACGCAGCCTTCCCCCAAATCTAAAAGGAAGGCCTCAGAGGTTTAACAGAGGAGCAAATAGAAAGTGGGCAGGCAACCAGCCAAAATAAAAGGGGACCCCAAGGCATGCAATTTTAGGCACCCCATTATGGGAAGGATATTAAAACCATGGGAAGGATACAGCAAAGATACTGGGATTGAGAGATCACAGTCAAGAAATAAAAATAAAAAGTGCTGGTCAGGCAGCATCTGTGGAGAGAGAAACAGAGTTAATGTTTCAGGTCAACGACCTTTCAAGTGCCTGGCCTGCTGAGTGTATACAACATTCTCTGTTTTTATTTCAGTTTTCCAGCATATGAAGTATTTTGCTACTGTATTACAGTAATGAAGACAGACTTGAATAATTGGGCTTTTCCCCTGGAACAGGGAAGGTTAAGCGAATGTTTTCAAAACTATGAGAGGTTTAGAGAGGGTAAATAGTGAAAGATTGTTTGCACTGGTTGGCGAATCAGTAACAAGGGGGCACAGACTGAGCATCATTGGAAGAATAAAGAGGAAATTAGAAGAATTTTTTTCACGCCCCGATTTTAACCTAACCTGCCCGGCGGGAATGGGGCGGTTTTGGGTTGGGTGCCCATTTTACACCACATCTGATTTTACACTCTACTGACCCGTTGGGTGAGTTAGGTTAAAATTGGGCTACAGTGTCTTTACCACATGGAAGGCTTTACCACAGTTATTGAGGCAGACACTCAAACACCATTTAAAGGTGTCGATGGTAGCCATGATGTGGAGATGCCGGTGATGGACTGGGGTTGACAATTGTAAACAATTTTACAACACCAAGTTCCACACCGTTCACCTGAGGAAGGAGGAAGCCTCCGAAAGCTTGTGGAATTTAAAATAAATTTGTTGGACTATAACTTGGTGTTGTAAAATTGTTTACAACCATTTAAAGGGGAATTGGATAGGCATGTGAAAAAGGAACAATGTAAAAGGGTACAGGGAAAGGACAGGAAAATTGGATTAGAGCAGTTTTAGTAGAAGAGCTGGCACCAGTTGCAATGGCCTCCTTCTGTTCTGTAATTTCTATGACAAAAGGGAGGATAATTAGTGAGGGAGCAGTACAAAAGGCACTGGGCTTGTCGGAGACTTTTGAAGGCAAAGCAGAAAATGGCCAGCCAAAGTGGTTGGGGACAGAATTCTAGAGTCAAGGGCATAGTAACTGAAAGATCAGCCTTTGATAATGGAGCAGAGGAGCTGCAGAAGAAGCAGCAGTCTAGAGTTAGAGGAAGGGAGGGTGCAGGCGATCAGGAATGGCAATAAGGAATAAATAAGGGGCTTTGAGGAAAATAAAGTTGAAAGTCAAACCTTAAATTATAAATTACAATGGCCAGAATTTGCTGCAGCAGGGCATCTAACGGTGTCTGCCGTTAGTTAGACTTGCCCCTACATCCTTCAGCTCAAAAAATGTTTTCCCACAAAGTTGCTGGAAGTGCAAGCTGATAACGTCACAGCGAGGGAAACAAGGCACTTGGGATTTGAGTGAACGGGGTAACCAACAGGCTATCTCTTTAACCGATGAGATTTAAGGATTGGGAAATAAACACAGGTAGGACTGAGAAGGAGGGTGAATTAAAGGGGGTGGAATGTCAAATCAGGTACAGAAAGAGAAATAAAGAGAGGGAATGAAATACTGGATTATGAAAGAGAGAAAAAAAGAGACAGAAAGGAAAGTAAGAAAAAATAATTTAAAATTTGACATTTGACATTTTTTGAATCGCCCCAAAAAATTCTAAACCTGAAGGAATAACTTGTAATTGTTAATTTTCAGTGCCAGAGAGGTTGAATGGCAGTCATTAACTCTTATTACATTGTTAACAGGGTACTTATATGTGTATTGGCAAGACTTCACTTTCTGTGACGTGTTTAATGAGCAATTAATGGGGCGAGTTCCTAAAATAAAGGAAGCTAAGGGCGAGGTGCCATTTTCGCTGACAACTCTGCTGTCTACATCCTGTCTAAATCCCACTCACCTATTACCCCCATTCTGCTGACCTCTGGAGGCTCTCCATTCCCCAATGTATTGATTTCAAAACTCTTGTTCTCATCTACAATCCCCTCTATGGCCTCATTCCAGCCTACCTCTGCAACCTTCTCCAGCTCAACATCCCAACCCTGCCATTGCAAGTCTGAACTACAGTCTGCCCCCATCTCTGCTCCATCCAAATGTCAGTGACTTCAACCATTCCTGCCCTGCACTCTTGAATTCTCTCCCTAAACCTCTCCACCTTGCTACATCTTTCTACATCTTAAAAAGCCTGCTGAAAGCCTGCCAGTCTGACTGTGCAGTTGGGTCACCTCCTCTACCCTTCTCCCTATTTCCGCCCAATATATGTACTATATAAGTGTAAATATTTGTGGGTGCTTTTTTTTAAAGAAGAAAGAATGAATTTGCATTTATGTTCATGACCTCAGGACATCCCAAAGTGCTTTACAGTCAATTAAGTACTTCTGAAGTGTAGTTACTGTTGTAATGTAGGAAACATGGCAGCCAATTTGCACACAGCTAGGTCCCACAAACAGCCATGTGATTGTGACCAGATGATCTGTTAGTTGATGGATAAATATTGGCCAGGAGAGGAGACCTCCGCTGCTCTTCTTTGAAATGGTGCCATGGGATCTTTTACATCCACCTGAGAGGGCAGACAGTTTAACGTCTCATCCGAAAGACAGCACCTCCGACAGTGCAGCGCTCCCTCAGTTCTGCACCGAAGTGTCGGCCTAGATTATGTGCTCAGGTTTCTGGAGTGGGAGTTGAAACCACAACCTTCTGACTCAGAGGGGAGAGTGCAACCACTGAGCCACAGCTGACACTATGTTCCTGGGATGTGGACAACAACGGAAAAGCAGTAATTTCAGTTACTCTGAGTGCATTAAGAGTCAACCATGTAATGCAAGACTGGAGTCATGTGTAGGCTGGATCAAAATCCTGGAACTCCCTACCTAACAACATTGTGGGAGCACTTTCACAGCACAGAATCAAAGGTGACATGAGGAAAAACTTTTTTACGTAGCAAGTAATTATGATCTGGAATGCGCTGGTGGAAGCAGATTCAATCGCGGCATTCAAAAAGGAATTAGATAAATACTTGAAGGGAAAAAAAATTGCAGGGCTACCAGGAAAAGAGCAGGGGAATGGGACTAACTGGATTGCTCTTACAAAGCGCCGGCATGGGCTCGATGGGCCGAATAGCTGCAGTGTTCAAGAAGAAGGAGCACCACCACCTTCTCATAGGCATGAAGGAATGGGCAATAAATGCTGGCCTTGCCAGCAACACCCACATCCCGAAATTGAATTGCAAAAATCCAGACCAGGTAGTGGTGGCAGGTTCTCTTCCCTGAAAGGGATATTGGTGAACCAGTTGGGTTCCTGCAACAATCCGCAGCTTTCGTGATTATTGTCAATTTTTTCTGGTACCTGCCCACAAACTACCAGATTTATTGAATTCACTTTCAGTTGGGTTGCTAGTCCAATGCCAAAACTGTGAAGCTACCTTACCAACTCTTTGAAGTCTTTCCTTCCTCCTACAATCTTCCGGCTTTTAAAACTCAAGCTAATACAAGTTAATCACTCAATCCTCCTTTACCTCATTCATCACTTTTACTGTCCTGGGCTTGGCCTTTTACAGAGGCTTCTCAATTTTAAAAACAGCGGTATTATAGAATCATAGAATGGTTACAGCACAGAAGGAGAATTTATCCAATTCCTTTTTGAAAGCCACGTTTGAATCTGCTTCCACCATCCTTTCAGGCAGCGCATTCCAGATCATAACTGCTCCCTGCATAAAAAAGTTTTTCCTCATGTCGCCTTTGGTTCTTTTGCCAATCACCTTAAATCTGTGTCCTCTGGTTCTCGACCCTTCTGCCAATGGCAACAGTTTCTCTTTATTTACTTTATCTAATCCTTTCATGATTTTGAACACTTCTATCAAATCTCCTCTTAACCTTCTCTGCTGTAAGGAAAACAACCCCAGCTTAGAAGTTTAGAATCATAGAAGTTTACAACATGGAAACAGGCCCTTCGGCCCAACATGTCCATGTCGCCCAGTTTATACCACTAAGCTAGTCCCAGTTGCCTGCACTTGGCCCATATCCCTCTATACCCATCTTACCCATGTAACTGTCCAAATGCTTTTTAAAAGACAAAATTGTACCCGCCTCTACTACTGCCTCTGGCAGCTCGTTCCAAACACTCACCACCCTTTGAGTGAAAAAATTGCCCCTCTGGACCCTTTTGTATCTCTCCCCTCTCACCTTAAATCTATGCCCCCTCGTTATAGACTCCCCTTCTCCAGTCTATCCATGTAACTGAAGTCCTTCATCCCTGGGACCAATCTAGTAAATCTTTTCTGCAACCTCTCCAAGGCCTTCATATCCTTCCTAAAGTGCGGTGCCCAGAATTGGTCACAATACTCCAGTGTGGCCGAACCAGCGTTTTATAAAGGTTCAAAATAACTTCCTTGCTTTTGTACTCTATGCCTCTATTTATAAAGCTCAGGAACCCGTATGTATTATTAACCACTTTCTCAACCTGTCCTGCCATCTTCAAAGATTTGTATACATATACCCCCAGGTCTCTCTGTTTCTGCACCCCCTTTAAAATTGTACCATTTAGTTTATATTGCCTCTCCTCATTCTTCCTGCCAAAATGTATCACTTTGCACCTCTCTGCATTAAATTTCATCTGCCATGGGTCCGCCCATTCCACCAGCCTGTCTATATCCTCTTGAAGTCTATCACTATCCTCCTCACTGTTTACTACACTTCCAAGTTTTGTGTCATCTTAAATTGTGAAATTGTGCCCTGTACACCCAAGTCCAAGTCATTAATATATACCAAAAAAAGCAGTGGTCCTAGTACTGACCCCTGGGGGACACCACTGTATACCTCCCTCCAGTCCGAAAAACAACCGTTCACCACTACTCTCTGTTTCCTGTCACTTAGCCAATTTCGTATCCATGCTGCCACTGCCCCTTTTATTCCATGGGCTTCAATTTTTCTGACAAGCCTATCATGTGGCACTTTATCAAACACCTTTTGAAAGTCCATATACACATTGCCCTCATCAACCCTCTCTGTTACCTCATCAAAAAGCTCAATCAAGTTAGTTAAACATGATTTGCCTTTAACAAATCTGTGCTAGCTTTCCTTTATTAATCCACATTTGTTCAAGTGACTATTAATTTTTCCCAGATTATCGTTTTTAAAAGTTTTCCCACTACCGAGGTTAAACAGACTGGCCTGTAGTTGCTGGGTTTATCCTTACACCCTTTTTTGAACAAGGCTGTAACGTTTGCAATTCTCCAGTCCTCTGGCACCACCCCGGTATCTACGGATGTTTGGAAGATTATGGCCAGCACCTCTGAAAATGTCCACCCTTACTTCCCTCAGCAACCTAGGTTGTGTCCCATCCTGACACGGTGACTTATCCACTTTAAGTACAGCCAGCCTTTCTAGTACCTACCCTTTATCAATTTTTAGCCCATCCAGTATCTCAACTACCCCCTCTTTCACTGTGACACTGGCAGCATCGTTTTTCTTGGTAAAGACAGAAAGCCCCATGGGATGGTGTCACGCATCGTCTGTCGTGCTGGATATATGCAGATGACTTCTACAGAACTGCAAACCATGTTGTTTCACGTAAATGTTACAACACCCTAGTTTCCTTAATGACGTGTGCAGGAGTACTACGGGAAGATGAACACCTGCACGTATGCGTGTTAGGAATAGACAGTAGACGTCCAATGCTGACGTGACATCTGAAACTCTTAACCCGCGCTTCACCCTCCACAGACAATTCGTTTTGGTCGCAGCTTAACATGTCCATACGTGGACAATTGGGAGGGCGTGCATCGCCCTAGGAGCGCACGGGTAGCCTTGTTCAGCTGATATATAAAACTGATCCCAAATTATAAAGTGTATTTAAAGCATCTCCCAACAGCTTGACAATAAATCTGACCTCAGCAAACAAACGCTCCAGAATACAATTTTAGCATGGCTATCAAATGAAGGAGAATGGAAGTCCCTGAGAATTTATTCCCTGCTGCTACATGTGCCTTAACTGTATTTTCTTTCTCCGGCGGACAGATAAATTGTAATCACACCAAGTTATGAAGAAAGATTCAAACAGTACACAGGGATTTCAATCCGTTCACATCGCACTTTCCACAGGGATCGAGTCTTACCCCAAACGATACAAAAAGATTTTGGTGATGCGGATTTACCTTCAGTACTTTTACACATTTTTAATTTGCACATTTGCTGAACGATATTCCAGGTCCAAACATCAATTTCTTATTAACCTCTCAGGTTGTTTATTGTGAAGTGGTACCAGAATTAAATGTCTCATTTTTTATTACGCTTTTGTGAAATACCTTGGAATATTTTTCTACTTTTAAAGGCGCTCTATAAATGAAAGTTATTTTTGTTTATTGTGAAGTGGTACCGGAATTAAAGATCTCTTCATTCACGTCAGTTGATCTTTGATAATAAATGAAAATACACGCTGTATATTTCTGGGCAGGAATCCTGCCCTCAAAAAGTTAAAGATTTGTTTTCAGTTTTGTCCTAAGCCGGTGTTATATTGGTCAATATGGGGAAATATATGCACCAAAGCATCTGGAACTCACAGGCAACGGACACATCGAAAAGTATTTAATGTTTGCTAATAGAGAGAACGATGTGAATCAATCACTGAAACATGAAGGACCAGATTTGTGAGGAATGCTATGTTATAGTCTTTTAACACTGACCACTCGTGGCTCCTATGGTATTCACTTCTCTGTGGTATTTCGCTGATATTGTCACTGAGAATGAAGGCAAAACTGTAGCAGTGACTTAACATTGAGGGGGATCCGTGATTATTGGGACGCATTGTACATTAACGGAAAGCAAGTATTTAAAATCGGCTTTACCAGAATTCCGACTCATATTGTCCTTCATTGTGTTTATTAACTGTGAGGTTATACTGCAGCTCGCAAAAGCAGCACAGTTAGCAATACAAAGACTGTCTGTTAAAAGCTGTATTGTACTGCAAACGAGGTCCCAAAGATGATAACTACAGGGATCGTTAGAAGACAATTTTATTCGTGAATGTAATATTGAAATGATCTCATATTCGTTTAAACTGTGTTTTAAATCTAGGATAATTTAATGCGGTCTGTACAATCCGTCCTCTACCCTAAAAAGAATGTTAAAATACATTAAAAAAATGTGGGTTCATTTTTGAAATTCCAGTAATCTAGAAGAGAACAGCTTATTGTAAAGAACATCTATTTTAGCGAAAACTGAAATGCATCTACTCGCAGCCGGGGGGTAAAATTATTAACTAAAATTAGACTTGGAGCATGTGGCAGTCCATGTTAACAGTGCCAATGTGAAGGCTGCAGAACGCGTGGTTATATCCTGTTTAAAATGTTCTATACACCGTTGCTAAGAATGGGTGCATTGTGCATCTAAACATTCCATATTAATGACTGCGGAATATGTGTGTGTGTAACCTACATAAGTAATGCAGGACCCACAGATATGTCTCGTATTATGGGTGATGGGATCTACCGATATGACGTAGACCATGCAGATGTGTCGTGTAACAACAGCTCTCGTACGTGTGGATTCACCCGTATGAAAAATTGCTACCCAAGCCCGTATTAAAAGACGTAGGATATGCGGGTATGTTCTTTATTGAGGATGTAGGATATGTGGAAATGTCCTGTATTGAAGAGTGTAGGATATCGAGGGTGTAGGGTACGAGTGCATGTCATATATTGCAGATTGTAGGATATGTGGGAATGTCCTGCATTGAAGAGTGTATGATATGCGGCTATGTCCTGTATTACAGGTGTAGGATATGTGGCTATATTCTCTATTGAGGGTGTAGGATATGTGAGTATGGCCTGTATTGAAGGTGTAGGATATGCAGATATGTCCTATATTGAGGCTGTAGGATATGCGGATATATTCTCTATTGAAGGCTGAAGATTATACGGATATGCCCCCCTATTGTAGGGAGTATGGATATGGCTTATATTGAAGACTGAAACATGTGCTGATATGTCCCGTTTCTAAAATCTGCTCATTGCCAGAATGGAATTGAATTGGTTTACCTTGTTTTGATCGACCTGGAATGTTATTAAACCTCTCCACCTTTCTACCTCTCTCTCCTCCTTTAAGGCGCTCCTTAAAACCTACCTCTTTGATCAAGATTTTGGTCACCTGTCTTAATATCTCCTCATGTGGCTCGGTGTTAAATTTTGTTTGAAAATCGCTCATGTGAAGCGCCTTGGAACATTTTACTACGTTAAAGGAGCTATGCGTTGTTCTTGTTGACATTTAATTTTTAATAATTCAGTCTTGAAATACTTCTACTTTCTTTAAAATTCCTTTTGAATTCGATACGAAACATTCTCAGTACTTTTTCCCAATGAGTGATGATATTTTTTCAATGGAATTTTGCTCTGATAAATTGGAAATAAAGTGGAAAGGGCGCCAGATACACGTACACTCACAGATAGGTGAGTGCCACCGACATGACGATACTACTGCTTCACTGCATCCTTACAGTTGGTTTGTAAAGACGTGGTCAGTTCAGTCACCTGACTCCATCATAACGGGGAGAGCAAAGTGAAACCCCTCTAACAGCTGCTCGTTTCCAACCCCCAACTGCAGATCCCTTGCTGTGGTGAAAATATGCTCCCAATAACTCCAGGATTGCTCTCAGTTCACGCCCCACATGACCTCAGGTTCAGACTATCCCACTCTCACACACACACATCCTTGTCCCTGGTGAATGAGCCTAAGATGGTATATATACATTCCTGTTTTATAGTTCTCTCTTCTTACTGCTAAATGTATAGTTGTTATATTTATCCATCAGTATTAATTGTCAACATGAAATGTATGTAATGTTCACTTTGTGCAGATTCCGTCTAATGCAGCAAAAATCTAACCACTGTTAAGAAACACACCATATAAACTTTTTTTTATTCGTTCATGGGATGTGGGCGTCGCTGGCGAGGCCGGCATTTATTGCCCATCCCTAATTGCCCTTGAGAAGGTGGTGGTGAGCCGCCTTCTTGAACCGCTGCAGTCCGTGTGGTGAAGGTTCTCCCTCAGTGCTGTTAGGAAGGGAGTTCCAGGATTTTGACCCAGCGACCATGAAGGAACGGCGATATATTTCCAAGTCGGGATGGTGTGTGACTTGGAGGGGAACGTGCAGGTGGTGTTGTTCCCATGTGCCTGCTGCTTTTGTCCTTCTAGGTGGTAGAGGTCACGGGTTTGGGAGGTGCTGTCGAAGAAGCCTTGGCGAGTTGCTGCAGTGCATCCTGTGGATGGTACACACTGCAGCCACTGTGCACCGGTGGTGAAGGGAGTGAATGTTTAGGGTGGTGGATGGGGTGCCAATCAAGCGGGCTGCTTTGTCCTACTATAACGGAATGGAAGAGAATACATTGTTGGGAGTCTGCATTTATAATTCCAGTTCTTGCTGCACCCTGGCTCTAACCTCACATCAATAATCCTAACTAACTCTATCTTACTTACAATAATCACTGCTCTCAATCCCCTTTTACCTCATTGCTGATTTTTTAAAAATTCCCACTCGTTGTTTCTTCTCTTCTGAAGGCGTTGGGACAACATTCCAACAGGCAAAGGAAATGCCCTAATTCACACTGTTAGGCTATTCTTCGAGTGTGGACTTGGCCAGAGGGCATGGGCAGACCTAGAGGCCATTACATCCACGCCCTATCCCGTCCACACAGGCCACCTCGCAGCAAGGGTCGCTGCATAGCACGATGAACAGAAACTCAGCCAGTCCTAGGGCTCCAAGCACCCTCCCCAGCTGAAAGCAGCGTACCTCGTCACAGGTCAGGAAACGAATCTGGGGGCTTCTGATTAAATGGTTTAGTGACACTTGGCTTTTTTGATAGACCAATAAGGGTGATACTGGGTTGCCCCATGGTCTTAATGACACTGGGAGAGGAAAGGTCTCCCCCCCCCCTCTCCATTTAACACTTAGCTCCAACACTAATGTGACCATTCCCGTGGTTCTATCCTGAATCTCCGAGCGTTCCTGCCCCAACATTTCCCTTCACAAAGCGGCATTAAGAAAACTTCTTGAAAATGAGACAACTTGTTCATTTCCACTTTGGGTTTATTTTCAGAAATCTCTTTCATACAATCATTGAGCACCTTTATATTATCTTTGAATTCTCATTTAAAATATATTCCCTTATTTTACAAAAAAAAACAATGCTAACATTACAAAGTGCCCCACTGTGAATCGACATTTCATCTGATCGAGGTAAACGACAAGTTTCTGTTTTGCATAGAAACTGTGCAATTCACAAAAAAAAGAAATGTAATTGACTCGGATAAAATATCATGCAAAGCAATTTCATATGTACACTTTTTCTTTACAATTGAACTCTATACATTGTATTTATACTTATTAACAGTCTTTTTTAAATTCGTGTGTCCATGCCGTCTACCATGGCCTCCAGATCTCCTGACAGGCTGGGGTGTCTTCTTGTCTGCGGTGAGGGCCGAGATTGGATGGTGACGGACGGTGGTTCACCGAGCTCCCAGCTTGGACCAGATTCCGTGTCCCCTCGCGCGAAACCTCTGGATCGGCCGGGGTCCTGATGCGAGAATACGGACAATAGGAGACCAAAGGCAAGTCCATGCACCTCTCCAGGTAATCTGTGAGACGATCGCAAGCTTCCGTTCCCATGAGCTTTGAAGACGGGAGAAGGTTGCCCAGCTGACGGAGGCAGGCACTGTAACCTTCCCGGTAGCTGTTCAGGCGATCTACAAGGAGGATAGAGAGAACATTGGTTATTTCCCGCCTCTTCACTCTGTTTCAAATGTCATCTGTCTTTAAATTCACCAACAGGACAGTTCCCTTTTGCAAAATTGGCTCGTTTGTATTTGAAAATACAAGGCAGAAAAAAATACATTAATATATTTAAAAAAAAATACCAGTAAAACAAATTAACTGGTCGTGTATCTGTATTGTTCCTGGGACCTTGCTGTGCGTAAATTGGCCGCTGCGTTAGCTTAGATAACAGTGGCTACACTTCAACAGTAATTCAAAGGATGACCCGAGGACGCGAAAGGCGCAATATAAATACAGGTTCATTTTCTATTTATCATTAACCCTTTTCAATTAATTAGTAATTTAAGATTTAAATGTTACAAAGTGATTGAATTGTTTTAAGCAATGCTGGAAAAACAGTAATGTTTCGCCAGTATAGATTTGTTCAGCTATTCTGAGTAATTCTACAAACAAAATCATTGTCTTTTTAAGTTACAGCCGAGCAGTTAGTTTGTGCAAAGGGCTGAGAACGCTCAAATCGTAATGATTAACTTCGAATATAATTTTCTTTTGTCCATTGCAGCTTGTCCGCACAATGGAAACATTTTCAACTTTAAAAAACGTAACTGTACTCACCGTAAAGTGGGGTTTTGGGCAAATCCTGAAGAAATCGAACAGTCATTTCCAGAATATCAGCCTTTTCCAACTTGGAATATCTTGGACTCTGCCAGACGGGAAAAACAAAGTTTTATTAATTAACTTATTCCCTTGTAAATCGGATTAAGATGAGGTTAGTTGAGGTTATCGTTATTGTTCAACAGTTTATGAATAACCAACAAATGCCCACTTACATCTTTCCCAATTAGAGGCAGAATCAGAGTCTTTAACTGATTCAGACTGTCGTTAATCCGCGCACGTCTCCTCTTTTCCATTAATGGTTTCAGAGACTGCAAGGAAATAATAAAATAAAATCAGATTTCAGACACAAGAAACACAGGAGAAAACCACACGATGGAAAAATTAGAGGCACGAACGGGAGCGAGAAATGGGTCGCGTTTGGATCCTGGTTTAGTATGTATGATGTTAGTTACCTTTCTCAACTCGCTGGCTTCTCTTTTTTTACTTTTGCTCAGTTGTGCAGAGAACTGTCCGTGCTCGGGTGTACTCGATTCGTAGAGATGAGGAGGCATTTTGTATGTGTGTATGTCTGTGAAGGAGAAACGGTTTTCTTTCAGAAGATACTGGGCGAGAGCTGCTTATCCAAGTAGAGCGTGGGAATGGCTGTGTTAACCCGGTTGCTGACTGTATTTATAGAGGTTGGGAGTGTCCGCGTCCTGCCCACAGGTCTTTGTGCAATGAGAGGAGACGCCTCTGTGCTCCTCAGCAAAGAACTCATTCAAATAAAGTTACCATCTGTCCTGCGACTCTCAATCTTAAGTAGCGTTCAAGTTAATGCGTAAAATAAATTCTAGAGCGAAAAACAACTTGTAATCAGTAAAATTAGACGCGAGGATAATATAAAATTCCTGTTTCGAAATGTTTTATGTGGCGTGTCTATATTAGTTGAAAAGTACTGCAGAAATCTGCCATTAGACTGCCCGAACCCTCGCTGTGTAAGGCTCAACATAAAGTCAGAGAATTTAAAACAACTTTTCGTGAATTTTTTTAAAGTATTTTAGAAATGGTCACTTCAATAAAAGAATCCCAAACCGCTGAACTAGAAGTACCGAAACGCTAAACGAAAGTTAAAAAAAACGTTCCACAAAGTTTGTTAAAGGAGTAATAACTTCTATAAATGTTGATTATATATAGTTAATGTATTGCGAACTATAAGACGGTAATGATTGTTCCTTTTTGAATTGCAAATATGTGCGTGTTTTGTAAAGTCAATCTGATGCATCTTTTCCAATATTTCGGGTTGAAAACAAACCTGTTCCCAAATGGAGAAAAACAGCTTCCCAAGCCGAAAGCTACGCCGTCTCGTCAAAAAAATCCCCCAACAACACCTGTCTCTTCAATTTACAGACAATGAATTGGGCATTTAAACTAAATATTTGATTAATACCAATTCGGATTGGGGGCTGAGGGGGGCTCAAAAAATTGGGTCAAAATGACCAATTCGACGTTGCCCGTGTTTTAGCAAGCCTTTGTTTTATCGCTCCAATGCAAATTATATCCTTTTATTTGTACATTGCAAGTTCTGGTCACTGTTTCTCCTGTTCTGCCCAGAAACACGAAATTGTCTAACCCGAGTTAAACTGAGTAATAGATGCAGAAATGTGCTGAGTCCCAGTATCTGGGTTAATTTAGAAAAGGCAAGCGGTGTTATTTAACATGGATAAAGGTAATATAAAATATATCAAAGTTAATGTAAAATATATAAAATTGAGCTGAGAGTTGAGCACATTCTCCCCTCTCTCTCTCTCTTGCTCACTCTCTCGCTCCCTCGAGGATTAATAGACTTGAATTCAGGCCACGCGTCGGGCACACGCCAAGAACAGCCCAGCCAGTCCCGACCCGAGGCATCACCCGAATATAACCACCTCCAACAACCCCAATACCAAATCCACATTTGACTTAAAAATATAAAAGAAAAAATATAAACGTGTGGCGCTTGCAATCGTTAAACAGATGCACAGAATCGTTTCATTCTGGTTTTAAAACACTTCTGCAACTTTGCATTGTATTCTGTAACATTAACACGTGTTAAATGGAGAAAATCGGGAATGTATCTATTCAATTGTGGTTTAAAATATACATCAGCAAAATGTTATTATTTTAGCTCCACTTAAAGTACATGATCCTTTGTATTTTAATTCAATGGTGCTGAATTTTTTTTCTGAAGTTATAAATAAGTAATAAAATAAAACTGAAAACATTTGCTGCAAAGCTCAGAAATGATTCAATATGATAACGGGAGATTTTTTTTTATCCTGTGTAAGGACCTCCCTTTCAGCAACAATTCTGGACCAGACATAAGTTATATTTTCAAATGTCTAGCCCGTTGTTGGATTACCAAAATGACATCCAATCTGTCCCAGAATTAAAAGACCGCGTTTGTTTTGGCTTGGGAAGCTGTCTTAAATGAAACATCTGTCCTTAGAGCCCCCCACCCCCCTCCCACAAAGAGATTTTCAATTTATTGGAGGGTTAGGTCCAAAGGATCACGTGATTCAAAAGTTTTTATATAGAAGTCAACCGCGAGCAACAGCAAATTCTGTGCATAGAACTGTTGTCAGCACGGAGTCAGAACACATGCAGTCTAATCCTGAATACACCAGTCTTGTACAAACTGCGAACGGCCTATTACATTTGTATATTATTTTCCCGTGGATAAAATTCGAAATTTTAATTCTGAATTCTCATTAAATCGGCAGAGTCAGATTCCTACTGTTAGCCCACTAGTGGTGACTGGACAGTAATATTGCGGTTTGATTTCAGCTGAGACGGTGCATTAAGTGCTGAAGCTGAGTACATTCTTGTGCATTGCTCTCTGTCTCTCTCTATCACTCGACAGGGTCTCAGTGGGATTAATTGAGTTGAACTGAAGTCATGCACTCGGCACGCGTCAACAGCAGCTCGAACAGACTGCGGGGGACTGCGGACCCCGGGCGCTTGGCCAGGGAAAGGACGATTCGAAAAAATGGTCTGAGATATAGGTGTAATAAGATACTATTTAACATTTGTTTAAGAGATTGAAAGGTGTTAATTATGTTCCAATCAAATGTTCTAGCTGGTCATTTTAACTCAGTAACCCAATATTGACCACGTCTGAAAATAGGTAAAACGCATCAATAGTATAACATCAATAGTATCTTCGACCTGAAATGTTAACCCTGTTTCTTTCTCCACAGATGCTGCCTGATTTACTGAGCTTTTCCAGCATTTTCTAGTTTTATTTCAGATTTCAGATATAGTAGTTATTGTAGAAACACGTGTTGGCAGTTTAAATCACCCTTTTGCAGTCGTATAAATAACTTTTAAGTCATTGGAATGTATTTAATTGGCTCAGGTTAGGCAAAATTGCTGTAGATATTTGCCTAGCTCTGCTCTTTCTCTAAACTCTCGCCAAACGGCCAGTGTTTCTTTTACTGTTACTGTGTGAAACAGGCACTAACATTCCATACTCTTGCTATTTAAGATCAATTGCGGCGTGAGGATTCATTTTGCTTCCCTCGCTGACGTTTTTCGATTGCAACATTTTAATTTCATTCAAAATATATATATATTTTTAAAAAAGCAGCGTCCCAAAGCTGAAACGAACGCTGTCCGGGTGAAACATCTGGCCCGAAATCCACAGATACACAACGGGGCTTCCTCTTATTTGTTATTTCACACTATTAAAATAAACCTTACACTCCGCACAAAAAATGTGAAATATCTAAATGGAAGTTCACTGCATTCACTATTAGTTATAAATAATGGGAAAATTTAAATACCAGAGAAATTCACAGATATTCACAATTTGTAAAAATAAAAAAGTTTTTGAATAAGGAGCAAATCAATTGCGGATTTTAACCGCAAATATGGTGATTTAAACCGAGCCAAACCAGACCAATGCTGATTTTGCATATTTTCTTTATGATGAGCATTTTATTTCTCACAATCGCGAAAGTGTATTTCGGCGGAGTACTGCGGTGTTCGGAGTTGAATGCATCCTTTTGTACGGTGCCTCCGATCAGGGTCATTGTGGCATTAACTGAGACGAATCGATGCCACGCGTCTGACACGAGCCAGCCCACAACTCAACCAGACGGAGGGTCCGAAAACAAGTGAGACGAGCCATCTCAAAGCGCAGCCCCCTTCTGAAGGTTATTGCCCTCCCATCTTCTCTCTGAAAAGTTCCTTATTCCCATTTCGTTTTAGTGGGGTTGTTGTGTTTCAAACAATTTTGGCGTCAGGGTCCCATATGCTCACCTCTCTGATTGTCTCGGTTTTTGAGGGATTAGATTGTCCCTGTACGTGATGCACAGATTCTGAAGGGGTTCAGTGTTGTCAGTCACTCGGTAACTGTGGACAGAGGTAAGGGGTTCCTCCAAACAGGCACCGATTCTTTTCCTTTTAAAACCGCTTTCTATTTTTAAACAGTTTTATTACACCATCATTATGGCTACTTTGTAGTTTTATAATTTTAGTGCCTGTGAAATATATTTTGAAGACACTTTAACATTTTAAAGCAACTTTTTATACAAATGTGCATCCAACTACAGCACTGTACTGTATTTAAAACTGATTTTTAGAACTATGCATTCTCTATAAGCATTGATAGAGCAACATGTAGCATTTTATATAGTACTTGGAAACCGCCCTATACTATTAGAGGTCGGATTTGGTACATAAAGCTACATTAGGGTTTTATAGTGCGGTACGTTCAGTGTGAGCTTTATAATTTATACCAATTCTATGCAGCATAGCAACAGAGAGTTATGTAATATTGGATCATTATAACTTGGAGTGTAAATTATATACTATCTCAAGGAGATGCCCTGTAAATTAGCGTAATAGCATGTACTAGTGCATTGTATGTCAATATATGTCTATGATCACGCACTGTTGTGCACCATACTTAGAGTGAATCATAGTGTATACTCATCGTATGTTGTATAATCAGCCCTAGTGACTTCAGTCAAACACCTGTTACATTTTTCCTAATACCTAGAATGCAGTAATAAGCAGGCGTTTATGTGATATGATGAAATGATAAATTAAATATTGTTTCACGTATTTTCACGTTTATATATGCCCAGAACACTTAGAAAATGACATGTTATATGTTTTCTTATTCCTATTCTGTTTCTAATTATTCACATTGACCAGATTTTAAACCAATTGTGTGTCTTCGACGCAGCGGCTGATGCCCAACAATTTGATGTAAAACCCATGATTCGTAAACGCTGCACTTGCAGCTCCGCAGGTAAGGAGTGGAGACAACAGGTAAGGAATAAAGACAACAGGTAAGGAATAAAGACAACAGGTAAGGAATAAAGACAACAGGTAAGGAGTAAAGACAACAGGTGGGGAGAACGACATGTAAAGGAGCTCCTTCAGGTTGAGCTCCTTGCTCGATAACATCCAGAGGATGTTCTCTGAAATGTGACCAAGAAGCGGTTTATTATGTAAATGCATTTTATTTTAAGTTACTATAATCAGTATAATCAAAATTATAGTTTATAAAATCTTGCACCCTCGGAATAAATCACATTTAAAAATCAATTCTTGCATGATCTGTCTCCGTAGATTAGATTTGAAATCCCACCTACTGTCAGATGGTTTTGCGTAATAATGTTACCCAGAGCTGGTTACCAGTGCGAAGTCTAGTTCTCCACTTCCCCATTCATTGTGTCCTCTTCTAACTCCAGACGGTAAGAAGCTAATTCCTGCTGGTTGTCGCGTGCCGTTTTTCCCAAGTATTATTTGGCAGCAGCTGGACTGAGGAAAGCTTTCATTGGGTAAATGATCTGGTCCCCTTCACTCAATTTTTGCTAATTCATTTCCGCCGTCAATTGAAGTCCATTCCCTCGCAGGGTATTGTTAGGATAACACTAACGGCGGATAACACTAACGGCAGGATAAGGCAGACTGCAGGATAACACTAACTGTAGGATAAGGCAGACTGCAGGATAACACTAACGGCAGGATAAGGCAGACTGCAGGATAACACTAACGGCAGGATAAGGCAGACTGCAGGATAACACTAACTGTAGGATAACACTAATTAAGTAAAATAGGTCAGTTTTGGAGAAGCGAGGAGTTGGTGGGGTAGGGGGATGAGGGCTGGAGGATGTTAGAGATAGGGAAGGGCGAGGCCATGAAAGGATATAAACATAAGGATGAGAATTTTAAATTTGAGGTGTAGTGGCACCGGAAGTCAATGTAGGTCAGCGGGGACTGGGGTAATGGGTATGGGATAAGATGGAGCAGCAGAAATTTGGATGAGCTGAAGTTTATGAAAGGTGAAGGATGGGAGGTTGGCCAGGGGAGCACTGGAATAATCGAGTCCGGAGATTTACAAAGGGTTTCAGCGGCAGATGGGCTGAGGTGGGTAGAGACGGGCAATGTTACCCAAGTGGAAGTAGGCCGTCTTTGTGATGAAGAGGATAAGGGGTCAGAAGCTCATATTGGGACCAAATGAAATGCTGAGGATGTGAACAGTGTGGTTCAGCCTGAGACAATGGCCATGGACCAGGATGGAATAACACAGTCACACAATCAGATATAACAGTGTTAAACAGAGTCACACCGCCAGAAACGTGTCCTACAGTGTCACACAACTATAGCTGTGTTCTGCAATGTCATACAGTCAGATGTAAATGTTATACAATTACACGTTCATATGAGATGAAGTGTCACACAGCCAATGTTATATGGTATCAAACAATTAGATATAATTGTTAAACAGTATCACCGAGTCAGATATAATAGTCACACAATGGGGTGTGACAGTGTCACATATCAGATATAACAGCGATAAACGGTCAGATGTAAAGACGGTCATATAGCAGCGGATGCAGCAGAAAACTAAGCAAGCGTTTATATTGCTGGTTTATTTTTAGCTGAACATTACAGTTGAGGACACAATGCTTCAGCGAGGGGATACATTGCGCTGGAAGGAGAACCATTTTTCATCAAACCTTTTAAACTTTATTTTTTTAAATTAACATTTTAGTAGTTCGAAGTTCTAAAAATCGCCAAGAGTTGCTCATCTGCTGTCAAATCTGTCCTGAAATGAAACAGCGCTTGGTCCAGCCCGAAGCTCGACTGAAATAGTGACACCTGCCCATAAAACACCCAGTGCGTGTCTGCTGTTAGAAACATAGAAACATAGAAAATAGGAGCAAGAGTAGGCCATTCGGCCCTTCGGGCCTGCTCTGCCATTCAAAATTATCATGGCTGATCGTCTAACTCATTACCCTGTTCCTGCTTTTTCCCCATATCCCTTGATCCCTTTAGCATTAAGAAATCTATCCATCTCCTTCTTGAATACATCTAATGACTTGGCCTCCACTGCCTTCTGTGGTAGAGAATTCCACAGGTTCACCATCCTCTGAGTGAAGAAATTTCTCCTCATCTCGGTTCTAAATGGCACACCCCCTATCCTGAGACTGTGACCCCTGGTTCTGGACTCCCCAGCCATCGGTTCCCACAGATACAGGTATGAACATTTCTGATTATGATCTTGTGGGGACGGAGAGGGAAAGGATTGAACTAGCCATTATTTTGTACGAATGCGAAATACACCCAACACAGATCTTACATCCCCAGGACTATATAGATTAAAGACTGAAGATAATTTTCAGTTCAGTCCCCTTTCTGCTCAAAAGTAACCAGCACCAAAGGGGAAACCTTTTAATTCATTTAAAAGCAAGACTGAGAGGGTCAATATATACACGAACAGAAATTATTTGTCTGACTTAAAAGGTTTGAAACGTTAATTTTAATTTTCCCTACACGTGCCTTTTATGTACAACGAACGTTGGGAATGGAGTCTATTTGCGCTCTTGGGGGATTCATTGGGTACAATAGGAACCACGCGTCTGACACGGGCCAGACAGCCAGCTCAGAGCCGGAGTCTAGACACTCTGCCAGGGCGAAGGGAAACTCGAAAAAAAACCAGGGTTTTGATTCCACAACATCTGAACTTCCAAAAAAAAAGAGAGAACTATCTATTTCCAGCCTTCGCAGTTGTCCAACAACCCGAGATAACGGAGGTATCGCCTCTTCATCGCTTGTTTCAAATGAACACCGACACTGAGGGAGATTTCGGTGACACGAGATTTTTCAAAAGTTATATTACAGTCTTTATTTGTCGGTTTTATGAGATTGCGTTCAGACTCGAGACGCAAGATTTAAAACTAAAGAGGCGCTGTACGAGATGGGGGAAAATATCGCAAGTTTTTTAAAACGATGCTCCAAATCTGCTCCCAAAAGTAAAACCATACAATGTGCTGAGTTCTTGCAACGAAAATTGTTTTTCTAATAGCGGTGTGTAGTAAATATACATCGATTTTAATCCGCCGTGTATTTGCATCGCAGCCAGAAGAGTTTGTGAAGTTAAGGGTCAGCCTTTTCGATTACTTTTGGTTTAATCCAACTGACATCAAATCTGTCCCAAAATTAAAGGACAGCTACCCAAGCTAAAATCCACGCTATCAGAACAAAACATCTGCCCCTACAGCCTGCACACAACAGCTTTCTGTTTTTACATATAGACCTGGTGTCAAAACAGCGCCGAATTACACTAAGCTTGTATTGGGGGGGCATAATGTGAAGCTTCTTACAATAATAATTTGTGCCTCATCTATTAGGGACAATTAAAATCAATTAGTGTTAAATGTTAAGCCGAAGTTTTAAACCATTATGTCTGACTTGCTGAATGATTTAGTATACATATAATATATTTTGCAGAGGATGCATAATTCAAAATACTTTTAATAAAACAAACATTACATGTAAAGTATTATTGCTAAATGATCCGATTTTGAAGTATAATATAACTGAAGTCCGCCCCAGATTGTGGTTTATTGAGAATACTGAGAGTTGAGTGCATTCTTGTGCATTTCCCCTCTCTCTTTCTCTGGACCTGGTCTCTCTGGGACTAATTGATTTAAATGTAAGCCACACGTCTGGCACGTGTCAACCTCAGTTCTACCAGATGGGACCCTCCTAGTGATCAGATACGGGCAGCAGTCGCTGGAAAGTCCAGGTTTAGTCCCTCCTTTAACCATACCGATTCTTAGTTCGTTTCATATCTTTCAATCAGCGCCAGGGTTCCCGCTTCTTCTCAAATTACCCGTTCTGTCTGAAAGTTTTCGAAAAAGGTCGTGTAACATGTGGCGATTCCAAGTGCCTATTCTGCAGTCTTGGTGATCGAGGCCCTCTTCCTTGTGTCCAGACCATTATTCTTTTTTTTAACTAGAACCTTGTGTTTAGTATGTGGTGGATGGCCGAGGACTTCCTAAACCTTTCTGCCTCTCAACCTCCTCTTTTAAGAGGCTCCTAAAAACCTATCTCTTTGACCAAGCTTTTGGTCACTTGTACTAATATCTCCTTATGTAGCTTGTGTCTATTTTTGTCTGATAACACTCCTGTGAAGAGCCTTGGGATGTTATATAAATGCAAGTTGATGGATTTTACATCACTCTTTCCTTTGCACAAGTAGGAACTTAGGAACATAGGAATAGGAGAAGGCCATTCAGCCCCTCAAGCCCATTCCGCCATCCAGTGAGACCTTGGCTGATCCATATCCTAACTCCATCCAACCACCTTGGCTCCATATCCCTTAATACCCTTGGCTGGCAAAAATCTATTGATCTCAGATTTAAAATCATTAATTGAGCTCGCAATTTTTTTGTCAGACAGAGTTCCACACTTCTACCACCCTTTCCGTGAAGACGTGTTTCCTAACTTCTCTCCTGAATGGCCTGGCTCTGATTTTAAGGTTATATCCCCTTGACCTAGACTCCCCCACCAGCGGAAAAAGTTTCTCTCTATCCTATCAATTCCTTTCTAAATCTTAAAAACCTCAATCAAATCACCCCTTAACCTCCCATATTCCAGGGAATACAAGCCTAGTTTATGTAATCTCTCGTCATAATCTAACCCTTGGAGCCCTGATAATATTCTGGTGAATCTGCATTGCACTCCAGGGCCAGTATATCCTTTCTAAGGTGTAGTGCCCAGAACTGTACACAATACTCCAGATGTGGTCTATCCAGGGCTTTGTATAGCTGGAGCAAAACTTCCTCCCCTTTATATTCCATCCCTCCAGTTATAAAGGCTAACATCCCATTAGCCTTTTTGATTATATTTTGAACCTGACTACCGCATTTTAATGATCTGTGTACATGGGCCCCTAAATCTCTTTGCACCTCCACTGTTCCTAACTTTTCACCATTTAAAAAAAGCTTGGATCGATCCTTTTTTGGTCCAAAATGGATGACCTCACAGTTACCTGTGTAGAAATCCATCTGTCACAGTTTTGCCCATTCACTTAATCTAGCAATGCCTCTTTATAATTTTATGCTCCCGTCTACACACACCTCATTAGAGTACTTTCATCACCTGTGCTTCGATGCCATGTCATATTTTTCCAGTTCCCCTTGAATTAGGAACCGTCTATAGTCTGGGATGTAGGCTGTCAGAAAAGTAGGGACAAATGAAATTGGGTCCCCTGTATGGACTTAAAGTGGGTTGAAAGATTTCGCAAATCTTTTGTCCAGGGCCCACATCCAGCTAGTTATTCTCTATCTATCTATTCATCCATTTAATGTGGATCCCAGCTCCAGCATCATCTAAGGTTAAAAGAAAATTTGTGCCTTTTGGAAATCTGAAATAAATCCTGGGTTCTGACCTCAACCCTCAACCTCAAACACTAACCCCTCTTTTCCCTTTTCAGATTCCAGTGGGTAAACTCTGGTGTTTTCTGGTTTTATTTCAGCATGGAAAAGCTGCCAGGCTTTGGAAGGAGACACATGGAGCAACAGATCTACAGAGAGCCAACAGGTGAGGTGGGAGCTGTAAGTGGCTCCCTCCCAAGACGCATTACGAGTCCCATTGCCTTAAAGGAAAGTGAAAGCTAGTTACACCGCATTGTCTTTTTCCCGATTTATATATTCATTATATACTCATGACCTGGCGGTATCCTCATTATCCTTTTTGTAAATGTCCCCATTTTATTCCATAAGTATGGAGTTTGAAACTGGACACATTAATTAAATCTAATGCTGTACTAAAATTCTGCGGTTATTCTGTGCTACAGCCCCAAGAGTATGGTTGCAGAGTCCAAAGCACAACCATCAAGGCTTCTGTTATATTAGAAGCATTGTAGTCCTCACACCTTTCTAGGCCAATCTAAGTGTCAGCAGCGAGAAAAGAAGCGTTCATTCAGGAAATTTGCAATCACCATTGATTTTAATGGTAATGACCTTAAATACTATTTCGGTGAGGGGAACGGTGGAACGGCGTATAAGTCCCAGGAAATTTTGGCGTGGAGTAAGTAATGGCGTAAGTCACATACACCATAATTTCCTAGGACTTTTGCACTGTGTATTGGACCCTGCAACATAGATGCATCTACAATGATGTGAGTCTCCAAGAAATTCTGGACACATCTTAACTTTAGCTCTCACTTTCCTTCTGACAGGAGAGGCTGGCAATGTCAGATGGGTGTGTTGGCGTTTGCGAGGGAAGGTGGGTTGGTGCTTGGGTTGGGGACTCTCCACCACAAGGTCCTGCATGTGCTCATGGCCATAGTTGCAGTTTAACTGTTCTTCTCAAGAATGGTCTGAGGCATAATTAGCCATTGTTATTTAATTGTATTTCAGAGTCAGCCAAACCGTTGATATTGTAACTGATATTTTCTATTATTACTTTGCCATTTTTGTGACGTTCCTCTTCTCTTATGTCTGATTAGTTAATGTCGGCCCCATACTAACCCCTACCCGATTTTAAACAACAAAATCATTGCTCTTTAATAAAATCTCTGCCCGCCTTGTCTTTACATTATCACTTGGGAGAACAAACCTTATCACCAGGCTCATCACCAACTCCCAGTAATATATGCTGCACCTCTTAAAGCAGGGTGATAATTAACCTTCAGACCAGAGGAGGAAATGAGATCCGATAGTTCAGCACGATTAATGTGAATTAATTGCAGCAATCTTTAGTTTAAGAAAGAGAAAATAAAATAAATTATTATTGGAGACGGAAAATTGGAATTCCTTTCAAAACTCAGGTTTCATTTATAATTTAAACACTTTACAATATAACCTAAGAAGTAATAATTTAGTTGAATAAAACAGATTTAGAAGATAGCGTATTCACAGTTTCGCTTAAATTATATGTGACAGTAATAGAGAGTAACATTATATTTTTTGTGTTTATAAGCTAAAATTGTAAATTAGTTTATTTCTCTCCATTTTCTTTTGAAGCTATTTTTAAGGTTCAATGAGAAGCCAGCGTTAGGAGAAAAGACCTTTACCATTTTCATATAAATTGCATCAATTATTAGTAAATATTCCATGATATAAGGTTAATTGATGAATATATATATATACACACACAAGATGGTGATAGAGTTGGGGGAGATAGTTCAAAAACTTGCTCCAGAGCATCACCTACTGGCTAGAGCCTGCAACTATATTGTTACAGGCAACTGTTTACATACAGGATTTCTATTCTAAATGTTTACATAGGCAGTTTCAATGTAGAATATTGACATAAAAGCATGACCAAAAATAGTGACAACAGGAAAATTGGACAGGAAGTGTGTGCATATACAAGATTTTTAATAATATATAGATGGTGCCGCTGTAAGTTCCTGTTGTATCTGCTTCAAAATTCCTCCTCTTTGACATAAGGGGCCTCTTTTGATTAGGTGCTTTAGTGCACCTTCACCAGTGGTTTATAGGTGGCTAAATTCATGTATTGGTGCTGTCAGCCTTGGCTCAGAGGTAGCACTCACACCGCTGAATCAGACGGTATTTTTTCAAGTTCCACTCCAGAGACTTAAGCACATATAATCTAGGTTGATACTTTAGTGCAGTACTGAGGGAGTTCTGCAAAGTCAGAGGTGCCGTCTTTCAAATGAGGCATCAAACAAGGGTCATGTCTGCCTTCTCAGGTGGACGTAAAAGAACCCAAGGCACAATTTGAAGATCGGGGTGATCTCCCCGGTGTCCTGACCAATAATCACTCCTCAACCCACATCACTTTTAAAAAAGCAGATTATCGGGTGATTTATCCTGTTGCTGTTTGTGGGATCTTGCTGTGCATATATTGGCTATTGCATTTCCCTACATTACAACAGTGAGAACCAAAGGAGGGTACATTTCCTGAATCCTTGCCTGTTGCGACTTTGTATTGGAAAATCATAGGCACACTGACTACAATTTTCCTTCCACTGATTTCAAAGAAAACTGTGAGCAGCTCGAGCCCAATTTTACGATACTCCTTTGTGGTAGGATAAAGACTTGGGCCTCTACCTGAAATATTAGGGCAGTAATCTTATAGCTGACTGTGAAATCTATCCATGCCTGCTATCCAGCGACTCACTGGATTTTGCTGTGCCTGCTCTTCAGTGACTCACACTGCTAAATCCATGTGTGGAGACATGGGATGACGACAGGATTGGGCTTTGATGCCCCCCACGGTTTGACTATCCTTCTGACAGTCAGGAGGTATCAGAGGGCAGCTGGCCCATTGCAAATGTACCCCAGCATCAGTCAGTGCCTTCAGGAGAGGAGGGGCGAAAACTGGAGAGAAAAGGGAATATATCACTGCATCATTCAAAGATCATTGCATCAGTTAGAAAGAACTTGCATTTATACAGCATCTTTTACGTTCTCAGGACGCCCAAAGTGTTTTACAGCCAATGACGTACATTTGAAGTGTAGTCACTGTTGTAATGTAGGAAACGTGGCAGCCAATTTGCACACAGCAAGGTCCCACAAACAGCAATGAGATAATGACCAGATAATCTGTTTTGTAGTGATGCTAATTGAGGGATAAATATTGGCCAGGACACCAGGAAGAACTCCCCTGCTGTTCTTCGAAATACCTTTTACGTCCACCTGAGAGGGCAGACAGTATCTCACTTTAATGTCTTATTCGAAAGACAGGACCTCCGACGGTGCAGCGCTCCCTCAGTTTTGCACTGGGGTGTCGGCCTAGATTTTGTGTTCAAGTCTCTGGGGTGGGACTTGAATCCACAATCTTCTGCTGCAGAGGTGGGACTGCTACCCACTGAACCAAAGGTTGCATGTAGTGCAGTCGTAACAAAGATGTTATGGAACTGTTCCTCTATTCTCCCTCCCTCGGTGACCAAAGTGGTGCCTCTTTAAAGTCTTCCCACATCACACACCAGTCCTGGCCAGTTTGGTCTCTCCCAAACCACTGTGTAAACAGAAACTAGGAGGTGTCCCAGAGCTGCTTGCTGTTGCCTGCCCATAATAGACCCCTCCCTCCCTATGTGAAAGTGGAAGCCGTCACTCAAGCATCTCCCCTGAAGATACAGCAGAGATCACAAACTTGGTGTGTGGGAATATGCCGTTTTTTTTTCTCTTTGTTTAAATAATATGAATCATTTTCACTCCAGTTGTGTGGTAAACATTTCTTATCTATTTGCAAAAGGTAGAGATTTTTTTATACAAAATCCCTTCTGTAGCTGTCACCGTGCACCATCCTTTGCAAACAATTTGAGTTCCTCTGGTGTCCTGGCCGATATTTATTCTTCAGTCAAAACAGACAATTTGGTAATGTATCTCATTACTGATTGTGGGAATAGGCTGTGCAAATAGGCTGCCCCACTTGCTTACAGAATGACAATGATTGCACTTCAAATGTCATTCTTGACTATGAAACACTTTGGGATGTCCTGAGATTATGAAAGGCACTAAACAAATGCAAGTTCTTTCTTTCAATTTAAATTAATGAACAGAATATCAGGAACCATGGGCCCACAATTTCCTGATCAGCATTCTTTGCGATCACGCTCTTCACTACGATCGTGGTTCCTCACTACGACCGTCGCTCCTCCTTGCGACCATCGTTCCTCCCTGCGACCGTCGTTCCTCTGTCGCTCCTCCCTGCGACCATCGTTCCTCTGTCGCTCCTCCCTGCGACCGTCGCTCCTCTGTCGCTCCTCCCTGCGACCGTCGCTCCTCTGTCGCTCCTCCCTGTGACCGTCGTTCCTCTGTCGCTCCTCCCTGCGACCGTCACTCCTCTGTCGCTTCTCCCTGCGACCGTCGCTCCTCTGTCGCTTCTCCCTGCGACCGTCACTCCTCTGTCGCTTCTCCCTGCGACCATCACTCCTCTGTCGCTTCTCCCTGCGACCGTCACTCCTCTGTCGCTTCTCCCTGCGACCGTCGCTCCTCTGTCGCTTCTCCCTGCGACCGTCGCTCCTCTGTCGCTCCTCCCTGCGACCATCACTCCTCTGTCGCTTCTCCCTGCGACCGTCACTCCTCTGTCGCTTCTCCCTGCGACCGTCGCTCCTCTGTCGCTTCTCCCTGCGACCGTCGCTCCTCTGTCGCTCCTCCCTGCGACCGTCACTCCTCCCTGCGACCGTCACTCCTCCCTGCGACCGTCACTCCTCTGTCACTCCTCCCTGCGACCATCGTTCCTCTGTCGCTCCTCCCTGCGACCATCGTTCCTCCCTGCGACCGTCACTCCTCTGTCACTCCTCCCTGCGACCATCGTTCCTCTGTCGCTCCTCCCTGCGACCATCGTTCCTCCCTGCGACCGTCACTCCTCTGTCACTCCTCCCTGCGACCGTCGCTCCTCTGTCGCTCCTCCCTGCGACCATCGTTCCTCCCTGCGACCGTCGCTCCTCTGTCGCTCCTCCCTGCGACCGTCACTCCTCTGTCGCTTCTCCCTGCGACCGTCGCTCCTCTGTCGCTCCTCCCTGCGACCGTCACTCCTCCCTGCGACCGTCACTCCTCCCTGCGACCGTCGTTCCTCCCTGCGACCGTCACTCCTCTGTCGCTTCTCCCTGCAACCGTCGCTCCTCTGTCGCTCCTCCCTGCGACCGTCGTTCCTCTGTCGCTTCTCCCTGCGACCGTCACTCCTCCCTGCGACCGTCGTTCCTCCCTGCGACCGCCACTCCTCTGTCCCTCCTCCCTGCGACCGTCGTTCCTCCCTGCGACCGTCACTCCTCCCTGCGACCGTCGTTCCTCCCTGCGACCGTCGCTCCTCTGTCACTCCTCCCTGCGACCGTCGCTCCTCTGTCACTCCTCCCTGCGACCGTCGTTCCTCCCTGCGACCGTCACTCCTCCCTGCGACCGTCGTTCCTCCCTGCGACCATCGCTCCTCCCTGCGACCGTCACTCCTCCCTGCGACCGTCGTTCCTCCCTGCGACCGTCGCTCCTCTGTCACTCCTCCCTGCGACCGTCGCTCCTCTGTCACTCCTCCCTGCGACCGTCGTTCCTCCCTGCGACCGTCGCTCCTCTGTCACTCCTCCCTGCGACCGTCGCTCCTCTGTCACTCCTCCCTGCGACCGTCGCTCCTCTGTCGCTTCTCCCTGCGACCGTCGCTCCTCTGTCACTCCTCCCTGCGACCGTCGCTCCTCTGTCACTCCTCCCTGCGACCGTCGCTCCTCTGTCGCTCCTCCCTGCGACCGTCGCTCCTCTGTCGCTTCTCCCTGCGACCGTCGCTCCTCTGTCGCTCCTCCCTGCGACCGTCACTCCTCCCTGCGACCGTCGCTCCTCTGTCACTCCTCCCTGCGACCGTCGCTCCTCTGTCACTCCTCCCTGCGACCGTCGCTCCTCTGTCGCTTCTCCCTGCGACCGTCGCTCCTCTGTCGCTCCTCCCTGCGACCGTCACTCCTCCCTGCGACCGTCGCTCCTCTGTCGCTTCTCCCTGCGACCGTCGCTCCTCTGTCGCTTCTCCCTGCGACCGTCACTCCTCTGTCGTTCCTCCCTGCGACCGTCGCTCCTCTGTCGCTCCTCCCTGCGACCGTCACTCCTCTGTCGCTCCTCCCTGCGACCGTCACTCCTCTGTCACTCCTCCCTGCGACCGTCACTCCTCTGTCGTTCCTCTCTGCGACCGTCGCTCCTCTGTCGCTCCTCCCTGCGACCGTCACTCCTCTGTCGTTCCTCCCTGCGACCGTCGCTCCTCTGTCGCTCCTCCCTGCGACCGTCACTCCTCTGTCGCTCCTCCCTGCCACCGCCCCTCCTCACTGTGACCACCCCTCCTCCCTGCGACCATCGGTCCTCACTGCAAGGGCCCCATCGGGGAATCAGCCAGTATGAGAGAAGACAAGGTGAATTAAGAAGTATTTATTAGGTGATGCCGAGTTTGGATATGAAAAGCCTTTTGATTCTAAGGTCAATGGAAGGCAATGGAAGACAAGCTGCATGGAAGGTAATACAGAAGATGTGGGGCAAATCACGGTTGGCACTGAGGGGCACCGTGAAGCTGGCACAGAATTGAGATTTGAACTTATTGTAATGAAGATGAATTCTAATCCTTTATTGGAAGCACAAATGTTATTTTAACCCTAAGTTTGAAAATTCTAAAGTTCAGGTCAAAGCAAGCAGAGCTAGTCCAGCTGCTATTTAAGATACAATGTTATGATTCTTATTAAATGTGTTAATTTCCCTCTTCTTGGGTTGAGTTTATTGCTGTGCTTTCTCTCTCTTTTCTCCCCCTCTCTCTCTGTGGCTTGGGTTCTCTCTATTGGATTAATTGAGTTCAATTGAAGCCATGTGTCCTGCATGAGGCAGGAGCAACTCAACCAAATGGGCTCCCAGTGAGCATCGAAACAGACCCTGCAGCCTGGCTGAAAGTTGTCATTGTCAGTTACTGTGTTAATCTGAGCTAATTTCTGTCCCCCTGGCACGTGCCGTATCTTCCCATTGTCTGGCAACAGATGGTCCTGTCACAAGCCCCTGAAATTCAGAGCAATAACTGGATACAAGTGTGTTTCATCTGAATTTCCTCATTCACTTTTTTTCTTTCAACAGGTGGAATTTTATTCTATATAGGGTACCTTTTATTATTGTTTCTTTCCCTTCTCATTATTCTTCAAGGATTTTGCTTTGATTAAAAATCAGCAACAATGCCTTTAATATTAATGGAATTAAAATTAGACACAGAGGAACTAATTTTCCAGAGAGGGACAGCCACGTGCCATTTTTACATTACAACAGTGACTAACTTCAAATCTACTTCATTGGCTGTAAAGCACTTTGGGACATCCGGAGGTCATAAAAAGCACTATATAAACACAAGTCTTTCTTTCTTTGATGTGTCACGCAAGCAGTGCAGTGACACATTTAAACACGCATTGCATTATTGTAGCCAATCTTTTCAGTTTGTCAAATGCTCTTTGATGAAGGGTGTATTCCGTTAAGATTCCCAATCCCATGAGTCCAACTGACATCTGTTTCATTAGAAAATCACAGAGACATTGAAAGATCAAACCATTTTTCTCCACGGCCATTGCACTGCTGGGGGGGAAACCAGTGAACCATGACCTCTAGTAAACAATTTTACAACACCAAGTTATAGTCCAACAATTTTTATTTGAAATCTACAAGCTTTCGGAGGCTTCCTCCTTCCTCAGGTAAATGTAAAATTGTGTAAAATTGTTTACAATTGTCAACCCCAGTCCATCACCGGCATCTCCACATCATGACCTCTAGTGGCAGAGAGTGAGATTGTGGTGCACTCTTGAATATTTTTTAATCTCGCCGTTGTCATAGGGACCCTTCAACGGCGCAATAGAAAGACGAAATTATGGAGTAAGTTACTTATGCCATTATTTATACAGCGCCATATTTTCCTGGGACTTTTCTGCCACTCTGCGTTACCCTCACCGAAAACAGTTAGAAGGTCATTATCATAGCCTCACTCACCCCCATTACAACCAATGGCTTAACGCCTGTTTTCATTTCGCTGCCACTTAAACTTAAAAATAATAGCGCTGGTGGCCTGGCTGCATTGTAATTTATTGACTGATTACATTTAAATGGCGTACTAATGTGTTTGCAGATCAGGACTTGTTGAAAGATGGGTTCCTAAACCACTGCTTTGTCATGTCAATAAAAACATATAATTAAGGATTCTGTACTTTTAAGTATATTTTTAACTATGATCTTCTTAAGCATTGATTCTTGCTATGGAGAGTATACATGTTTTGGTATCAAGGGATATGGAGCAAAGGCAGGGAAATGGAGTTGAGGTGCAGATCAGCCATGATCCAATTGAATGGTGGAGCAGGCCCGAGGGGCTGAATGGCCTACTCCTGTTCCTGATGTTCCTATATTCCTACATTTTGAAACAGTGACACAAAGAAACTGGGCTGGGGCTGCAGCAAAAGCTCTTCCAAAGAATATCGGTGAAAGTCAATCTTGTGTATAATCGCTCCTGTGAAGCATTCTGGGACCTTATACTACGTTAAAGGCATTATATAAATGTGAGTTGTTGTTGTTGTTGAGGGGGTTCCAAACTGATATGTTTTGTGCCAATTGAGGCACAATTTCCCCATACCCCTTACCCATCTCCAGCCTCTCCCTCGCCCTAGCCCTGATCACTTAATACTCTCAAGCTTCTCGCCCATTTCTCACCACCTGATCCCACCAGACTTGTCTCTTGCATGAGGTCCACACTCTGCTCCCTCGATTCCTTCCCTTTCCCAAATCCTGACTACACAAAATACTTTTTTCTTGCCCCAGTGCTTGCTGATATTGTAAATGGCTCTCTCCCCTTCAAAGCTACCATTGTCACCCCTCTCCTCACAAAGCCTACCCTAACTCCTCCATCCTCTGCAACTATCACTCCTTTCCTTCCTTTCCCCAAGTCTTCAAACTCATCGTTGCCCTCCAGCTCCTTTGTAATTTTATGACATTGTATTTGGAAACACATAAAGTTGGCCAGATGCATCTCCATGAAAACAGTGAGCCTACCGTGTCTGAGGCACGATTCAAGTAAAGGCCCTGAAGATATAAGACTAACAGGTCTGTGCCTGCAGGATTTGTGTATAATTGTTGTGGGCAATGACTCACTTGCCTACGTGTTAATAATGCTGTTTTATTCTTCACAGTGCAGTTGCTTTGCTGAGTATATATCTTTCTGTTATACCATGGAATTATTCCATTAATCTTGGAGCATTACTGAAGTGAATCTCTGTAATCTTTGTTTGCAGGGAATGAGTAGTGAGCCAATTTTCCTAAATGGGCCATTTTAGGTCACAGGATAACAAGATAAAGTATAAGGAACCATAATGCCACAAATCAATATGCCACAGCCTTGGGCTTGAAAACCAGAGTCAGGTGAGATCTCAATCTTGGGTTGGGGAGGAGCCGTCACAGAGCAGAGGCCAGAAGTTACATCGAGACTACAGCACCGAAAAAGGCCATTCGGCCCAACTGGTCTATGCCGGCGTTTATACCCCACATGAGCCTCCTTCCATCCTGCTTCCTCTAACCCTATCAGGATATCCTTCTATTCCTTTCTCCCTCATGTGCGTATCTACCTTCCCCATAAATGCATCTGCTATTCGCCTCAACTACTCCTTGTGGTAGCGCATTCTACATTCTTACCGCTCTTTGGATAAAGAAGTTTCTCCTGAATTCCCTATGGGATTTTTAGCAACTATTTGGGGAGAAAGAGAGAATTGGAGAGTGAGTCACCCGGATGTGTACCCAAAAAGGCCAGTTATTTGCAGGCTCAAGGACAGCGAGGTAATAGGAATCAGGCCGACTGCCTTTTCAACAGGGAAATGCTACGTGAAACCTACAGAGAGGGTTACACTTGGGAGCAATGGGATTGTAGGTGCATACACTGACCCCACCAAGATTGCAGGGTCACTTCAGAAGGTTTGAAAGTATCCACCACTCCTTACCAGATTCCAAATGTCAATCAATGAATAAGTAGGGCTGTTCCTCCAGTCAGATCAAGAGCATACATCCTCCTGTACAGTTCAGAAATCCGCACATAAAATGATGCAATCTCATGCATTTCCCTAATCCATTTATTAATTTATTTGTCTTTGTTCAAGAGTCACAGCTTAATACATAGATTCAGAGCCGGACTAATTACTTCACATTGATCTTACCACAGCACTATTCGAAGAGGAGCAGGGAAGTTCTCCCCGGTGTCCTGGCCAACATTTATCCCTCAACCAACATCACTAAAAAAAACAGATTATCTGGTCATTTTCACATTGCTGTTTGTGGGATCTTGCTGTGCGCAAATTGGCTGCTGTGTTTCCTACATTACAACAGTGACTACACTTCAAAAGTACTTCATTGGCTGTAAAGAAATTTGGGATGTCCTGAGTCTTGAAAGGCGCTATATAAATGCAAGTCTTTCTTACACATGAATATAAAATAGCATTTGTTGATGCAAAGACAGGGAATTTGAACCAAGGCGGGTAAATGGAGATACAGATCAGCCATGATCTTAATTGAATGGCAGAACAGGCACAAGGGTCTGAATGGGCTACTCCTGTTCCTATGTTCCTATGTTTCGACATTCAGGCCCCTTTCTCATAAGATATCAGCTTGGCTCAGTTGGTGTGGATACAAATCATATAATCTAGCACTGAGCGAGTGCTGCATTGTTTCAGGTGTCGTCCTGTCTGAGCTGCTCAACTCAGGCTCTGTTTAAGCAGACATTATAGATCCTAGGACACAGCTTCAAAGAAATGCATTATATCAATGCAAGTTGTTGTTGTAGATTTTCTGATCAGGCCACTGATCGGGCATCAGTCATTCAACGCTTTATTAGCAGCGGGTTAGCGCTGACACTACCTACTTTAGTAGAGTCGCCTTCATTTTCTTTCCTTTCCCTTATTAACTGAGGCATAGAATATAAGAGCAGGGAGGTTATGCTGGAACTGGATAAAACACTAGTTAGGCCACAGCTTGATTACTGTACAGTTCTGATCACCACATTACAGGAAAGATGGGATTGCACTAGAGAGGGTACAGAGGGGATTTACGAGGATGTTGCCAGGACTGGAGAATTTTAGCTATGAGGAAAGATTGGATAGGCTGAGGTTTTTTTTCATTGGAACAGAGGAGGCTGCGGGGAGATTTAATTGAGGTGTATAAAATTTGAGGGGTCTAGATAGAGTGGATAGGAAGGACCTATTTCCCTTAGCGGAGGTGTCAGTGACCAGGGGGGAATAAATTTAAAGTAATTGGTAGAAGGATTAGAGGGGAGCTGAGGAGAATCTTTTTCACCCAGAGGGTGGTGGGGGTCTGGAACTCACTGCCTGAAAGGGTGGTAGAGGCAGAAACCCTCAACTCATTTAAAAAATACTTGGATGTGCACTTGAAGTGCTGTAACCTACAGGGCTACGGACCAAGTGCTGGGAAGTGGGATTAAGCTGGATAGCTCTTTTTCGGCTGGCATGGTTATGATGGGATGAATGGCCTCCTTCTGTGCCGTAACTTTCTATGATTCTATGATTTATTTACGTAGTGTGGGTGTTCTCCTCAGCCACGCTGCACCTGGCCTTGGGAGTTCATCGGTGTGGTGGGGGAGGGAGGAACAGGAAATAAGATGTAAGCGCCTTTTGATGGGCTGCTTACAAAGGGTAAATTTAAAGGGATGTAGCCATTTAAGGTGAGTGGCAGCATATGGAAATAAAAATCTTTAAGGCGGCTAATATTTTTAATGTATATATATATATATTTTTGAATGCATTCTCAGGATGTAGGTGTCGCTGGCAAGGCCGACATTTATTACCCATTCCTAACTGTTGTAGAAAACAAAGTACTTTTAGATCTGTAGTCACTGTTGTAATGTAGGAAATGCAGCAGACAATTTGCGCACAGCAAGCTCCCACTTGTGGTAATGTGGTAATGACCAGATAATCTGTTTTAGAGATGTTGGTTGAGGGATAAATATTGGCCAGGACACCGGGGAGAACTGCCCAGCTCTTCTTCAAAGAGGGCGATGGGATCTTTTACGTCTACCTGAGGGGGCAGACGGGGCCTCGGTCTAACATCTCATCTAAAAGACGGCACCTCCAACAGTGCTGCACTGCCAGACTAGATTTTCTTGTGCTTAAAACCTCTGGAGTGGGACTTGAACCCACAACCTTCTGACCGAGAGGCAAGAGCTACCCGCTGAACCACAGCTATCATCATATCCGTTTCAGCGCACATGAAATGGTGGCAGTCCCCCTTTAAGGGCCCCGTTCCTTCCTCGTGCTGCCTCTATTCTTGAGTTTGAAAGCCAGACAAGTGCTGGCACCACCTGGAATGAAGTCACTGGGAAGGTGTGCCGGACTCTTCTGAAATGTCGCTGCTGCCGTCTGTCATAAACCACATAAGCCTGTAACTGAAAGGAGCAGCCAAGTCGATGTGCCTGCAGGCAGCTGAACGTATGGCAACTTGCAGTGCCTCGGAACCACCGCGGGGCTTCACCAGCACACTGTACCTCCGCCGATGTGGCCCGCGACAGCCTCAGTCCCGCCCCATCCTTTCCTCACAAGCAGCACTTTAAGTAACCGGTTGATTAGCTTTAATTCTGATGAATAAGCTGGAATTTCATGGCTACACAAGGTGTGGTTTAGCGACTGCTTTGACTTCCACCTCCGTAATATCGACCGTCTCCGCCGCTCCCTCAGCCCCCTCTGCTGCTGAAACCCTCATCCGTGCCTTTGCCTCCCCCACACTCGACTATTCCAATGCTCTCCTGGCCGGCCTCCCATCTTCCCACCCTCTGTAAACTTGAGCTCATCCAAAAAAAACTCTGCTGCCCCTACCGCATCCTAACTTGCAGCAGTCCTGTTCACCCATCACCCCTGTGCTTGCTGACCTACAGTGCTTGTGGAACTGTATCCTGGCATGAGTCAGTGCCTTCAGCAGGGGAGAGGATTGGGTAAAAGATAAGACTGTGATCGGAGACAGCAAGATGTTTTATAATTACCTGAGATTCCTGGTCCCCGAACTTACTTGGTTTTAAAATTCTCATCCCTGTGTTCAAATCCCTCCATGGCCGTGCCCCTCCCTATCTCTGTAACTTCCTCCAGCTCTACAACCCTTCGAGAACTCTGCGTTCCTCCAGTTCTGGCCTCTTGTGCATCCCCGATGCACCACTGGGGGCCGTGCCTTCAGCCGCCTTGGCTCGAAGCTCTGGAATTCCCTCCCTAAACCTCTCCGCCTCTCTATCTTTCTCTCCTCCTTTAAGACGCTCCTTAAAACCTATCTCTTTGACCAAGCTTTTGGTCACCTGTCCTAATATGTGGCTTGGTGTTGAATTTTATGTCTGATTACGCTCCTGTGAAGCACCTGGGGACATTTTGCTATCTTAAAGGCAGTTTATAAATGGAAGTTGTTGTTGTTAACTGGCCATGATCTTAAAAGAAAAATGTTTAAGCCACTGTGTCATCGGCAAAAATGGCATTGTCGGGCTGTTTAATTGTTCCCCTTCCCTAGGCACAAAGTTTAATCTTCTCCTCGCTCAATAACATGAAGATTGTGTGATCACAGAGTGATGGTTTAACATGGGAACAAGCAGCCATTCACATCTAGAGAACCTTCACTTCTACTGAGGTACACAGGAACAGGAGTAGGCCATTCAGCCCCTCGTGCCTGCTCCGCCATTTGATAAGATCATGGCTGATCTGTGATCCAACTCCATATACCTGCCTTTGGCCCATATCCCTTAATACCTTTGATTGCCAAAAAGCTATCTATCTCACATTTCAATTTAGCAATTGAGTTAGTATCAATTGCCGTTTGCGGAAGAGAGTTCCAAACTTCTACCACCCTTTGTGTGTAGAAATGTTTTCTAATCTCGCTTCTGAAAGGTCAGGCTCTAATTTTTAGACTGTGCCCCCTACTCCTAAAATCCCCAACCAGCGGAAATAGTTTCTCTCTATCCACCCTATCCGTTCCCCTTAATATCGTATAAACTTTGATCAGATCACCCCTTAACCTTCGAAACTCCAGAGAATACAACCCCAATTGATTAATATTAAAAACGGAGTAGGGATCTCCCATTGGCAGCTCACGAGTAGCTGAAAAGTCTGATCCCTGCTCCATGCTGAGTCAGTTGATCTCAGCCAATGCGACAGTAAGGGGCCAGTAGGATTCATCTTTCTAGACACAGAAGGCATCAAGGGGTGTGGGGAGAGAGCAGGAATATGGTATTGAGATAGAGGATCAGCCATGATCATATTGAATGGCGGAGCAGGCTCAAAGGGCCAGCTGGCCTACTCCTGCTCCTATTTTCTATGTTTCTATCTCAGTGCAGCTGGGCTGCAGAAGGGGAAAAAAATCAGCTTTTCGATGTTACCCAGTGACCCGTGCTAGAATGTGCGTGTGTGGACACTGAGTGAGGGCAGGGTCAGGCTAGGATGCGATGCCCCCCTTGGTCAATTAAACCACCATTTAATTTCGCACTTGAAGAATGGCCACCAGATGAGATTACCAAGGGCCCACAATCAGCGCATGTGGGACGATACCCTGGCACGACTTAGTGCCTTCTTTGGGGGAGAGGAATGGGGAAAGAAAATTATTATAATTGGAGACAGCAAGGTGTTTCATAATTACCAGAGGTGAGTAACCTGTCCCTTTAAGGAGCACAAAATAACTCGTTACAAAATGTCTCCTGTTTAAGGACCAGGTTTTTCCTGTTTGTTGAACAGCGTGGGGGGTCCAGCTGTTCATACAAGTTTCTCTCTCCTCATCCTGGGCACCACACCAGGTATCAGTAGAACAGGATCAGTCTCTCTCTGCGGCCGTTCACCTCACTCGGTTGAGCACATTGCTTTTTCCCTCTCCGTTCTCCCCCCACCCCGACCCCCACCAACAGTCTTGAGCCTCACTGCTAGGCTGTACACTTCTAATCATTAAAGCTTTAGTCAGCAAACTCTCCCCCCCTCCTCTTCACCCACCTGCATTAACAGCTAACTGGAGCTAAGGTGATGCATTGACTTGGGGACCCAGCTCTCACCACAGTAATGGAAAGAAAGAACTTGCATTTATATAGCGCCTTTCACAACCTCAGGACGTCCCAAAGCGCTTTACAGCCAATGAAGTGTCGTCACTGTTGTAATATAGAAACCGCGACAGCCAATTTGCTCACAGCAAGGTCCCACAAGATAAATGATGAGATCATCTGTTTTCAGGGATAATTGTTGGCCCAGGATACCTTTGAAATAGTGCCATGGGATCTTTTACGTCCACCTGAGAGGGTGGACGGGGCCTCGGTTTAACATCTCGTCCGACAGACGGCACCTCCGACAGTGCAGCTCAGTGACAATGTCACTCATCGACGCCACAATTGACGATGACATCACTCACCGATTGGCAGTGCCAGCTTCACCTTTGGCAAGCTCGAGCGGAGACTCTGGCAGGAACGAGGGGTGCATCTGCCAGCAAAAGTCGCCAAAGACCAAGCTGTTGAATAATAAAGTGCAAGAGAACTTGCCTCTGATTTCATTTTGTTTCATCCTGTGGGCTGGGATTCCCTGCCGCCAGCGTGTTTAACAATCCGTGCCACATAAACGCATTTTGCGTTTAGCGCCGCACAGCTGGTGGTGATGCCTTATCCTCCGTGCGGGCAGAATACGGCAATTGGGTTCACCGCCAAAACTACCAACTGCTTCCAACTTTGGATGCTTTTAAAAAACACTGCTGAGGGGGCAGGGGACAAAAAAAATCATGAGATACATATGAATGGCTCATTACCAATTCTAGAGCGGATACCTGCAGTGCTGTTCATGCTGTTAGAATCATAGAATCATAGAAAATTTATGGCAAAGAAGGAGGCCATTCAGCCCATCATTTCTGCGCCGGCCGAAAATGAGCCACCCAGCCTAATCCCACTTTCCAGCACTTGGTCCATAGCCTTGTAGATTACAGCACTTCAGGTACATATCCAGGTACTTTTTAAGTGAGTTGAGGGTTTCTGCCTCCACCACCCTTTCAGGCAGTGAGTTCCAGGCCCCCACCACCCTCTGGGTGAAAATTATTTTCCTCAGCTCCCCTCTAATCCTTCTACCAATTACTTTAAATCTATGTCCCCTGGTTATTGATCTCTCTGCTAAGGGAAATAGGTCCTTCCTATCCACTCTATCTAGGCCCCTCATAATTTTGTACACCTCAATTAAATCACCCATCAGCCTCCTCTGTTCCAAAGAAAACAACCCCAGCCTATCCAATCTTTCCTCATAGCTTAAATTCTCCAGTCTTGGTAACATCCTCGTAAATCTCCTCTGTACCTTCTCTAGTGCAATTACATCCTTCCTGTAATGTGGTGACCAGAACTGTACGCAGTACTCAAGCTGTGGCCTAACTAGTGTTTTATACAGTTCTAGCATAACCTCTTATATTCTATGCCACGGCTAATAAAGGAAAGTATCCCATATGCCTTCTTAACCACCCTATCTACCTGTCCTGCTACCTTCAGGGATCTGTGGACATGCACTCCAAGGTCCCTCACTTCCTCTACACCTTTCAGTAACCTCCCATTTATCGTGTACTCCTTTGCCTTGTTTGCCCTCCCCAAATGCATTACCTCACACTTCTCCGGATTGAATTCCATTTGCCACTTTTCTGCCCACCTGACCAGTCCATTGATATCTTCCTGCAGTCTACAGCTTTCCTCCTCACTGTCAACCAGTTTTTGAATCATCTGCAAACTTTTTAATCATGCCCCCTGCACTTAAGTCCAAATCATTAATAAATACCACAAAAAGCAAGGGACCCAGTACTGAGCCCTGCGGAACCCCACTGGAAACAACCTTCCAGTCACAACAGAAATAGCTGTGCTCTGTTGACGCTATGACTACACCCCCTCATAATTCTTAGCCCTTTCACCTTGAAAGTGTTTCATACATTGGGTAGCAGTGACACACATGCCATTGAGTGATGTCACGGTAACATCTCACACGAGCCACAGGTTTAAACGAGACACAGACCCATCACCCAGAGTATTGTGGCTTTCCATATACCCATGGCTGCCCAGCCTACTTTATATAGAAAGAAAGACTTGAATTTATACAGCGACTTTCACGACCTCAGGATGTCCCAAAGCGATAAATAGCCAATTACATTTTGAAGTGTAGTCACTTGTAATGTTGGGAAATGCGACAGCCAATTTGTGCACAGCAAGGTCCCACAAACAGCAATGTGATAATAACCGGATTATCTGTTTTAGTGATGTTGGTTGAAGGATAAATATTGGCCAGGACACCGGGGCTTTGAAATGTCACCATGGGATCTTTTACGTCCACCTGAGAGGACAGACGGGGCCTCGGTTTAACGCCTCATCTGAAAGACGACACCTCCGACAGTGCAGCACTCCCTCTGTACGGCACTGGGAAATGTCAGCCTGGATTTTGTGCTCAAGTCTCTGGAAAAGAACTTGAACCTACAACCTTCTGACTTGGAGGAGAGAGTGCGACCGACTGAGCCTCGCCTGACACCCTAAAGCACGTCACTTTATTTTTTAATCATTTTTTTAGGTATTAAAGCGAAGTACACAAGCACAGGTTATTGTTTATAGGATAGCTTAACTTTCCTGCGCTGCCTGAGGCCTCCCTCGACCAATGTGCAGATCGGGACAAGAGGTCAGAACACCTGATTCACCATGTTCCTGAACATCTAGAGGGTTGTTCTTGGCCACTGGAAATTCAGGGATCGCTGCCATTCGATTGAGGTGACTTCCGCACGTGCCTCCCTGAGCAAGATTGGTTTGCCCTGAGGCAGCTGGCGCTGGCTGCCTATCACCCACCCCCCCACCCACCATTACCCTCCCCGGCCCGCCGTTACCCTCCCCCGCCCGCCGTTACCCTCCCCCGCCCACCGTTACCCTCTCCCGCCCGCCGTTACCCTCTCCCGCCCGCCGTTACCCTCCCCCGCCCGCCGTTACCCTCCCCCGCCCGCCGTTACCCTCCCCGGCCCGCCGTTACCCTCCCCGGCCCGCCGTTACCCTCTCCCGCCCACCGTTACTCTCCCCTGCCCACCGTTATCCCACATATCCACTATTCTTCTGATTTCATACTTGCTTACAGCTGGTTAGAATAATACTCTTGGCCCTAATTCTGCAGTCAGTGTCCAAGTTAAATAATTTACTTACATCTACATTATTCATTCCTTTTAACATTTAAAAAATCTGGATCATGTCCCCTCCCAATCCTCTCCTTCAATAAAAATAAATTCCGCTCAGCGAGTCTTTGTTCATGACGTAGATCCCATGTCCCAGAATCATCATTGTTACTCTTCCCTTTATCTTCTCCAGTTCAGCAACGTCCATTAGAAGATAGGAGGAACTTCCTCCCTAAACCTCTCCACCTCTCGCTCCTCCTTTGAGATGCTTCTTAAAATCTATCTCCGTGACCAAGCCCTGACCTAATACCTCCTTATGTGGTTTGGTGTCAAATTTTGTTTGATAACACTCCTGTGAAGTGACTTGGGACGTTTTGCTACGTTAAATGCAAGTTGTTGTTGACAGAGCAGGTGAAATTGATCTTGGTCATAGCGTAAAACGGGCGTCACCAAATCGGCAGCCTCTTTTACACCACGCTCAATTCTCTATTCCATTGCCTTCAATCGAATGATTCACCATTGCCCATTTTGTCCTACTGCCCAAGACCAATTTCACCCCAGTATTCCAAAAGTAGGCTCAGCCATGATTAATCCAAGGTGAGAATAATTGGTTTGACTCATGGTCAAGTGATTTTGAGATTCATCCCAATACATGATTGATCCTGTCAATATCAATATCCGTGTTGACTGGGAGGAGAGGATTACTGATAACATTCCAGCAGTACCAGGAAGAGGGAGCCATCCCATGAGATTAAAGGATCTGGAAAGCTTTCTAGATTGGTCTGACACGTTCTGTTTTTGGAGGTAACTGCAGTGTCTCACCACGGATCTCACCTTCTATACTAATGACCTCCAGTTATCAAAGGGCCATCGATATCCAAAGTACTTTTGCAGGTCGGTGCTACTTTGTTAAGGAGCCAGCTTCCTTATAATCAGCATCCTAGTGACCCCACTCCAGTTTCTATTGACTACCCACATAAAAGAAAGACTTGTGTTTATGTAACACCTTTTCATGCCTCTCAGAAACATCACAAAGCACCTCACATATAGAGTCATAAAATCTGACAGCACAGAAGGAGGCCATTTGGCCCATCATGCCTGTGTTGGCTCTTTGAACGAGCTATCTAACTAGTCCCACTCCCCTGCTCTTTCCTCATAATCCTGAAAATGTCTCCTTTTCAAGTATTTATCCCAATTCCCTTTTGAAAGTTATTATTGAATTTGCTTCCACTGCCCTTTCAGGCAGCGCATTCCAGATCATAACAACTCACTGCATAAAAAAAAATCCTCCTCCTCCCCTCTGGTTCTTTTGCCAATCACCTTAAATCTGTGTCCACTGGTTACCAACCCTCCTGCCAGTGGAAACAGTTTCTCCCTATCTACTTGATCAAAACCCCTCATAACAAATGACTTTGAAATGCAGTGATTGTTAGGCAACAGAAGCCATTTTATTACTTTCTCATAAGTAACAATAACCTAGTAGACTAGTTAAACTGCTTTTGGAGGTAATCACATGGTGGTGGCAGATGAGGAAAAATGTTGGAGGACACCAGGAGAACTCCTTGCTTTTTTTTTCAATTAGAGCGATGGGATCATTAAACATTCACCCGGACCATCTGCCCTTCGCCGATGGGACCTCTGTCCGAGGGCTGGGAGCTCTGATAATGCCGCACCTCCTCAATACTGCGCTGGAGTGTCAGAATTGTGCTCAAGTCCCGGACTGGGGCTTTAGCCCACAACCTTTTGACTCAAGAGGTAAGAGCATTGACGAACATGAACTTGCTGTAAATTGACTTGTCAAGTGTAAGATGAAAGGCTCCTGTTCAATTAAAGTACAAGTGAAAAGTGATTTCAGGAAAATGATGACAGACGTATGTGCTAATTTTCTTGGCTCCAGCCAATGACTCATCCATCCTTTCGAATTCAAGTGTAGTCAGGAGGTTTTTGTACAGAGAATAGCTGCTGGGTTGGGGACAAACCTGCCTTAACTGCTGATTATGTCTGTGTGCTTAACTCTGTTCTCTCTCTCTCCATTTCTCTCTCTCTCATTCTCTCTCTTTCGCTCCCTCCATTTCTCTTTCTCTCGCTTCCTTTCTCTCAAGCATGGCAAGCTCTTATCGAAGCTCATGGCTCATAGCGCAGCACTGAAATCGTAAACCACAGAACGCGGAGGGTAATTTAGAACGCTACCTGCCGCAAGGGTAGTTGGAGGCCAGAATCTGCCGTTTGAGGATGTAATTCAGTTGTTTCCATATAAAAGCCGGTAGATCGTCAGACACGGTCAGCTTGGCTCCGTTGGTTGCACTCTTTCCTCTGAATCAGAAGATTTGGGTTCAAAATCCACTCCAGTGACTGAGCGCACAATCTAAGATTATGAGGCTCTGCGTGCTGATTCATGTGAAAGGTCCTATTTTAACCAACGCCACCCAAAAGTAGATTAACTGGTCATTTATCTCATTTGCTGTTTGTGGGATCTTGCTGTGTACAAATTGGCTGCTGCTTTTTCCTACATTACAACAGTGACTACACTGCAATCGTAACTTACATGAAGCAGTTCTGGAAGTTTCCGTGAGATGTGGAAAGATGCTTTATAAATGTACTTACTGTCCTAGGGATCCCTATGAATACCTTATTGTTCAGCCCAACCAACACACCATGGCAATAATTGGAGGTTATAGGCAGGGTGACCAGTTCTGATTTTATTACAAGGAACACTGAGATTTTTACCATTGTTTTTTTGGCGGATCCAATTCTGCAATTCCGTCCATGAAAACTGTAGATCGGTGGCTGCGGTTATAGGGATAGGATAGATGGCCAGATCAAGTACTCTCTGAGACAATGTGGTCGTGTGCTTAACTGGGTCAGGAGGATATGGTTTCTGGAGGGTAACAGGGCAGCCTTGAATAGTGAGAAAAAATGCTAAAAATACACAGGAGGTCTGTCAACATCTGGAAATAGAGAGAGGACAAGGTTAAATGTTTTGGTTTGAGGCCCTTCACCAGATGTCTCTCCCCAGAACTCTAGCCTGGTCTTTTTTCTTTTAAGGTACTGGTGGGCCAGCAGTTCCTGTTTTTTTTGTTTCAGATTTCCAGCATTTGCCATCTTGCTCCTTATAACCTCATGGCGTGAATGGTAAAGATGAGAAGATGGATGGATTTGTTGGAGTTTTGCTTCATTGCCTGTGGGGATCAGGGAGTCTTTATACAGAATGTTCCCTCGGATTCAATGACTGAGGTGGAGCCCGTCATAGGATAGAATGTACACGG